>NC_089848.1:45650590-45958506 GCF_035609145.1 Eleutherodactylus coqui | reverse complement strand
TAACATCATGAAAGAATTGATTGCCATAACCCTTGTGGAAATGTCTTGGTGTGGCAATACTTGGTTCTACTAGTCTACTTTTCAATGTTCCCTACCTACCATACTCTGGACTAATGACTAATTCTCTTATACAAGGACCTTCTATGGAGTTATTTGACTAATTCAAATTTTTTACAGCACCTTTCGAAGCCCCCAGAATTCGGTGAGACCTCCAAAGTTCCTCTACATGGTCTTCTCATTTCTCTTTTTTCTCCTGTCTTGGTATATGCGGTATCTCTCTATCCAGGTAGCATTTTTAGCTGTCTTATGCATTTACAACAGCAAGACAAAAAGATGATGATCCCGCAGTCTGACTGATCAATATAATCACTTCAGATGCCATCTACTTATACCTCTCACAGGGTTTATAAAGTATATGCAGACTGATTTCAGAGGCATTTATAACTTGCAGGGACATATCTAGCTGTTTTACATCTTTCTTTGTATTTTCTGGTCTCATATGGGGATATTAAATTGAAGTTTTAGCTCTTCTATCTTTCTACAGCATTTATCTGTTTCTATCTCGGTTGTGTTCCTCAGGGTTAATGTCTGTAATTCTGTTTGCTCTTTATATTGAAAATAAAAATCCTTGAATTTGAAGAATACAAATGTTTAATTATTTAGCATTATACAAGATAACACTCTTAAATGCACCTTAGTGTGTAGGGTTGAATGATGCATGCATAGTCGTCCTTGATTTCTATACACATGCTTTTACTTTCATTTCAGAGCTGCCCATGAACTCTATAAATCGTAAAAAGGTAAAATACAGCTCAACACAAATCTTGCTCCACAGCGTTATGCTAAACAGCCAAGTCCAATAAGGGGAGCACGGAAAACAACGCCAAGCCGGTTTTTCAAGCATGCAATGTGGAAAAAACTATATCGATAGCTCCGGCGCTTCTCATAGAAAATAAACCTTCATTAGAATATATCCATAGAAAGGTTAAAAAAATGCTCACATGTGCAAACAGTGACCTACATGCTTCGGCACAAAACTAAACTTCAACCCCTTTAGTGGCACGCTCGGAAAATCTCCGGGGCTTGCTGCACTGACCATGCAGTTAAACCCAGGAAGATTTCCGTGGACAGTTCTAGTGCTGAAATGCTGGCCAGCACACATAGTTATTGTGCCACTGTACACGTTTGCCACTTCAAATGACCTCAGGAAAATCTCTGGGGCTTGCTGCACTGACAAGGTAATAATAAACCTGCCACTGAAGGGGTTAAACAAGAAGCAAATAATTTAAAGGTAACAGGACAGGACATAACCAAAGCGTGACCACTCCAATAATGAAAAAAAAACAAGGGAATAAAACATGAAAAACAATATAAAAGAATACAAAAACATTAGTATATAAATATGAGATCAGATCCAAGGTTAAGACCATGTGGAAATCAGTTTTTCAACCGCATAATCCAATAAACCTTTCTTGAAAGCAATTTTTTAAACCAATTTCCACCTCTTGCTGGGCGGAACATCCTTTCAATGCCAGTGTCTTTATATGAGGATATGTCCTTGGTGGAGTTCCAAAAATGTCTGGATGCTGCAGACGGGGAACCTGCAGAGGGATTAGAGCCAGATATATGCTCAGCAATACGTAGTTTTAATCTACGTGATGTACATCTGATGTATTACTTGCAACAGATAGCACATTCAATAACATAAATGATAGGAGTGGTGTTATAATGTATAAATTAATTTATATAAAACATCTGCGATGTTGTGGAGGAAGAAAATGTTTTGGTTTATTGTAATAGAGAGTGTACACCACATCCTGATTGAGCACCTCTGAAACACCCTTTAGTCATGAGCCAACTTGGAGTTGTCAAAGTAGTATTATTGTATACGCTAGGAGCTATCCTGTTGCCTATTGTACTTGTTTTCTATTTATGATCCCACTATGGTAACCACAATGGCACAACCTGTCAAAAATAATACAACACTTAATTTTATTATCTTTTTTCCTATACAATTTAACTTCAATTTTCTTTGATAACGAGTCTCCAATAAGGAAGACATCAAGAAAAGAGAGAGATAGAATGTTGCGGAAAAGTAGAAGAGACTAGAGATGAGCGAGCATACTCGTTAAGGACAAATGCTCGAGCGAATATTGTCCTTTTCGAGTACCTGCCCGCTCGTGAGAAAAGATTCAGGTGCCCCCCCCCCCCCCCCGCTCACTCCCGCAACACAGCGCTCACCCCCGCTGGCACCTGAATCTTTTCTCACGAGCGGGCAGGTACTCGAAAAGGACAATACTCGCTTTGTCCTTAACGAGTATGCTCATTGCTCGCTCATCTCTAGAACAGGCCAAAACTATTATTATTGAGATCGGAAATATAATCAGAAATCAAACTGGGGGAATCCTGCCAAACAAGAAGGGTCATCTAGATATCTCACGTACCAACGGATCTTTTGCAGAAACGGGTTATAGAAGGCATATAGACAAGACTCCTCTCATAGAGGCATAGAGATTAGTGAGGAACAGGGAGGATGAGCACATGGGGCAACCACAAACTTAAGAAAAAATGTTATGTCAAACATAAACATTTTCTGAAAAAGCAAAAAATATGTAACATATGCAATTTTAGATCATCTGAATAGTTGCTATAACCATCCAGATGATGTCTCAATGCATTAATGGCTCTACTACCGTAAGTGGAATAACTGTATAAAGAAAGGAAACATCATGCCCATGACTGACCACTCCTGCCTGCTAGATGGATTTCTCACCCTTTTTTTTTATGTTTACAAATTTAGTTTTGTTTGAGGTCATACATTAATGGACTATAGAATAGAACTCGTGATTGTTATGAGGTTTGTTTACAATACAAATACAATCAGGGGAGACTTTTCCCAATTTTACAGATTAAAATCAAATGTAATTCATAAACTGTTATATGTAATTTTGGTATATAGTATTGTATAAAAGTTTTAAGCAGGTGTGGAAAACGTGCTGCAAAATAAGAATTTTTTTCAAAAATAGAAGGCTACTCTAAATGTTTTCTGCAACAGCACAACGACCACAAACATAAAGCCAATGTCATTAACAACTATCTTTAGTGTAAACAGGGAACTAGGAGTCCAAGAAGTGATGATATGGCCCCACAGAGTCCTAATCTCAACATTGAGTCTGTCTGGGATTACAAGAGACAGAAGGATTTCAGCAAGCCGACATCCACAGAAGACCTGTGCTTAGATATAATTGGAAACAGTTACTTATGTAGCACCAAATTTCATTATAAACTAATCATCTGCACTCTCTCCACTCACACCTAAATTAACACATCCTAATTTTATACCAAGACATAGCTGGTGGTATCAACTCAAACTACATACCTAGTTTGACTATTGCAGCTTAGAGAAACCTAAAGGCCCTTTTACATACAAAAATAATCTTTCAAACGACTGAAAGATTTAGCGATCTATTTGCATAAAGCGTTAAGGGCCATTAATTGCCCTTAACACTTTATCATCTTTATTTGCATGTAAAAAGACGTCCATAAGTTGTTTGCAGAGTTGGGCGTGTGTTGAAACACACTCCCAGCTGTGTAAACAGCTGCTAGCACATTCCATTGTTCTCCTCTTGGCTGTAGAGACATTCCATTGTTCTCCTCCTGGCTAGTGTAAACATGCCATGGGGAGCACATCCTGCAGTCTTTTGAAAGTTGAGAGAAGTACATTTAAATGGAATGCATTTGATCAGTCTTTCAGCGGCTGAACGATGGATTTTAAGTGAACTAAAATCCATAGTTAAAACGAAAAGTGCATGATGCCCGCATTTACATGTAATGATTATCCCTCATTTTCAGCCGTTTTGACGAATTTTGAGAGCTAATTGATGCATGTAAAAGGGTCTTAACTCTAAGCCAATATAGGACAAGTTTGCTTTTCCTGATGTGGAGGGATTTTGCCTGCTACAAGTCTTCCACTTTTTGAGTTCCTTAACTAAAATAATCCCTATCATCTCCACAACCACTTTTGAATGGATTTGCCTACTCATACTGCTACACGGAGGTTATATCTCCCTGCTATATTCCATTTTCAATATAACCCCCCCCCAGAACAAAACTACCCTTTATATTACAGTGGAAAGTGGATTTGCGTACTACAATGACCCTGGCCTGATGGTATAACTGTTGTACAACAATCTTATAGAGCAGTCACTAGGTTATGTTGGCCAAAACAGCTCTCAGAGTGGCACACCAGACATATTTAGTACCGCAACACTTTCGTCCTATTTTTTCTAGTAGCTCTCCTTTGTGTTTCTGACATGTTCTGATGATATGGCTCACTCACCCTTAATTGGTGGACATGCCCAGTAGCTCTAGATATTTGGCACCAGGTAACTCGCCTAATCTCTAGAGTCCACCAGATATAAGTTCCTTTCATGTCTACAGTCTCCTTCTCTTTGGGGACGAAGTACATATGAATGGCTGCTCAGATGCATATTGCTTCTCAGTGGAAGTCTTCACGGAGAGTCATGAACGCCATCATTTTAAATTTATGTACATTATAAAACTGGCTTAAATATATTGATAAATCTGACCCATTGTATTAAATCCAAAAACATCTGTTCAATAGGAGTAAAGTTAAAAAATTATATATATATATTAGAGATGAGCGAGCATACTCGCTAAGGCAAACTACTCGAGCAAGTAGTGCCTTATGCCAGTACCTGCCCGCTCGTCTCTAAAGACATGGGTGCCGGAGGGGGAGAGCGGTGAGTTGCAGGAGTGAGCAGGGAGGAGAGGGGGGGGGGGGGAGAGAGATCTCCTCCCCGCTCTTCACCGCTCTCCCCCGCCGACACCCGAATCTTTAGAGACGAGCGGGCAGGTACTCGCATAAGGCACTACTCGCTCGAGTAGTTTGCCTTAGCGAGTACGCTCGCTCATCTCTAAGATATATATATATATTTTTTTTAGTTGTATAACTTCTTATAAGCATATTTCTACCAAAACATTAAGACTGCACACGTGCTTATGAATGGTTGTCTGATGTGTTCAGTATTTTATTGGTTATAACAGTACATTACTCAGTACATAGCGACACTTTAGTGCCGCCTGTGCCTACTTGATTAATATATAGAAAAACGTATTCCAATACTGACAAAGCCCATATAAGTGAGACCAGTGAGGAAAGAATACACATTGCCTTATTGCTACCATTTAATTCAATGCAGAAGAATTTGGAAAATGTACCAGGAACAATTTCAATAATGACATTATATTAAACACTGCTCGTAATGCAATTTCCTAATATAATAAAGATGCTCCAAGTAATCAGAAAAACATCACCAGTTCCATTTTGTTGCAGAGTTAAACGGATGTGCCATTATTCACTTTAGTCAAGTTGGGCATCCACAGTTCGGCGAGCTCTATTGGCAATCATAGTAACCATCATCCAGCTTTCGAAGAATCAGATGTGAACTTTCCATGCCGTTTTTATGTGGAATTTGCTCTTAGTTTGTAAAAAAAAAACACACATACACACCATGAATTTCATTTTTACAATTCTTTTTGGTGGATTATAATAATTATTATTATTAATTCTATACAGGTTTATTTCTCAGACATTTTTTTTCCTATAAAGAAGCCCATGGGAAAGTGCCTTCAAGAAAAATTACTGCAACTGCCACACACTGTGCTTTGAAAACAATGTTGTGGACCCAAAAACCACACCAATATGGAGGACAAATACCACAATACACCCCCACTGTTTGTAGTACCTCGATTAACTCCCTACTTGAGCTACAGTTAACATCTGGTCTCAGCACTGAGAAAACACCACAGAAAAAGGCTATATGTGAAACCACCCATAAAAAGGGGAACCCCAGTGACTTATACGTAATGGCAAGTTACCTATTTATTTATTATTTGGGTGAAAAAGTACTTCAACAGTAGTAATACATAGAAATAAAGCAGCTATAGATAGAGAATGTCCACTCTATTGGACATACCAGCCCTTTCATGATATGTGACCCCAGAGTGCAGCATAGAATCAAGTGGATCTGCTTCAGGGTGAATCCACATTAGAATGGGAAAATCTAGTGATCTAAGCAACTTCAAACAAGGCATTGTTATCAATGCTAGACTAGCTGAGGCCAGTATTTCAAAATTTGCCAACTAGAGATGAGCGAGCACCAAAATGCTCGGGTGCTCATTACTCGGGACCAAATTATCGCGATGCTCGAGGGTTCGTTTCGAGTAACGAACCCCATTGAAGTCAATGGGCGACTCAAGCATTTTTGTATATCGCCGATGCTCGCTAAGGTTTTCATTTGTGAAAATCTGGGCAATTCAAGAAAGTGATGGGAACGACACAGCAACGGATAGGGCAGGCGAGGGGCTACATGTTGGGCTGCATCTCAAGTTCCCAGGTCCCACTATTAAGCCACAATACCGGCAAGAATGCCCCCCCCCCTCCCAACAACTTTTACTAATAAAAAGCCCTCATTAGCAATGCATACCTTAGCTAAGCACCACACTACCTCCAACAAAGCACAATCACTGCCTGCATGACACTCCGCTGCCACTTCTCCTGGGTTACATGCTGCCCAACCCCCCGCACGACCCAGTGTCCACAGCGCACACCAAACTGTCCCTGCGCAGCCTTCAGCTGCACTCATGCCACACCACCCTCATGTCTATTTATAAGTGCGTCTGCCATGAGGAGGAACCGCAGGCACACACTGCAGAGGGTTGGCATGGCTAGGCAGCGACCCTCTTTAAAAGGGGCGGGGCGATAGCCCACAATGCTGTACAGAAGCCATGAGAAATATAATCCTGTGCCACCGCCATCAGGAGCTGCACACGTGGGCATAGCAATGGGGAACCTATGTGTCACACACTATTCATTCTGTCAAGGTGTCTGCATGCCCCAGTCAGACCGCGGTTTTTTATAAATAGTCACAGGCAGATACAACTCCGCAATGGGAATTCCGTGTGCACCCACAGCATGGGTGGCTCCCTGGAACCCACCGGCTGTACATAAATGTATCCCATTGCAGTGCCCATCACAGCTGAGGTAACGTCCGATTAAATGCAGGTGGGCTTCGGCCCACACTGCATGCCCCAGTCAGACTGGGGTTCTTTAGAAGTGGACACATGCAGTTACAACTCCCTGTGGACCCACAGCATGGGTGGGTGCCAGGAAGCCACCGGCGGTACATAAATATATCCCATTGCATTGCCCATCACAGCTGATGTAACATCAGCTTTAATGCAGGTGGGCAAAAAATTAATTGGATTACACTGTAGGCGAGGGCCCCAAAAAATTGGTGTACCAACAGTACTAATGTACCTCAGAAAAATTGCCCATGCCCAACCAAGAGGGCAGGTGAAACCCATTAATCGCTTTGGTTAATGTGGCTTAATTGGTAACTAGGCCTGGAGGCAGCCCAGTTAAAATAAAAATTGGTTCAGCTGAAAGTTTCAACGCTTTAATGAGCATTGAAACGTATAAAAATTGTTTACAAAAATTATATGACTGAGCCTTGTGGGCCTAAGAAAAATTGCCCGTTCGGCGTGATTACGTGAGGTTTCAGGAGGAGGAGCAGGAGGAGGAGGATGAATAGAATACACAGATTGATGAAGCAAAAAGGTCCCCGTTTTTGATGGTGATAGAGAACGATGCTTCCATCCGCGGGTGCCGCCTACGTATTGCTTAGGTATCGCTGCTGTCCGCTGGTGGAGAAGAGAAGTCTGGGGAAATCCAGGCTTTGTTCATCTTGATGAGTGTAAGCCTGTTGGCACTGTCGGTTGACAGGCGGGTACGCTTATCCATGATGATTCCCCCAGCCGCACTAAACACCCTCTCTGACAAGACGCTAGCCGCAGGACAAGCAAGCACCTCCAGGGCATACAGCGCGAGTTCAGGCCACGTGTCCTGCTTCGACACCCAGTAGTTGTAGGGGGCAGAGGCGTCACCGAGGACGGTCGTGCGATCGGCTACGTACTCCCTCACCATCCTTTTGCAGTGCTCCCGCCAACTCAGCCTTGACTGGGGAGCGGTGACACAGTCTTGCTGGGGAGCCATAAAGCTGGCAAAGGCCTTGGAGAATGTTCCCCTGCCTGCGCTGTACATGCTGCCTGATCTCTGTGCCTCCCCTGCTACCTGGCCCTCGGAACTGCACCTTCTGCCACTAGCGCTGTCGGATGGGAATGTTACCATCAGTTTGTCCGCCAGGGTCCTGTGGTATAGCATCACTCTCGAACCCCTTTCCTCTTCGGGTATGAGAGTGGAAAGGTTCTCCTTATACCGTGGGTCGAGCAGTGTGTACACCCAGTAATCCGTAGTGGCCAGAATGCGTGTAACGCGAGGGTCTCGAGAAAGGCATCCTAACATGAAGTCAGCCATGTGTGCCAGAGTACCTGTACGCAACACATGGCTATCCTCACTAGAAAGATCACTTTCAGGATCCTCCTCCTCCTCCGGCCATACACGCTGAAAGGATGACAGGCAAGCAGCATGGGTACCCTCAGCAGTGGGCCAAGCTGTCTCTTCCCCCTCCTACTCATGCTCCTCCCCCTCCTCCTCAACGCGCTGAGATATAGACATGAGGGTGCTCTGACTATCCAGCGACATACTGTCTTCCCCCGCCTCCGTTTCCAAGCGCAAAGCGTCTGCCTTTATGCTTTGCAGGGAACTTCTCAAGAGGCATAGCAGAGGAATGGTGACGCTAATGATTGCAGCATCCCCGCTCACCATCTGGGTAGACTCCTCAAAGTTTCCAAGGACCTGGCAGATGGCTGCCAACCAGGCCCACTCTTCTGTAAAGAATTGAGGAGGCTGACTCTCACTACGCCGCCCATGTTGGAGTTGGTATTCCACTATAGCTCTACGCTGCTCATAGAGCCTGGCCAACATGTGGAGCGTAGAGTTCCACCGTGTGGGCACGTTGCACAGCAGTCGGTGCACTGGCAGATTAAACCGATGTTGCAGGCTCCGCAGGGTGGCAGCGTCCGTCTTGGACTTGCGGAAATGTGCGCTGACCCGGCGCACCTTTCCGAGCAGGTATGACAAGTGTGGGTAGCTTTTCAGAAAGCGCTGAACCACCAAATTAAAGACATGGGCCAGGCATGGCACGTGCGTGAGGCTGCCGAGCTGCAGAGCCGCCACCAGGTTACGGCCGTTGTCACACACGACCATGCCCGGTTGGAGGCTCAGCGGCGAAAGCCAGCGGTCGGTCTGCTCTGTCAGACCCTGCAGCAGTTCATGGGCCGTGTGCCTCTTCTCTCCTAAGCTAAGTAGTTTCAGCACGGCCTGCTGACGCTTGTCCACCGCTGTGCTGCCACGCCACGCGACACCGACTGCTGGCGACGTGCTGCTGCTGCTGACACATCTTGATTGCGAGACAGAGGTTGCGTTGGAGGAGGAGGAGGAGGAGGAGGAGGGTGGTTTAGTGGAGGAAGCATACACTGCCGCAGATACCAGCACCGAGCTGGGGCCCGCAATTCTGGGGGTGGGTAGGACGTGAGCGGTCCCAGGCTCTGACTCTGTCCCAGCCTCCACTAAATTCACCCAATGTGCCGTCAGGGAGATATAGTGGCCCTGCCCACCTGTGCTTGTCCACGTGTCCGTTGTTAAGTGGACCTTGGCAGTAACCGCGTTGGTGAGGGCGCGTACAATGTTGCGGGAGACATGGTCGTGCAGGGCTGGGACGGCACATCGGGAAATGTAGTGGCGACTAGGAACCGAGTAGCCGCCGCCGCCATCATGCTTTTGAAAGCCTCCTTTTCCACAAGCCTATACGGCAGCATCTCCAGGCTGATCAATTTGGCTATGTGCACGTTTAACGCTTGAGCGTGCAGGTGGTGGTGGCTCCCCAGCTGATCTTGGCGCGACAAAGGTTGCACACCACTGTTCGTCGGTCGTCAGGCGTCTCTGTGAAAAACTGCCACACCATAGAGCACCTTGGCCTCTGCAGGGTGGCATGGCGCGAGGGGGCGCTTTGGGAAACAGTTGGTGGATTATTCGGTCTGGCCCTGCCTCTACCCCTGGCCACCGCACTGGTTCGGCCTGTGCCCACACCCTGACTTGGGCCTCCGCGTCCACATCCTCTAGGCCTACCCCTACCCCTCAGCATGCTGTATTACCAGTAGTGCAGAAACAGAACGCTGTAATTAAATGTGCCGCTTATTGGCCTGTGGTTGGAGGCTGACTTCGCTTACGGAACGCACAGCAGAGGCAGGAAAGAATTTTGCGCAAGCCTGCTGTAACACTTAGCTGGCTGCGTATGAATTAGGACAACTACCCCCAGCAGAGACCCAGTACACTTGTGGACAGGAATACAGCGGTGATGTAAGAGGCAACACAGAGGCAGGAAAGAATTTTGCGCAAGCCTGCTGTAACACTTAGCTGGCTGCGTATGAATTAGGACAACTACCCCCAGCAGAGACCCAGTACACTGAGGACGGTCACAGGCAGCCCAAATAGATTTTTTTTCCCAAATGTTTTTGGAAAGGCCCACTGCCTATATATACTAAATATGTCTTCTGTCCCTACCTCACCATTACTGGCCCTGGACAATGTAAAATTACTGCAGGACGCAATGCTCTGCACGGCCGATATACAAAAAAAAAAAGGAAGTGCAACACTGCAAAAAGCAGCCTCCACACTACTGCACACGGTTAGATGTGGCCCTAAGAAGGACCGTTGGGGTTCTTGAAGCCTAAAATAACTCCTAACGCTCTCCCTATAGCAGCTCCGGCACCAGCAGCACTGTCCCTGATCTCTGTCAGAATGCATCTGTGGCGAGCCGCGGGAGGGGCCGATTTATATACTCGGGTGACACCTGATCTTGCCAGCCACTCACTGCAGGGGGGTGGTATAGGGCTTGAACGTCGCAGGGGGAAGTTGTAATGCCTTCCCTGTCTTTCTATTGGCCAGAAAAGCGCGCTAACGTCTCAGAGATGAAAGTGAAAGTAACTCGAACATCGCGTGGTACTCATCTCGAGTAACGAGCATCTCGAACACACTAATACTCGAACGAGTATCAAGCTCGGACGAGTACGTTCGCTCATCTCTATTTATATGTAATTTTGGTATATAGTATTGTATAAAAGTTTTAAGCAGGTGTGGAAAAAGTGCTGCAAAATAAGAATTTTTTTCAAAAATAGAAGGCTACTCTAAATGTTTTCTGCAACAGCACAACGACCACAAACATAAAGCCAATGTCATTAACAACTATCTTTAGTGTAAACAGGGAACTAGGGGTCCAAGAAGTGATGATATGGCTCCACAGAGTCCTAATCTCAACATTGAGTCTGTCTGGGATTACAAGAAGAGACAGAAGGATTTCAGCAAGCCGACATCCACAGAAGACCTGTGCTTAGTTCTCCAAGATGTAATTGGAAACAGTTACTTGTGTAGCACCAAATTTCATTATAAACTAATCATCTGCACTCTCTCCACTCACACCTAAATTAACACATCCTAATTTTAAACCAAGACATAGCTGGTGGTATCAACTCAAACTACATACCTAGTTTGACTATTGCAGCTTAGGAAAACCTAAAGGCCCTTTTACATACAAAAATAATCTTTCAAACGACTGAAAGATTTAGCGATCTATTTGCATAAAGCGTTAAGGACCATTAATGGCCCTTAACACTTTATCATCTTTATTTGCATGTAAAAAGACGTCCATAAGTTGTTTGCAGAGTTGGGCGTGTGTTGAAACACACTCCCAGCTGTGTAAACAGCTGCTAGCACATTCCATTGTTCTCCTCCTGGCTAGTATAAACATGCCATGGGGAGCACATCCTGCAGTCTTTTGAAAGATGAGCGAAGTACATTCAAATGGAATGCATTTGATCAGTCTTTCAGCAGCTGAACGATGGATTTTAAGTGAACTAAAATCCATAGTTAAAACGAAAAGTGCATGATGCCCGCATTTACATGTAATGATTATCCCTCATTTTCAGCCGTTTTGATGAATTTTGAGAGCTAATTTGTGCATGTAAAAGGGTCTTAACTCTAAGCCAATATAGGACAAGTTTGCTTTTCTGATGTGGAGGGATTTTGCCTGCTACAAGTCTTCCACTTTTTGAGTTCCTTAACTAAAATAATCCCTATCATCTCCACAACCACTTTTGAATGGAGTAGCCTACTCATACTGCTACACGGATGTTATATCTCCCTGCTATATTCCATTTTCAATATAACCCCCCCAGAACAAAACTACCCTTTATATTACAGTGGAAAGTGGATTTGCGTACTACAATGACCCTGGCCTGATGGTATAACTGTTGTACAACAATCTTAAAGAGCAGTCACTAGGTTATGTTGGCCAAAACAGCTCTCAGAGTGGCACACCAGACATATTTAGTACCGCAACACTTTCGTCCTATTTTTTCTAGTAGCTCTCCTTTGTGTTTCTGAGATGTTCTGATGATGGCTCACTCACCCTTAATTGGTGGACGTTCCCAGTAGCTCTAGATATTTGGCACCAGGTAACTCGCCTAATCTCTAGAGTCCACCAGATATAAGTTCCTTTCATGTCTACAGTCTCCTTCTCTTTGGGGACGAAGTACATATGAATGGCTGCTCAGATGCATATTGCTTCTCAGTGGAAGTCTTGACGGAGAGTCATGAACGCCATCATTTTAAATTTATGTACATTATAAAACTGGCTTAAATATATTGATAATTCTGACCCATTGTATTAAATCCAAAAACATCTGTTCAATAGGAGTAAAGTTAAAAAAATTATATATATATATTAGAGATGAGCGAGCATACTCGCTAAGGAAAACTACTCGAGCGAGTAGTGCCTTATGCCAGTACCTGCCTGCTCGTCTCTAAAGACATGGGTGCCGGCGGGGGAGAGCGGTGAGTTGCAGGAGTGAGCAGGGAGGAGAGGGGGGGGGGGAGAGAGATCTCCTCCCCGCTCTTCACGGCTCTCCCCTGCCGACACCCGAATCTTTAGAGACGAGCGGGCAGGTACTCGCATAAGGCACTACTCGCTCGAGTAGTTTGCCTTAGCGAGTACGCTCGCTCATCTCTAAGATATATATATATTTTTTTTTTAGTTGTATAACTTCTTATAAGCATATTTCTACCAAAACATTAAGACGCACACATGCTTAAGAATGGTTGTCTGATGTGTTCAGTATTTTATTGGTTATAACAGTACATTACTCAGTACATAGCGACACTTTAGTGCCTTCTGTGCCTACTTGATTAATATATAGAAAACCGTATTCCAATACTGACAAAGCCCATATAAGCTAGACCATTGAGGAAAGAATACACATTCCCTTATTGCTTCCATTTAATTCAATGCAGAAGAATTTGGAAAATGTACCAGGAACAATTTCAATAATGACATTATATTAAACACTGCTCGTAATGCAATTTCCTAATATAATAAAGATGCTCCAACTCTTCCAAGGTAATCAGAAAAACATCACCAGTTCCATTTTGTTGCAGAGTTAAACGGATGTGCCATTATTCACTTTAGTCAAGTTGGGCATCCACAGTTCGGCGAGCTCTATTGGCAATCATAGTAACCATCATCCAGCTTTCGAAGAATCAGATGTGAACTTTCCATGCCGTTTTTATGTGGAATTTGCTCTTAGTTTGTAAAAAAACAACAAAAAACACACACACACACACCATGAATTTCATTTTTACAATTCTTTTTGGTGGATTATAATAATTATTATTATTTCTATACAGGTTTATTTCTCAGACATTTTTTTTCTAATTTTTTCAAAAATTACTGCAACTGCCACACACTGTGCTTTGAAAACAATGTTGTGGACCCAAAAACCACACCAATATGGAGGACAAATACCACAATACACCCCCACTGTTTGTAGTACCTCGATTAACTCCCTACTTGAGCTACAGTTAACATCTGGTCTCAGCACTGAGAAAACACCACAGAAAAAGGCTATATGTGAAACCACCCATAAAAGGGGAACCCCAGTGACTTATACGTAATGGCAAGTTACCTATTTATTTATTATTTGGGTGAAAAAGTACTTCAACAGTAGTAATACATAGACATAAAGCAGCTATAGATAGAGAATGTCCACTCTATTGGACATACCAGCCCTTTCATGATATGTGACCCCAGAGTGCAGCATAGAATCAAGTGGATCTGCTTCAGGGTGAATCCCCATTAGAATGGGAAAATCTAGTGATCTAAGCAACTTCAAACAAGGCATTGTTATCAATGCTAGACTAGCTGAGGCCAGTATTTCAAAATTTGCCAACCTTCTGTGTTTTCTTATGCAACTGTATCGAGAGTTTCTTCTAATGCTGGCCCACCTTTTATTTTCACTAGCTATAGCCTATCTAATAAACCCCTCAGATCCAGTTAGCATTCGCTGGTCACCATTTCCTCTCTCCTTTAAATGTGCGCTCTGGAACGGTTAGCATGCTATAAACTACTCACCATCCATGATGACATTGCAAAATCTCTAAACCTACTGACTCTCACAGAGGCATGTCACCAACTCCCTCACAGCTCTTACAGTGGTATACATTTCTCCCATACCCCCAGACCTGAGAACAGGTGTTGTGGTGAAGTAGTCATTCTTCTCTGTCAACAACGTACCTTCAAGGTCATCCCCTCAATGCCCTCGATCAGATTCCCTTCTTTTAAGATCCACATCCTTAGACTCTTCTGTCTTGTGTAGGCTCTCTCAGCCTATTTCTCGATCACTTTGCCACCTGACTCCCGTACTTTCTATCTTGTGAAATGCCAACTCTCATCTTGGCCAACATTCCATCTGATGACCTCATCTCCTCATCTGCCTTTCAGCTTCTTGCTAAATTCCTCCCTAGGCCTCTCAGAGCTTACACCTTCCTCTATGCACAAAGATGGCAATTTTTCTTTCCGTCTTTGTTTTGTTTCTGACTTTGCAAATTCCTCTCTCCCACTGTCTGATCACAACTACCTTTCCTTTACTGTCAAGTATTCTTGTCTTTCTAAGGACACTTCTACCTAGTACACAAACCGTCATTGTTGTCTCCAATCTCTTCTTTCTCTTGTCCCAAATGCTACACTAAAACTCTTAAAATTTCACTGGATGAGGCAGTACCCTGCATGCTCCAACCCTCCCGATGCAGACCGCAGCAACCTTGGTTCACGACAGAAAGGCATTTCCTTTGGCGATGCCCCAGATGTGCCACATGCAAGTGAAGAAAATCACAAACATCTGCAGATTTCCTCCAGTACAAATTCATGCTCAGAACATTCACCTTTGCCCTTCAGCATGCCAAAAAAGCCTACTTCACCTTTCTAATTTTCTCACTATCCAAAAACATTATTAGATACATTTCCCTCCCTCCTCAGCCCTAAAACACAGCCCCCTAAGATGGGATCTCAGTGGCGAAGATCTGGCAGCTTTCTTTCAGAGAAAATTAATAACATCCATCAGGATGGATATATGAATAGTACCCCACAGGTGTAACTATAGGGGACGCAGTTGCACCCAGGCCCAGGAGCCTTAGGGGGCCCATAAGGCTTCTCTTCTCCATATAGGGAGCCCCGTACTATGAATAAAGCATTACAGTTGGGGGCCCTGTTACAGGTTTTGCATTGGGGCCCAGGAGCTTCATGTTACGCCTTAGTACCCAGTCTATGTGTATACTTCTGTATAGTCTGTAAGCTTTTGCGAGCAGGGCCCTCATCCTACTTGGCACAAGCAGCATGAATCAATGAACTCTTACGATCAGCTGTTGAGAGCATGTAAGTACCTCCATCTAATTTGTGGCAACTGCAAGATGCTCTCTGGTCTGCATGGGTCAATATTCCTGTAGAACAATTTCAACACCTAGTGGAATCTATGCCACTCTGATTTGCTGAGGTTCAAAAGGCTAAAGAAGGTCCAACGTGTTACTAAATGGGTGTCTTTAATAAAGTGGTCATTGAATGTATAAAGTTTAAAAAAAACAAGAATTGGTTTTCTTATTCTGCTTTCTGTTTATGTAGCCTCTCATTAATAAAACCTGTCTTTGGCTGTCGATCTACTGGTTCCATCATTATTTTCCCTCCGGCATAAACAAACATTAACATTAAATTCCATCAAGTAGAAAGACTCATGAAAGTTCTACAATAGCAGTTTGATATATACATAATAGGAACTTGTGCTGCACATCCATTTCAGTTTGCCTATTTTCATACTAATATCTTATTAAAACAATATATGTAATTATATAACTAATTAACAGATGAGTTTAGAAAAGGCAAGAACCACTTTACGGACTCTAAAATCAAAGTCGAATGGCAGCAAAATGTATAAACACAAAACTGCAGAACCATAAACATGAAGAAAAATATATGTACTGCACAATTTAGCATGATTGTGATAAACACCATGCAACGTTTTCCCCTTTAGGCTTCATTAGAATATACAGTCTGTCAGAAAAAAATCCATCCCTTAGAAGGAGTTTAAGTTTTGCCGCAAAACTCGTCATGCAGTTACATCTCAGGCAGATATGCAAGTGATGAGAGTTGTAGGTTGATTAGATGAACGGTCTTTCCACCTAAAGGCCCTAAAAGTGGTTCCCCCCTTGGCTTATAAAAGGTCTCGGAGGCTTCTTCTGCGTAGTGAGCTCTTCTTCCACTTGTGTAGAACTTGACAACAAAATGCCTCTATGATGTAATCAAAGAGATTTCGCCCAGTTAACATGGTTTTAGAGGGGCGCATTATTGGAATGCGAGAAGCTGGATGGTCATATCCACAGACTGCCCACAACCTGACCAGACTGGTAGGTGGTGTTCGGACCAGTGGATGCATGAGGGCACACGAGGTGACCGGGCTCATGATGCCCTCGATAGGCCACCAGTAGAAAGGTTCATCTAACAAGCTCGAGCAGTTATAACTATTTCGTTGTCCACCCATCCAGAGACTGGTGGCATCATCATTACAGGCCCCTGTGTCTCTCAAAATCATTTCCAAGTGCTTGGCTGAGGGAGATTTGGTCTCATGGCACCAAATTACGCATACTATCTTTGACACCTGTCGTCGTCTCTGTTTGCAGAGATGCATTACTTGGCTTACATGGTATATGTTTGCTTTATACACCTGACTACTTGTTTGTACTGATTAATGTGGGTGTGTTCTGTCTTGTGATTTGTGTAGATTGCCTTCTGCTTGTTATTTAAGACTTGTCCATGTGTGTAATGGGTAGCTTGAAAAAGGACTCATGTGGGCCGAAACATAGCCTACCCTTTTATAGAACAATCATGGAAGAATAAAGATTATTTTTTATGAGATCCTTATATGCTGCCACTTCCTTCATCTTTTCCGGTTCTGTTAGAAGTGGTGTCATGAATGACGAAATTGAACTGCTACAGAGTGGAACCACTCTGTCTTCAGTGACAAATGCAGGTTTAGTTTTGGCATGGATAATGGCCGTATTCGTGTCTGGAGAACTAGGAATGAGCACCTCAAACCTCCCTCGGCTGTGGAGTGGCACACTGCCCCCACAGCTAGTGTTATTGTCTAGGGGGCCATCACACATGACAGCCAGTCATCCCCAGTGGTGGCACGAGGGACAATGACAACTCAGCGATATGTTCAGCACATCCTGCAGCCACATGTGTTGACTCTCATGTTGGCTTCCAAACTTCAGGGCCTGCCCAGTTGCCAGATTTATCATCAATAGAATATGTATGAGATTATATGGGATGCCAACTTCGACAGTTTGCATGATCTAGAAGCTCAGTTACAGCAAATATGGAGCGATATGTCACAAGATACCATACAGAACGTGCATGCCTCCATGCCCGCTCATATCACATCTTGTATCCAAGCTAGAGACAGTACAACAGGGTACTAGAGCCTCCAAATCACATCTTGTATCCAAGCTAGAGGCAGTACAACAGGGAACTAGAGCCTCCATGCCTGCCTGTATCACATCTTGTATCCAAGCTAGGGGCAGTACAACAGGGTACTAGAGCCTCCATGCCCACCCGTATTACATCTTGTATCCAAGCTAGAGGCAGTACAACAGGGTACTAGAGCCTCCATGCCTGCCTGTATCACATCTTGTATCCAAGCTGAAGGCGGCACAACAGGGTAACAGAGCCTCCATGCCAGCCTGTATCACATCCTGCATCCAAGCTAGAGGTGGTACAACAGGGTACTAGAGCCTCCATGCAAGCCTGTATCACATCTTGTATTCAAGCTAGAGGTGGCACAACAGATTTTTTTTTAAAGGGATTGTACTTTTGTGTGGCTTATTTTTGGACTAGTGAAAAGTGGTCTGAATTTTTATGTGTTTTTACAATTTTTTTTGTGATGCTTTTTCTGATAAAAATTCATGTCAAAAATGTCTAAGTCATGCTTTTTTCCCATATAATGAAGCTTATGGAAAATTGCCTGTAAAGCTCCACACCTAGAGCACGTTTCACTTTGAAAAAATGCCATGTACCCAAAATACACACCAACAGAAAAAACCCGCACCAAAATGCACTGTTCATAATGTGATTACTAGTTCTCTACAGACTTTTGGCTAACATTTGGTGGCAATGTTTTTTTGAAAAATAAACAAAAAACAAATCAATTTTTGTTGCCCTGAGGCAGGTACTGGCTGTCGAACTTTAGCCTGAGGGGCAAACACCAAGCACTGGCCAATGAGTAGCAGCTGACCCTAACTGTGAACACAGATGGTGCAGCTGGACACAACCCACATAACCATGGTCACGTAAAGTATTGGCAACATTTGTGGGGGAAGGGGGCATGTTCTGGTTGTGTGCGGCCAACCTCATATTGTCCTTTCATCCTTAAGTTTATCTATTTATCAAAAATATATCATCAGAACAACCTTAGTACATAAATACAGCACAAAGTTCATAACATAAATACAGTACTAGAACCAAGCTTAATGTATAAACATGCGTCAGTACACAAGTACAGTACAAGAACAAAACTCATAAAGTAAATATTATACCAGAACCAAGCTCAGTATGTAAATAAAGCACCACAACCCAATTCATAACAAATATAGCACCAGAATCAAGCTCAGTACAGAAACACAGTAGAAGAGCTAGGCTAATAACTTAAATACCGCACTACATCCAAGCTAATGCTCTAGTTACTGCACCAAAACTAGGAACTATATCAATGGCCAGTCTGACAACTTGGGGGTTACTTTGGGACACTCCGGACAACCAGATTTTTTTAAAACTCTGGCGTCTGCCAACTTTATTGCACAAGCAATAGTTTTACAGTATCAGCATAATGCAAATACACCAGAACATAACTTTTGGGTTTACAACCTACAGTGTCCTTGCTGCTATCCCCAACCAGGGGATCTAGGTGGCATCCTTCCTTGTCATACTCGAGACAGACACAGTCTGGTCCACACCAGACCTCAGGCTTGCAGCTCCAGTAGCTGCCTTTGCAGCCTCTTCCCCAACTTTCAGCTGTCCCTGCAGCTCTGGCTTCCAGCATCCATCTCCTTTACAGGAGTGTGTCAGGAGGTTTTATCTTCCCCAACCACACCACTATAACTGTCCCATCTAATTTAGCATACAGAATGCCTGATTTCAGCCCCCTGCAGGCCATTTTGTGCACCACTTTGCCACACTAGTTTCAGATGAGCATATTAAGGGTGCTTTTTCCACAAGAGTGTCAAAGCCCAACTACAGGTCTACTGACCCAAACTCACAGCATGATAGGGATCTATCATAGGGCTCTATAGCAAAACTGAAAATTTACTTCTAAGTTCCCCCACTCACCCCCCAAAAAAGTATATATACTGTATGAAAACTTTTAGAACGTGGCACTATACCTCAAAATGAATACAAATTCACTGGGGCAGAGGAATCAAATATAATTAAGAAGTCCTTCACTGAGTAGATTCCTAAAACTAACTTTTATTAATACCTAGCTAAAAAAATATAAGGGCTCAAACACAGAAAACGAATAAATATACATATATGTAACCACCAACCGTGTATGGATTCTACAAACCTAAATACAAGTGTACTGTAGAGAACCGTATGGTTTACTATAAAATCATCAGGCAGAATACTCACTATGCATGTGTACTGCCTGTTCAAATGATTACACCTCTATCAGTAGGATGAAAAAGGAGGGGGGATTGCAGTCCTTTAAAAGACCAGTATTTGATGCATCAGGACTTATAGATGCCAAATCACTGCAGTTCTAGACCCCTGATTATGATGATAAGTACACCACCAGAGAAAAAGCTCAGTATGCAACCCTCAGAAGTGTTACCTCTCAATACCAAGAGTTAAGTTTTAGGAATCTACTCAGTGAATGACTTCAAATTTAATACAAGTATAATGTTCTTGAATGCTGGCTCTACACAATGATAGTGATTACAGTGCAGGCACCTGTTTGCAATCATCTATATTCGGTTCTTTCTCTGGGTTCAAAATACCAATGAGATTTCATCCAGATATCACTTACTTCTGCACATCTTTCCTTTCAGCTGCTGCAACCCCTAATGAACTTCGCAGAGCGCCCACTGTGGCTCCTATTAGTAATCAGAACACCCACTTTTGTTGCCATAGTTAGTAATAGTGCCCCCTCTATGGCACCCCTCTGTGTCCCCAAGAAGTATATGCTTGAAGCCTGGCCTGGGTGGGTCATAGCCCCTCTGCCCGGCCAGCTCCTGCCCTAATAATAGGTGTGATACCAGAGTTGCACAGATCGTGATTCATTAACAATTTATATCATTTTTCATATTAGGAAAGCGGCATAAAACAAAGTAATCTTGCCATTGTTTTGAGCCCGAACCAACATTTTTCAACAGAGCATTTGCCAATTGTTGCAGAGGAGGAAAGATACTGATACAAAGCATGGTGGATCAGTATTAAATTAACCTTCCAGTCCCGGAACCAAATTTGTCCAAGGACCTGGGAGAGAGGGAGTTATATTATCTGGTGTCCTCTTGTATGTGCCTACTGTCATGAATCTGACATTTTCCTGGACCCCTCAGAAGTCTTCCAAGATTGTTACCATTGTGCATTGGTAAGTAGAAAATGCATGCTGTTTTGGATTAGCCATAACTGCTCACATGGCTAATTAGAGCAGCATGTAATGTTGTAATAGATTAGAAACGCTATCTTTTCTCCTTAGGGAGAACACGTAGACTATGAGAAAGTGAGGAGACTTAAAAAGGGCATTCATGCTCCTCTGGGTATTATGCAAATAAGGGAGATGGAACAATACCTCCACAGCACCACCTATTGGAAGGCAGCATTCCTTCAGATCAATGTTAGACTATACAAGCCTTGTAACAATGAACGGGAATTGAAAGCAAAGCCGGATCCATGCACAGACAGCTGTTTTGGGGGGTTTGCCCCTCATCAGTGTGCACCCTGAAGCGGTGATGGGAGCGAAAGAGGTGAGTATAGTGCCATTTTTTATTTTACAGCATTCAGGTGTTGTATAAAAATATTTAAAGCTGCTGAACAACCCCTTACCAGCAAAGGAGGCTAATTACATGGGGGACACAAATAGGGGCTTCTTACTGTGGGGGACACAAATCAGGGCTTATTACTGGGAGTGCCACAAAGGGGGGCTTATTATTATGGAAACTTAATGCTATGGCATGTTTAACGGGTATGTGGACTGTGAATAAGGGAGTAACAAACACACAAAAACATTTTTGCAGCGTGCCACACCCTGCTTGTGCAGCTCTCTACATTCCCTCCAAAGGCAGATTAGAAGAGTTGGAAAGTATTTTATAGCATAAGGAATCTTGGAAGGGTTATAAAAAGTTAGCATTTCCTGAGCAAAAGAGCCAAACAGTGCACAAACAATAATGCCATATATTACCATAATTATACTGCTGAATAGTCCCCTAAACTTTAAAAATAATAATGCCACTCAACACGCAAATACTGTAACACTGCTGGTTGACACCCCACCACCACCTGGTGGTTGGCATCACTTGACTGGTTACAGCTTAGGCAGCATTGAAAATTTTACAGACAAGAAAGATGGGCACCTTCCTTCTGTTTCACAATTTTAGCTACCAAGAGTAAAGTACATGGGATTTATACAAAGCTCTGGATTTGATTGGGCAAGAGTTAGAAGGGCTGTACAAGTTATGTAAAGGCCATCTCAATAGGTCCCCCATGGTGTAAGATAACAAAGCAAGTGATACTCGCCTATACTTGCTTTTCTCTCTTTGGCAGTTCTGGGTCTCCCTGCTGATGTCATCTTTACAGGCTGTCCTGAGTCTGGTCACCTTGTATGTGTGTCCTCACGTATCCACTGGTCTCAATACCTCTAACAGTCTGGTCACAATGGCCCGGTGGTGCACAATTCATGGATACAACCATCCAGCTTCTGACATCCCAATATTGCGCCCCTCTCAGACTCTGGTAACGGGGTGAGATCGTAGATGCGTCTAGTGGCCAACAAGCTCTACACAAGCGGAAGAAGAGGTCACTACACACAAGGAACCTCCGAGAGCCTTTTTATAGGCGAAGGGTGGAATCACCTTTAGGGCCTCAGGTGGCAAGACCATTCATCTAATCACACCACAACTAAATCATAAGATGTAAGATGTAACTGCATGCCGAGATTTGCAGCATTACGACGAATCCTCCTTGGGGCTGGATTTTTTTTACAAAGTGTGTAATAGTAGGAGGTAGAGAAATCCCCAGAGTTGTTGTGTAACAGTAATGACAATTGTGATCCTCTGTGCTTCTTTCACTTAGCCATGTCCTCCAGCATACACAGTAATACTCTACCAGCATGCATGGTCCGTGTAAACAGTGAGGTGTGATATCTAATTTTCTCACTACCAGCTCCCTGTTGTCTCCAAAGACAAAGTATTACAGAGGTGATACCTTTATTGGCCAACCAGAAAAATTCTATATGAAAACTTTCAGAACTACTTGGCCTCTCTGTCAGGCTGCTATAACCTGAATACATATATACACATCAGCTTGTCGATGAGGTCTAGTCGCCTCGAAAAAGCTTGCATAAGGAATTTTTCTGGCTAGCCAATAAAGCTATCACCTTTTTAATACTTTTGTCTTTTTTATACAAGAATACTTAACATCACATAGATTTTTCTAGCTAACAAGGTACCACAACTATTTTTGCCGCAAGTTTTCCAAGACCGAAAAAAGTGAGGCTGGGTTCATATCTGCGCTTGTACCTCCCAAGGTTCCGTCACAGATCCGGCACAAAATACTGGAAGAAACAGCGCTGCTTACAGCACTTTTCTTCTGGTAAAATGCGGGCAGCTGAGCTAAAGCCGAACGGACCAGATTATAGTCAATGGGGAAAATGCCGGGCAGCTGAACTAAAGCCGAACGGACCAGATTATAGTCAATGAGGAAAATGCCGGGCAGCTGAACTAAAGCCGAACGGACCAGATTATAGTCAATGGGGAAAATGCCGGGCAGCTGAGCTAAAGCCGAACGGACCAGATTATAGTTAATGGGGAAAATGCTGGGCAGCTGAACTAAAGCCGAACGGACCAGATTATAGTCAATGGGGAAAATGCCGGGCAGCTGAACTAAAGCCGAACGGACCAGATTATAGTTAATGGGGAAAATGCCGGGCAGCTGAACTAAAGCCGAACGGACCAGATTATAGTCAATGAGGAAAATGCCGGGCAGCTGAACTAAAGCCGAACGGACCAGATTATAGTCAATGGGGAAAATGCTGGGCAGCTGAGCTAAAGCCGAACGGACCAGATTATAGTTAATGGGGAAAATGCTGGGCAGCTGAACTAAAGCCGAACGGACCAGATTATAGTCAATGGGGAAAATGCCGGGCAGCTGAGCTAAAGCCGAACGGACCAGATTATAGTCAATGGGGAAAATGCCGGGCAGCTGAGCTAAAGCCAAACGGACCAGATTATAGTCAATGGGGAAAATGCCGGGCAGCTGAACTAAAGCCGAACGGACCAGATTATAGTCAATGGGGAAAATGCCGGGCAGCTGAGCTAAAGCCGAACGGACCAGATTATAGTCAATGGGGAAAATGCCGGGCAGCTGAGCTAAAGCCGAACGGACCAGATTATAGTCAATGGGGAAAATGCCGGGCAGCTGAGCTAAAGCCGAACGGACCAGATTATAGTCAATGGGGAAAATGCCGGGCAGCTGAGCTAAAGCCGAACGGACCAGATTATAGTCAATGGGGAAAATGCCGGGCAGCTGAGCTAAAGCCGAACGGACCAGATTATAGTCAATGGGGAAAATGCCGGGCAGCTGAGCTAAAGCCGAACGGACCAGATTATAGTCAATGGGGAAAATGCTGGGCAGCTGAACTAAAGCCGAACGGACCAGATTATAGTCAATGGGGAAAATGCTGGGCAGCTGAACTAAAGCCGAACGGACCAGATTATAGTCAATGGGGAAAATGCCGGGCAGTTGAGCTAAAGCCGAACGGACCAGATTATAGTCAATGGGGAAAATGCGGGAAGCTGAGCTAAAGCCGAACGGACCAGATTATAGTCAATGGGAAAAATGCGGGAAGCTGAGCTAAAGCAGAACGGACCAGAATATAGTCAATGGGGAAAAGGCCGGGCAGCTGAGCTAAAGCCGAACGGACCAGATTATAGTCATTGAGGAAAATGCTGGGCAGCTGAGCTAAAGCCGAACGGACCAGATTATAGTCAATGGGGAAAATGCTGGGCAGCTGAGCTAAAGCCGAACGGACCAGATTATAGTCATTGAGGAAAATGCCGGGCAGCTGAGCTAAAGCCGAACGGACCAGATTATAGTCAATGGGGAAAATGCTGGGCAGCTGAGCTAAAGCCGAACAGACCAGATTATAGTCAATTGGCTACATTCGGCACTCTTCGGTTCAATCAAAAGACAGATCCGTTCGTCCAGAGGATTCCCCTTTCTTGCTCCCCAAAAGGAGCAGGAAAACGGTACCCCCAACACAGATGTGAAAGCAGCCGTAGGCTATCCGTCCTGCTGAATGTTTACACAGGGTGTTCGATAAGGGGCTGGACTGGAAACAGCTCACATGGAACAATTAAAAAAAAATCAAAAGCATCAAAACTGACCACCCGTTAGAAATACATATCATATTCACATATTGCAAGGTCATGTATAAAAAGAAAAAATGACAGAAGTGTCCCTAAGCACCGATGACTCTAAAAAACATGCTAAAGATGCCAGCTTTTATACATGGCTTTGCTTTTAGTGGTATCAGAGCTTTGTATTCAGGGGCATAGCTAAAGGCTCATGGGCCCGGGTGCAAAAGTTTATCCCCCCCCCCAACTTCTCTTAACCCTTTAACGCAGAGGCAAAACTTGACGCTTCGGGCCCCAATGCAAAACCTGTAACAGGGCCCCGAACTATAATGCTTTATTCATAGTACTGGGCTCCCGACATGGAGCAGAGAGGCCTTATTGGCCCCCTAAGGTTCAGTATCCCCTATAGTTACGCTAGTGTTTGTATTATATCCCCATAAATGGATGTTCTGTCTGCAGACCAGCAGCTTTGCATGCACCCCCACACTCCCCAAAGACACTTCTGTCATCAGTATCAAATATAGTAGCACATGGTAGAAAGAGGGCCCTGTTACAGATTTTGAATTAGGACCCAGGAGAAACAAGTTATGTCTCATACTGTAATTTAATCACTACCATAATTGCTTATTAAATTTGCCATGTAGCAAAACCCCAAGAGGCTGTGTATAAGGGTGAAGAAAATAGAAAGGGTGTACAGAATCGCAGAAGTCTTTAGTAACAGTTTCATGCACGGTTAGCGTTGATAAAAAAAAATAGAAATATGCAAAATATAAAATATGGAAATTAATACAATTCATTTCCTTTGTTACCATTAACTTTTAAGTCTCTTCTTCCAGAGTTCAACATCAGACCTAGAGACAGTCGAGATTATACTGCGTAAGCATTTTTTCCTAACATATTAAATAATTGTATTTATGATATTGACCTAAAACTTGTGAATATTAATGTCATTCCTTGATTTATTCATTTACAACTCCATCCCCTGACCACAGAGAGAATACCTGAATAATAAAAAAGTCAACAAGCATGAAGCAAAGAAGGCTTCACAAATGCATTTTTCCCCCTTTTAAATGGTCCCTGTCATGTAAACAAACTTTGCAAAAATCAATAGTGCAATCAATTATAGGAAACTTTGTAATATACGGCACTGCGCAAAAGTTTTAGGCACGTTCGGAAAAAATGCTGCAAAGTAAGACTTTGTTTCAAAAGTAGACAGATTACAAATTTTTTTTCTGCAGCAGGACAAGAACCCCAAACATAAAGTCAATGTCATTGACAGCTATCTTCCGCGTAAAGAAGAACAGGTGATCCAGGAAGTGGATATGACCCCCACCGAGCCATAATCTCACATCACATCGAGTCTGTCTAGGATCACATGAAGGACTTGAGCATGCCTACATTCACAGAATATTTGTAGTTACGTCTCCAAGATATCTGAGAAAACGGTCTTGCCAACTTCCTTCAAAAACTGTGTGCAAGTGTACCTAGAATTAGTAATGCTGTTGTGAAGGCATAGGGCGGTCGCACCAAATATTGATTTAATTGATATTTCTCTTTTGTTCATTCATTTTACATTTTGACAAAAATAAATGAACACTTCTATTTTTGAAAGCATTCTAAGGCTACATGTACACTTCAGTTTGGGTTGTTGGTTATAATTCCATCTCTTTGTTCTGTTTTTGGATCAGAGAAACGGAATTAAAACTGAAATAAATGGATCTGTTTTTTCCCTATTGACTTCAATGGGTTTTTACAAAAACGGAAAGCTTTCCATTTGCTTCGATTCGATTTGTTTTCTTAACAGAACAAATAGAGGAATTTTCCCCCCGAATGGGCTAATTGGCTTCTGACTCATTGGTGTTTTTTGCCTTCCTCTGGATCAACAAGGTGTGGGGGGGGGGGGGGGGGGGTGAAACAGGCTGAACTAGATGGACATTGTCTTCATTCAGCCTAACATACTATGTTACTACGTAAATAGTGCAGCCTGCAGCACTATTAAGAAATACAGAAACTAACAGAACTGATGTACACTGAAAGTTTTCAGTTTGCCTTCCGCTTTATTTTTTAACCCATTGAATACAATGGGGAAACATGGATCAGTTTATATTCTGTTTCTTTGCTCCAAAAACAGCAGAGATGGAATTATAATTGACAGTCCTAACTGAAGTGTGGTTGCAGCCCAACTTTGCAGCATTTTTTCTACACCTGCCTAAAACTTTTGTACAGTACTGCAGCTTATTAGAGACAATTTCTAAATGCCAACTATAGAAGTCTAAGGAGAGGGGTAAGGAAGGTGGAAGAAGCATCTGCAGCTGGAAAGAAGAGATACACCTAGATGCAGCTGCAGCTAATAATAAGTGTTTTATCTCAGTGCTGCATTCACAGCTACTGTACAGTGCTCAGCACTGCTATATAATGTCCTTTATGCTTCTTCTGTGCTTGTGCTTCATTGAACTCACTTCTTGCAGTGTGTTCCAGGACGCTATGGCAGAGCGGAATGGACAAGAAGCATGTAAGTGTACATATACCTTCCTTATATGATACATTTTTTGTACTGTATGTTCCTGATGAGGTGGGGGGGGGGGGGCACCTGCCTGTAGACCCCTAAAATGCGTTGGTGTCTTTTTTATTTTATTATTAAAGTTCAAATACCCTTGATTGATCTGCTGAGCTCTTCTCTGAATATAGGGTGGTGGAAGATGCTTCTTCTCTCACAGATGTAAGTGAATTTTCCTTTTTCTATAATGGCATGTCACACTTCTATAAGCTACAGCAAGACAGAGGGAAAGAATCTCCACTTCTCTATGTGCACAGTGTATAAGAGACATTATAGAACAGTCTCAGGGAAAACTGATAATGAGAGATGGAGCCTGCAGAGTGGAAAACTGGTGATTAATGCAGAACACAAGTCATATAAAGGCCAGATCTGCTGTTCCTCATGTACACAAATGGCAGTTTATTCTTAAAAGCCATCTGAAAGAACAGGTAGACTTTAAGGCTAGGTTCACACAGGGCGGATTTGCCACGGCAAATCCGTCTGCGGCCGCTAATCTCGGGATTAGCCAGCCATGTGGACGAGATTTCTCAGAAATCTCGTCCACACGGGACGGCGAATCCGCTGCGGTAAGTCAGGCAGGAACCGCAGGCGCGGCTTTAGAATATGCAGCATGTCTATTTATTTTTTCTTTCCGCTGTGGCCGCGCTCTCCTCTATGGGAGCGCCGGCCGCAGCGGAAGAGCGAGCGGCCGGGCCGCTTCAAAGCTGCCATGGGTTTTTGCGCAGCGGTTCTCCCGGCGGAAATCTCGCGGTTTTTGCTGCGGCCAAATCTGCCCTGTGTGAAACCAGCCTAAGTATGGCATCCTTACATACAGTTTTTGTACAACCCTATGTTATGAACAGTACTGCTCTGGCCTCCTTATGAGGTTCTCCTCTGCTACCGTACATTATTGCATGTACCAGCTCAATTCTGCAACATCATTGCCAAAACTTGCCTGTTCCTTTACGATGCCAAGCTACCCCATGATCGCCAGTCTGATCGCAGTGGTGGCATTACACCCTCTTTTATTGTTTAATTCTACAACAAAATGACTATAGGCGGAGATAACTATTCCAAAATGTAACTGCTATAATATGTCATTGAAATTACGATATATAATATGTTTAAGATAAGGGAAGGAAACAGTCAAACTTATGGTTAAAGAGGCTTACTAGGGAATGACTAACATCTCCCCATCAATTAGCAGTAGGTATGAATGGCTTAACCTGGCACATTGAGGCAGCCCCATTAAAGAGAATAGCTGTGCGCCTCCATTCAAGTAGACAAAATTAACAAAAATCCACATTTTGCAGGGGGACCCATTACAGCCGCTTCTTGCTGCGAGATTGTTATGAGCTGAGCTCATGCGCCTGTACCATTTTTTTTGCCATAAATGTACAGCATTTCGCACCGATGATGTACGTTTATAGCATTGGGCGGGAAGGGATTAATTCTTTTCTTTATATTTAACAATGGATACATTTCACCTCAATTATTGAGTTACTTTGTAGATTGCATTGCAATGAATAAATACTGTGTAAATCCGCAACAAATGAAGCATGCTGAGGATTTTATTTTCTGCTGTAAGTGATTGAGGTTCATTAACCCCTTAATGACACGGCCTATTTTAGGCTTAAGGACGCAACGATTTTTGGCGGATTTTCTTCTCCATTTATCGAAAGTCATAACTTTTTTATTTTTCCGTCGATGTAGCCATATAAGGGGCTTGTTTTTTGCGTGGCGAACTGCAGTTTTCATCGGTGCCACTTTTGGTACATTGACTATATTGTAAAACTTTTATTTTATTTTTTTATGATAGCAGGGAGAGAAAACGCATCAATTCTGCTATAGATTTTTTTTTACAGTGTTAATCATGCAGCATAAGACAATCCATCTTTTCTGCGGGTCGGTACGGTTACAACGATACCAAAATTCTTACATTATTTTTAGTTTTTTTCACTTTTCTGCAATAAAAACTTTTGGAAACCTTTTTTTTTTCTAAATCGCTGCAAAGTCCTGTAACTTTTTTATTTTTTGATGTACAGACCTCTATAAGGGCTTATTTTTTGCGAGACGAGCTGTACTTTTTATTGGTACCATTTTGGGGTACATATGGCTTTTTTGATCACTTTTATTGCGTTTTTAGTGAGGCAAAATGCTAAAAATTAGCATTTTGCCTCAGTTTCTTAGCGGTTTTTTTAACGCTTTTTTCCGTGCACAGTCAAAAGCATGTGCAACTTATTGTATGCGTCGTTACGGATGCGACAATACCAAATATGTGGGGTTTTATTTTTTTTTACCTTTTTTTATGCTAATCTGAGAAAAAGCATAAAAAAGGTTTTTTTTTACTTTTTTTAATTAATTTTTTTAATCTTTTTTTTTTTTACAACATTTGTGTCCCTCTGAGGGACTTTCACCACAGCCCTGATGATCGCTGTGATAAGGCATGGCAGGGCTACTTATCGCTTATACAGCGATCTCAGGCACTGGTAACACAGGACGCCAGTGTCTGGCGTCCTGTTGCCAGGGCGACAGGCCGGGCTCTCACGATAACATCGCGAGAGCCGGCCGAAGACACAGAGGGAGCGTGCTCCCTCTGTGAATTCTTTCCCTGCCGCGATCTACTTAGATCGTGGCAGGGAAGGGGTTAACAGCGAGGGGCACATCTCCGATGCACCCCCTGCTGTTGCGGCGGGAGGCCGGCTGTGACTGACAGCCGGCTCCTGCTGTGGGATAGCGCGGGATCATATGTGATCTCGCGCTATCCCTAGGATGTAAGTTTACGCCCTGTTGTGGGAAGTACCCCGCTCCCAGGATGTAAACTTACGCCCTGGAGCTGGAAGGGGTTAACACCCCATTCACTTACATTATACTGTACATTGCTGTGAATTTTGGCTTGCGGTCCTACAGCCAAAAATCCACAGTGTAAGAACTTACCCTAACTCTACAGCATGTCATCATAAATAACGTCCTTCAGCCAAGCGCCTGGAAATGGTTCAGACAGACACAGGGGTCTATAATGATGGTACCACCTGGGTCTGCATGGTGGACAATGGAACAGTTGGAGCTGCTCATGCTTGTTGGACAGTCAGATTACCCTCTCTACTGGTGGTCTGTCGAAGGCGTCCTGCGCCCAATTGCCTTGTGTGCCCTCACACATACATTGGTTCCAACACCAGCTTCTTGCATCCCAATAATACACCCCTCTCAGCCTCTGGTAACGGGGTGACATCTCTTCTCTGCGTCGTAGAGGCATCTAGTGGCCAACAAGCTCTACACAAGCGGAAGAAGAGGTCACTACACACAAAAAGACTCTTATAGGCCAAGGTGGAAACCACTTGTAGAGCCTCAGGTGGCAAGACCGTTCATCTAATCACCACAACTCTCATCATTTGCCTGAGTTGTAACTGCAGGACGAGTTTTGCAGCAAAACGACTTCTTCTAAGGGAAAGATCTTTCTTTCGACAATGTATTTAAATAGGCATGTCTGAAACTGACCTAACAGGAAGGGTTTGTGTATCAGTACCTTCATTTTATGAGGATATCTGCACAGTAAAGTGAATGTTCCATAGCAGCCACAGTCTCTTCATACTGGGAGCAGTGGGTAAAACTTTTAGGGTATGAGTAGAGATGAGCGAGCGTACTCGGAAAAGCACTACTCGCTCGAGTAATTTGCTTTATCCGAGTATCGCTGTGCTCGTCCCTGAAGATTCAGGTGCCGGCACGGAGCGGGGAGCTGCAGGGGGGAAAGCGGGGAGGAACGGAGGCAAGATCTTTCTCTCCCTCTCTCCCGTCCGCTCTCCCCTGCTCCCCGCTGCGACTCACCTGTCAGCCGCAGCGGCACCCGAATCTTCAGGGACGAGCACAGCGATACTCGGATAAAGCCAATTACTCGAGCGAATAGTGCTTTTCCGAGTACGCTCGCTCATCTCTAGGTATGATCACACATCGCAGAGTAAATCTGCACCAAAAATCCATGTGTAGATGTTGATTTGGATTTTCACCATGGAATTCACTGATTGCAATGGATTAATCCTACGCTGAAAATCTACGCCATTTCTGCTACAAATAGCATGCTGCAGATTTAAAAACCCACAGCATGCTCCATCTTCTGCTAATGATTTTTTCCCACTGTAAGGCCGCCTGCAGACGTCCGGGTCAAATCCCTTGCGAGAATTCTCACAGCGGGACCCGACCCGCGCCCCTGCAGTGACCAGTGCGGGTCTCATCTGCTCCCGCGGCTCTGTGATGTGCTGGCTGCCGCTCAGCCAACGCATGCGCGGAGCGGAGCCGGGGCGCTGGGACTGACATTTCTGTGCGGGCCTCTGCGAGACCCACACAGAAATAGAGCATGCCGCGATTTGTTTTCCGCGTGTATTTTCATGTGGACAAATCGCGTCCGTCTGCATAAGATTGCGTTTTGCAATGCAATCCTATGCAGGCGGGCACGGGCGGAAATTCTGCAGGAAATCCCGCCGCAGAATTTCCACCCGTGTGCAGGGGGCATAAATGAAGTTTGTTAAAACCCTATTGATGTGCTACTGTACACTGCTGCAGAATTTCAACTTGTATTCTGCAGCAATTCAACTGTGTGTGTGAACTCGCCCTTAGACTAATTTCACACGGGCGAGTGCGATACTGGGCCGTGAAACTCGGCTCGATATCACGCTTGCCAATGTGACATTTCCTAGTGGATGCGGGTCGTTTTTTTTAACAAAAACATCTTGCATCACTTCGGGGAAGTAGCGATCCTCCGACGTGGCTGACAGCTGCGGTGGAGGATCGCGGCGTGCTTTCAATAGGAGACCTTGCATAGTGGTGCGATGTTTTGCCGACCCCATAAAAAAAATGGCGGTGTGAGGGTATGACGCGGAAAAAAAGAATGCTCATGTGTATGACCCTATTCCAAATAATGAGGTACATATTTGTGCAAGATTCTCAGCCGTGTGAAACCGGCCTTGGACTGCCTTCATACATAGCATGAATGCTGTGTAATTTCCATGTGGAGATTTCAAAAATCTTCACACAAAGCAGAACAGTTCTGCTACGAATCTGCAATTCTAAATCCGCAGCACGCCTCTTTATGATGCAGATCTGAAGCCGTGAAATAAAAGGGTTAAAAACCTACTGCAAAGTCCACACCATGTAGCTGCAGATTTGGTCGCTGCGGACTTGCTGCAGATATGCCCCATGTGAAGGCCTTGAGAATACGTCCATATGCAGAGGAAATGCTGCAGGTTGTTTCCCCGCAGATGTGCAGACTGCTAAAGAGATTGAAGATAGACTGGCAAAGGCAAACAAGAGCATGGTGCAACAAACACCTAAAGAAGAGCACAAGGATCAGTGCCTATAGAACCGCCGCATTGACAACCCTTTTATATGGCTCCGAGTCATGGGTCATCTTTCATCATCATCTACAACTCCTTGAGCGTTTTCATCCGCGCTGCCTCTGCATCATTCTTAGCATTCATTGGTGCGACTTCCCTACCAACACTGAACTCCTTAAACAGGTGGAAATTAAGAGTATCGAAGCCACGCTGTTGACGCAATGGCACTGGACAGGACATTTCGGCAAGATGGAGAATCAACGTCTTCCCAAGTCTGGGCTGTATGGCAAGCTCAGAACTGGTCACATTCTAAGCTTGAAGGGGTTTTGTCATTAGAATAAAATATATATCATTACTTACCTATTGCTCCCCAGGCAGTCTTCGTACCGGATCTTCTCCTGGCTCCTGCAGTCCCCTGGGTCACCTCACTGCAAGCCGGCTGGATCCTCTTCCTCGTTATGGAACGTCCATTCTCGACAGTCTCCTCCTGGCAGGGCAGTGTAGGTTATGTCACTAGTGACGTAGTGTTCGCTGCCTAGCATGGAATGCCGAGCTGTTGCCGAGACTGCGCATGCGCTGTGTCTTGCCGAGTGTTCATATACTATTGTCTCGAGACAGAGCGCATGCGCAGTCTATGCAACAGCTCGGCATTACCTGCTAGGCAGTGAACACTACGTCACTAGTGACTGAGTACACTGCCCTGCAGGAAGGAGACTGCCAAGAATAGACACTTCGTTACCGGAAGAAGGGGATCCAGCTGGCTGGAGGCGAGGTGACCAGGGGGACTGCAAGAGCCAGAAGATGCAGTAAGAAAACTGACGGGGGAGGGATAAGTAAGTATTGATTTTTTTTCTCTTTTTAATGACAGAACCCCTTTAAAGGCGAAGTATAAGAATTCTCTGAAGAAGTCCCTGGAAGCTTGCCATATTGATCACGAGTGGTCTTCTCTAGCCTCCGATCGCAGAGCTTGGAGGCACATCAAGTATCAAGCTGCATTCTTTTTTGAGAACAAGTGCTGGGCCGCTCTCAAGGACAAGAGGAGACTGAGAAAGAACCAGGACACTGTAGCCGTAGATCGAAAACAAACTTTCCCCTGCACTTGCTGTGGCGGTATATGCCTATCTGGAATTGGACTCCTCAGCCACCAGTGAGCCTGTAGTACCCGTGGATAGCCCCTTACTTGAATCATCACTTGCGAAAGCAAGCCATGATGATATCCAGGTGTTATACCATTTATTTAACCCCTTAGTGACCATCCGTACGTGTCTTCACGTCCTGGGTGTCTGGGCTTTAATCTGCAGGGCTGTAAAAACACGCTGGTTCTGTAGACTAAAGCCCCAGTTTGACATTTCCCTGCTCCCAGAGGTAGCCAAGAGCATGGAGATTTCACAGAGGGCCGTGGTATGTGGTCCCCGGTCATGTGATCACTGTTATCCAACAGGTAACGGCAATCATGTAAAAGTTAAAGAAAAGTAAAACAAGTTGAAGATTTACCTCCCCTCCCGGATCTGATGGGACCTGAAAACCCTTAAACATAGATGCAAATCTCTTCAAACCATAAAAGCAGTGAAACTTACCCATCCTCACCTGGGGCGGTCCTCCCCATGGCTGTTTTGCAAGAGCTAGCACCTGACCACTACAGGCAGTCATGGCTCACAGCATCTAAGTGGTGATAGGAAGAGATTGACATGTGACCCACTGCTGCGGTAAGATGGTAGCTGTTCCAAAACAGACACCCAGAGGACCACTTGGCTGCAGCGCTGGATCCCCGACGGTGAGAAAGGGGTAAGTACCGCTGCTTTTATTATCTCAGATTTGGATCCATCTTTTCAAAAAATTGTACAACGTTTAGACAACCCCTTTAACTATCATTGTTGTAGCATTTACGCCCCGTATGAACATACGCTAAAGATTCTGTAGGCAAAGAAGTATCCACAAGTCCTTCATCACCAGACTTGTTACAAATACTTGGGGTCGCTCATTGAGAAGGATGGAGAAGTTGTGGTGAGAAAACATGTTAGGCCGGGCTCACAGACGGGTCGGAATCCGCATTCGGTAGCCTGCAGCAAAATCCACTACTGACGGCAGCCGGCGACCCCGCGTACCTCTAATTTCTTCACTGCGGACGCTCGCCGTCAGTCACACTGTGTAGACTTTAAAAAATATATATATTTGTATTTCCCACAACGTCGCTAGGCGATGACACAGGTACACGCGGTCTATCCACAATGTCAATTGTGGATGGGCCGCAGATCAGACGGCTTCCATTGACTTCAAGGGAAAACACACAAAAAAAAATGCTGCAATTTTATTTCCGTTAGCGAAAATCACAATTTGCTCCTCTAAGCGGACATACGAATGTTCCATCTTTGTAATGTATGCAGAAGACGGCGGGTGACGAGTGCAGATTCCGCAATTCAAATCCGATCGTGTGAGACCGGCCTTATGATGGTATCACAGCTGCATTAAAGTCAGTTCAGGGTTTCGCTCTATCCCCTCAGGTTTTGGAGGAAACCAGGAAAAAACATATCTGTTTTTTCTGCCCAATGACTTCAATGTGGTTTTTAAAAAAAAAAACAGAAACGGAAAGGCTTCCATTCCATCAGGGCTATTGGGGAAAACTAGAAAACCAGATGGGATTGAAGAAAATGGAAACCTGTTATTTAGAAACCAATGGGATGGGGAGAGGGGGAGACAAAAACACTTTTTTCCCCCATTTTATTTTAGTTTCTCTCCTTCAAAAACGGAATAGAAAGACAGAAACCCTAAACTGAGCCGTAACCCTTTCCAATCCCATTTCCTTGCCGCCCGCACTCTCTTTAGCGCTTACTCATTTTGGGTGGGAAACACCGTTGTGGATTTTCAACAGCCTGAGTTTTCAGGCACGTGTGCAGGAAACACGGCCGGCGTGATGACATCATAAATTATGTCATCAGGCCAGACAGCCTCCGACATGCGAGCGCTGTACATGTACCGGATAGCCTCTGACATAGGAGTGCTATACTTTGCCCCACTAATACATGTGTCAGACCTCATGCAACACCGGAGCTATGGAGGGAAATCTTAAATGTCAGGAGAGAACCGACACCGAATTGGAAAGGGTTAATGCAGGTGTGAAAGCACCCTGAGGATGCATTTGCACGGGGGAAGGGGGTTGTTGGTGGTGGGTAATACAGCACACTGCCAAACCCCCCCCCCCCCCCCCCGCAGTAGTCCAGCACACTGCCCCCCGCCCCTTGCACGCAGTAGTCCAGCACACTGCCCCCGCCCCTTGCACGCAGTAGTCCAGCACACACTGCCCCCGCCCCTTGCACGCAGTAGTCCAGCACACACTGCCCCCGCCCCTTGCACGCAGTAGTCCAGCACACTGCCCCCCCCTGCACGCAGTAGTCCAGCACACTGCCCCCCCCCCTGCACGCAGTAGTCCAGCACACTGCCCCCCCCTGCACGCAGTAGTCCAGCACACTGCCCCCCCCTGCACGCAGTAGTCCAGCACACTGCCCCCCCCTGCACGCAGTAGTCCAGCACACTGCCCCCCCCCTGCACGCAGTAGTACAGCACACTGCCCCCCCCCTGCACGCAGTAGTACAGCACACTGCCCCCCCCTCCCCTTGCACGCAGTAGTACAGCACACTGCCCCCCCCCCCTTGCACGCAGTAGTACAGCACACTGCCCCCCCCCCTTGCACGCAGTAGTACAGCACACTGCCCCCCCCCTTGCACGCCGTAGTACAGCACACTGCCCCCCCCCTTGCACGCAATAGTACAGCACACTGCCCCCCCCCTTGCACGCAATAGTACAGCACACTGCCCCCCCCCTTGCACGCAGTAGTACAGCACACTGCCCCCCCCCCTTGCACGCAATAGTACAGCACACTGCCCCCCCCCTTGCACGCAATAGTACAGCACACTGCCCCCCCCTTGCACGCAGTAGTACAGCACACTGCCCCCCCTTGCACGCAGTAGTACAGCACACTGCCCCCCCTTGCACGCAGTAGTACAGCACACTGCCCCCCCCCCCCCTTGCACGCAGTAGTACAGCACACTGCCCCCCCCCCCCTGCACGCAGTAGTACAGCACACTGCCCCCCCCCTGCACGCAGTAGTACAGCACACTGCCCCCCCCCCCTGCACGCAGTAGTACAGCACACTGCCCCCCCCCCCCGCACGCAGTAGTACAGCACACTGCCCCCCCCTGCACGCAGTAGTACAGCACACTGCCCCCCCCTGCACGCAGTAGTACAGCACACTGCCCCCCCCTGCACGCAGTAGTACAGCACACTGCCCCCCCCTGCACGCAGTAGTACAGCACACTGCCCCCCCCCTGCACGCAGTAGTACAGCACACTGCCCCCCCCCCTTGCACGCAGTAGTACAGCACACTGCCCCCCCCCTTGCACGCAGTAGTACAGCACACTGCCCCCCCCCCCTGCACGCAGTAGTACAGCACACTGCCCCCCCCCCTTGCACGCAGTAGTACAGCACACTGCCCCCCCCCCTTGCACGCAGTAGTACAGCACACTGCCCCCCCCTGCACGCAGTAGTACAGCACACTGCCCCCCCCTTGCACGCAGTAGTACAGCACACTGCCCCCCCCCTTGCACGCAGTAGTACAGCACACTGCCCCCCCCCTGCACGCAGTAGTACAGCACACTGCCCCCCCCTTGCACGCAGTAGTACAGCACACTGCCCCCCCCCCTTGCACGCAGTAGTACAGCACACTGCCCCCCCCCCCCTTGCACGCAGTAGTACAGCATACTCTTTCTACGACCGCAGTGGACTAAAGCAAACGGCCGCTCTAGCCCGCGCATGCCCCATCCGCAATCCGCCGGTCTCCGCGCGCTACCGCTTCCGGCACTGAATGAGTGGACTTCCGTATCCCACTCATTGGCGAAACCTAATTGGATGACGAAACTCCCAAAACCACGCCCACAGCCAAGGCTCATTTTCCGCAGTCTCGGTACAATCTCCGCCCCCTTTCGCTCGCTATTGGCTTCTTAGCCCCGTCAATCATTGCACGCTTTCCCTTTTTTCCAGTTCATCTGACAGCACGTGCCTCGGGCCCATAGGGAAGTGTTGCGAAGGTCCCGCCTGCGAGTGACGTCAGCGCCCGCGAGGGGAAAAAAAGGCGGGCTCCTATACATTTTTTTCAGCAGCCTATTGTCCGCCACTGGTTGTGGCGTTGTGTAGCCCCGCCTATCACGTACCTGTCGCTTGCCTATTGGCTGAGAGTTTATAGGGTTCTGTAATAATGGGCGTGGCTTGTCGTCATGCCACTCCTCTCTCTCCTCAACGCTGACTAGGAAATGTCATTTGAGCTGTGAGTGCTGAGCGGCTCCCGTCTGCCTGACTGGACTCTCCCCGGGACTGGGATGTGGACGGTGAGCTCGGCGGCCGCGACGGAGTACAAGGTCCCGGCACGGAGCAGCGCAGGAGACCGGAGGGCGGACGAGCCCCGTGCCCGCGCGTTTTAAACCTCCCTCCTCATTCCCGAGCAGTCACCGACAGCCGTCAGCCCCCTCCCGCCCCCGTACACACCCCCACCCCGGGAGGAGGAGGAGCGGCCGCCAGCGGGGGGGAATCCAACATGGCGGAGCACGCAGCCCTGGATAATAAGCACAAAGCGGCAACCGTCAACTCCGGGGCCTCCTCCCCCGCCCTGAGCCCCGGGCGCTCGGGAGCAGCCTCCCCGGCCGGCAGTGTGGCGGCGCACTCCCCCGGGGGCGGGCTGTCGGGGGGCTTGTCGCAGCCGGCGGGCTGGCAGTCCCTGCTCTCCTTCACCATCCTCTTCCTGGCCTGGCTGGCCGGCTTCAGCTCCAGGCTCTTCGCAGTCATCCGCTTTGAAAGCATCATCCACGAGTTCGACCCCTGGTGAGTGCGGGGGGGCAAAGTACAAGGGCACTGCCCATAGTCCTAGTGCCAGGCATGTGTGCTGGAGCAGTGGCCATGTGGGCATCCTGTGTGCTGGAGTGGTTGGCACCCTATATGCTGGAGCAGTGGCCATGTGGGCATCCTGTGTGCTGGAGTGGTGGGCACCCTATATGCTGGAGCAGTGGCCATGTGGGCATCCTGTGTGCTGAAGCAGTGGGCATTCTATATGCTGGAGCAATGGCCATGTGGGCACCCTTTATACTGGAGTAGTGGCCATGTGGGCATCCTGTGTCCTGGAGCGGTGGGCACCATGTAGGCTGGAGTGGTGGGCATCCTATATGCTGGAGCAATGGGCATGTGGGCACCATGTGTACCGGAGCTTGGGCACAGATACCTTTCTGTGTTAAGTTCTTCATTGCCCCCATCACTGTGCCCACCTCTTTGGATCCCTGCAGTAGCTAACTGGGCAGGGAAAGTGCCACCCAGGAGAAGTGGCATGTGTCTGCCCTTCCTCTGCCCACCAAACTAACCAGCGGTTTTCTGACACTTGTCCTAATTTATGATGTGGCAGAGAGTCAATAGCGTAAACTGCTGGGTCCCAACTGGCTGGCATATATTAGGTGACTGGGTGCCCAGGTGGACTGGTGACCGGCAGGTGGCATGCATTAAGTTACTGTTCTATGGATGATTGTACTGGGTGTTAGAAATGGCATGTACTTGGTATTATATGGCATGAAGTGTGGTGGGTGATCAGACACTGGCATGTAGTGCCCAGGTGGACTGGTGACCAGCAGATGGCATGCATTGAATTACTGTTCATTGTACTGGGTGTCAAAGTGGAATCTACTTTGGTCTTTTATAGCCTGGCATGCAGTGTACTGGATGATAAGACACTGGCATGTATAGCCCAGGTGGACGGGTCACTAGCAGTTGGCATTCACTGATGAGGCAGATGTTGGTTATGCTGTGCTCTGGGTGCTTTTATTGGGTACTGGGCATTAGAAACTGGCATGTACTTGGTCTTTTATAGCTTGGCATGAAGTGTACTTGATTATCAGACACAGACATGTAGTGCCCAGGTGTACTGGTGACCAACAGTTGGCATACACTGGCTATAATGTTCGTTTGGTGATTGTACTGGGGATCTCAGACTGGCATGTACTGCTTTATATTGCTGGTATGCAGTGCCCTGGATGAGAAGACCCTGGCATGTACTGGACTGGTCACTAGCAGTTGGCATGCACTGACTGGTCAGATGTTGCTTATAGTGACTTTGCTGGTGTGTACTGGGCATTAGAAACTGGTATGTACTTAGTCTTTTATACCTTGGCATGAAGTGTAGTGGATGGCCATAGATTGCCCAGATGCACTGGTGACCAGTAGTTGGCATACCCTGGTTATATGGGATGATTTGTACTGAGCGTCTCAAACTGGCATATTTCTTTATATTGCTGGCATGAAGTGTATTGGATGATGAGACACTGGCATGTACTTCTGCCTGTATTGGATGATGAGACACTGGCATGTACTTCTGCCTATACTGGGTGATCAGACACTGGCATGTACTTCTGCCTATACTGGGTGATCAGACACTGGCATGTACTTCTTTATATTCCTGGCATATACTTCTATAGACACTGGCTTGGATTGATTCAGTGTAGACCTACAGTGGGTGACGGTTGGCATGTGCCGGGTGACTGACTTGTCCAGTAATACTGAGTGATTTGCTGTCATCTGCTGCTTTTTCTGGAGTGTCAGTTGGCTGGGCGCTGGCATCCGCTGGTTAACAGGGGTTGGCATGCTCTGCTGCTGAAGATGCTGTAATGTCTTCAGTAGAGAAGTGGGTTACGTCTTGTGTAATCTTGGCGGGATCTCGTGTGCATCTGTCTGGTACAGAGGGGGTTAGTCTGATAGTGCTATGTTACGTGGCACGGAGGAGATGGTAACGGTGTGCCCCCTCCCCGCTCTATTGTCGTACCCAGCGATGCGCTTCTCCTCCAGCCTCTGACTCCTACATTTTAATGTTTGCGGCACGTTTCTCGTCTGCAGGAGATGATTTTAGGGAGGGGGGGGGGATGAGCCTGATCTACCACCCTGCCATATGCCCTTCTCTCTTGTGCCCTGTCACATTGCTGCCTGGCAGCGGCGAGCGCAGTGCTGTGACATCCAGCGCCGCCTCCTCAGTTAGGCGCCTGTTCAAACTGTAGTGATTATGAGATTGTTGTGGCTCGGGGCGCAGCCCTACCTCCTCATTACACGGCGGGCACCACCAATAGCAATTTCCTGGGATTTCTTTTAATCTAGCGATAAACATACAGAATACATTACGTGTAAGACCCTTTTTAAGGGGAGCTGACGGCGTTCTGGATTATCGGACGAGCGCAGAAATAAAAATGTGTGCAGAAATCCCCAAATCAAAGGCTAAAATGTGATGCTGCCGCTCTGGTAGTCTGTAATCGGAGGAGCCCGGGATCGTTCATCTGTGCCCGCTGATCTGCCAGGGTGAGACTGGATTAGTCGTGGGATTGACTGTCAGATGCCAGATTAAAAGGATTATTTCGGTTACGGTTAGAAGGATCCGTATTTTTTTTTTTTTTTTTTTTTAAGTCTTGCAATTCCCTTTGCGGCACGTGTTCCAGGGTGGCGCTAATGTGAAGGTGCAGAAGACTGAGCAGAGGGAACCAATAAGGAGAGCCCGCTGACTTAGGCTGCAGTCACACGGGTCGAGAAACCCCGCCCAATATCGCAGCAGTCAACTTGCGTCTTGCTTGTGGATGTGAGGCGTCTTTCATGTAAAAACGCATTGCTTCTGCAAAATTCCGATCCTCACTTGGGTTTAGAAGATCAGAAGTGTTTCAGTGGTTTACAGTCCCATTGAAAGTGGGCAGTGCATTCTGGGGAACGCGAAAAAATGGGGCACTCGGCGACTTATTTATTTTTAAGTTAATTTAGTTTTAGTTTTTTTACCTTGCGGCATCACAGAGAGCTCCACTGCAAAGAGAACGCACTGTGTCCCCAGCTAGAATACTGAGGAAGGGGTGCAACGGCTGCGAAACGCCTCTGTTGTAGGAGTAAGTCTTAATAAAAACAGAAGTTAAGTTTAGTATTGCGTCTCGTGCCCCTATAAGAAGAGGGACTGCGCCTACAACTACTTGTCTACATGATGCGGCGGCTCGCTCTTTGGCTCCGAGGGGCGGCTCGCTCTTTGGCTCCGAGGGGCGGCTCGCTCTTTGGCTCCGAGGGGCGGCTCGCTCTTTGGCTCCGTCTGCCGGTCACGCACCTCCGTTGTCTTCATAATGTGCGTACTAGCTCTGTCTGGCCCATTGAAATGAATGGAGGCGCAGCACATGATCACAGTTTTTTTTGTTTGTTTTATTGTTTTTTACCTGGGTTCCATGCTGACATCTGCCTGTTTTCCATGTTGTGTTATTTTATTTTTTTATATCTCTCAATGACGTAAATTCATTATCCGGTAGCCGCTATAGCGTCAATCAGTGATGCTGATCCGTCTGCCGTGCCGTGGGTTCTACTGCAAATACATGTCCGTTTTTGTTCCTGCCGCGTACCGCATGTGAGTATGTCCTCTAGCGGAATTCGCCTTTTTATTTTATTCATCAGTTTTCAGTGTTTTTCCTTCGATTCTTCTCTCTGTCCCCAATACCGTTAGACAGAACAAGCCCTGAATGACTGAGATTCGTCTGTGTGACATTGATGCAGCGGACGGACGGCCGTGACACGCGCATTAGATTTAAGGAAGCGAATTGAGCCAAAGCGGTCGTCTTTTGTATAGGCAGCCGCGCATTGTCGTCGCGTAGTAGGGAGAGGCCGTGGTTAAAGCTGGATGGGCCCCGTGGGTAGATCATACAGGGGTATGTACAACAAGTGCGCTGGGCCGCTTGTGGCTCATTGATAGGGATGGGGGGTCCCTTTTTTTTCCCTCTATACATGCTTATTACCTCTCCTGTATACTTTTTCTACTGAATCCCTTCATATAATGTATGAGGCACTAACGAGTCGGTGAATATTGTATAGGTCTTCTACTGCGTTGGCTGGTGATGCATTAGATCGGTCCTACAGGTTGGCATGTGATTCCAACTTATCTGTAGTTTTAGTTTCGGGGTAGCTGAGCACTAGACCTTGGCTATCTTTTTTCGGCGCCATTGAAATGAATCTAGTGGCAGCCCGCATGTGTGGATGGCCACCGCTCATTCGTTTGGGGATCTTTGAGACCCCTGTTTTGGGATCAAGGTCTATGTAGAGAACACAGGAAGTGGTGCCGCTATTTCCTGTATAGGACTCGGCGATCATGTGATTGCAGGTGACCCCCAACATGACAGAGCTGCAGCTCCAGCCCAGCTTGCACAGTGACTAATGTTTTCCCCTGTAACCGTGGCTCCTATTGATGCCCCATAACAGTGGAAGACTGTAAAGTAAAACAGGACATTGAATGCCCCCCCATCCCCCCCCCCCCTCCCCCAGAGGTCTTGTGTGACGTGACTGGGGGACAGGATATAGATGTTTTTAACTTTTATGTTTTAAACATTGTATTAATAGAATACTACCATCGCCCACACCAACATAAACTGTCACTATATCACTCTGTAATGTGAGGATACAGGGAATATATCACAGCGGCAAAAACTAAACATGAACTTGTTCCTGTACTTTATTTTAGGTAAATATTTACAGATTTAAAAATAAGTATAAATTGAAAAATACGTTTTTTTCCCCTTACTTTCTGTACACACTAACCTAATGAAAAAAAGGGTATGTAAAAATAACCATATGTGTCATGGCACAGCCAAAAAATTAATTTTGGCAGCCTAAGGCCTCCTGCAGACGTCCGGGTCGGATCCCGCTGCGGGCATTCTCACAGCGGGATGCGAGTGACCAAGCACTCAGCTCCTCCTGGCGTCTAGTTCTGTGCCAGCTGCCGCACATGCGCAGACCAGTCAGCACGTCACCAGTGCCAGAAATAGGCCATGCTGCGATCTGTTTACCGCGTGAAGTCGCACGCGGTCAAATCGCGGCTTTCTGCATAGGATTGCATTATCTAATGCAATCCCATGGCAGCGGGCATGGGTGGAAATTCTGCAGAAATTTCCGCCTGTGTACATTTGGCCCAAGAAAAAAAAGAATAAAGCCATAAAACCAGCACAGGTGTAATAGATCGCCAAAAAGGATCTGGTCCTCTTTAGATTCAAAACTCTCTGGCCATGCTGTGGAAAATCCCACAACCTTTTTGCTTAACGCTTGTAAAAGTCAGCACCGTAGGTGTGGGCTGTGACCAGGCATAGGCTGCGTATCCACAGGTGAGTTTAGTAGCTACTTTGCTCCCCCTCACCTGAGACTACATGGCGCAGTCAGCGTGTCCCGGACAGGCCCCCCGTAGCCTCTAGTGAGTACGCCGTAGACTCCCAGATTACATTAGTCCTAACACTGTTCACAATTGGCTGTAACTTTAGTAACATTGGCTAACTTGGTATATATATACACTGCTAGTGAAGTCGGTTCTTGAAGTTTTTTGTTTTTTTTTTGGAAGTAGAGCAGATGAGCCAGTGACTCTGATAAGGATTGTGATGACTGATGAGTGTCTCTAAAGCCGCAGGTCTCATGGGTAGAAGACTAGCCACCAGAGGGCGTATGGTGCGCTGGGAAACCTTCTGTCAGAAAACCTTGGGTCCCGGCATTCATATGGATGTTGGTGTGACATAAAGGTAAAGTCCCCTGGTGCAAGCACCGAGCCATGACTGGCATCGTTGCAGACCCCTCCATGGCAGTGGTTGCCTTAATAGTCACATTGTGATGTTTTCTTGGCAGACTGTTTTGCGGGGTGGTTGCCTTCCTCATCTTTTTTTATGTGGGGGATGGTTATTCCCGTGGCCCAGCGGCGGCAGGGTGCGCGGGGGGGGGGGTTATTCCTGCGGCGGCAGGGTGCGCGGGGGGGGGGGTTTATTCCTACGGCGGCAGGGTGCGCGGGGGGGGGGTTTATTCCTGCGGCGGCGGGGTTATTCCTGCGGCGGCAGGGTGCGCGGGGGGGGGGGGTTTATTCCTGCGGCGGCAGGGTGCGCGCGGGGGGGGGGGTTATTCCTGCGGCGGCAGGGTGCGCGCGGGGGGGGGGGTTATTCCTGCGGCGGCAGGGTGCGCGCGGGGGGGGGGTTATTCCTGCGGCGGCAGGGTGCGCGGGGGGGGGGGGGGGGTTATTCCTGCGGCGGCGGGGGGGGGGGGGGGTTATTCCTGCGGCGGCAGGGTGCGCGGGGGGGGGGGGTTATTCCTGCGGCGGCAGGGTGCGCGGGGGGGGGGGGGTTATTCCTGCGGCGGCAGGGTGCGCGGGGGGGGGGGTTATTCCTGCGGCGGCAGGGTGCGCGGGGGGGGGGGGGGTTATTCCTGCGGCGGCAGGGTGCGCGGGGGGGGGGGGGGGGTTATTCCTGCGGCGGCAGGGGGGGGGGGTTATTCCTGCGGCGGCAGGGGGGGGGGTTATTCCTGCGGCGGCAGGGGGGGGGGGGTTATTCCTGCGGCGGCAGGTGTGCGCGGGGGGGGGGGGGGTTATTCCTGCGGCGGCAGGGTGCGCGGGGGGGGGGGGGGTTATTCCTGCGGCGGCAGGGGGGGGGGGGTTATTCCTGCGGCGGCAGGGGGGGGGGGTTATTCCTGCGGCGGCAGGGGGGGGGGTTATTCCTGCGGCGGCAGGGGGGGGGGGGTTATTCCTGCGGCGGCAGGGTGCGCGGGGGGGGGGGGGTTATTCCTGCGGCGGCAGGGGGGGGGGGGTTATTCCTGCGGCGGCAGGGGGGGGGGGGGGTTATTCCTGCGGCGGCAGGGGGGGGGGGTTATTCCTGCGGCGGCAGGGGGGGGGGTTATTCCTGCGGCTGCAGGGGGGGGGGTTATTCCTGCGGCGGCAGGGTGCGCGGGGGGGGGGGGGTTATTCCTGCGGCGGCAGGGTGCGCGGGGGGGGGTATTCCTGCGGTGGCGGGAGGGGGGGTTATTCCTGCGGCGGCAGGGTGCGCGGGGGGGGGGGGTTATTCCTGCGACTGCGAATACCATCAGCCCGGACATAATGACCAGTAGTAACACCGATGCCACCAGTCTGTGGCTCCGAGGCATCTGCCCGTCCAGGGCTGCTGTCCACATGCCTGATGTGTCAGAGTAAATGCTCATATCTAACATAATTCTAAACAATCTCTTGTGCCGTTCTTCGATTTGCAGGAGGAATAATGTCCATTGATAACTGGGTGTTACCAGCTGCAGGTGCGTGCCTGTAGACTCTAACACAGCCCAATCACTACAGGGGAACACCCCTTTGACAAGAGGCATGGTCATGCCCAGTTGTCAACGTCTTCATACATAGATGGAATAGTGAAGGAACAGCACAAGCAGCGTTGGGAAGAAAGGCGCTTCACAATTGTTACTTTGTTTACTAACATACACAGCGGGTCCTCTATACACTGAATGAGGCTGTCCTCGCACGGCCATAGGCGGAGTCTGCAACTGGTTCCAGCTGCAATTCCAACACTCTTACCCACAAGACCGCTGCAGCCAATAGGAAGCTCCGACACAGGACATCCTCCTAAACCAGCCAGGAGTTCTACATTAGAAGCCCACATGCCAGTTTTACATCAGGGGCCAGAAGACCTGGTGACGTCACGTGACAAATGCCATGGCACTTCAGTGCCTCAGTGAGTACAATGCTACAATATAGTCTTGTACACAGGGGCACCAAAAACTTTAGATTTAAAAAAAAAAAAAAAAAAAAAAAAAAGACAACCCCTTTAACTAGTTGGATGTCGTAACTGGCAGTTTAACTTGTTCCTGCGTGTTGAAACCACCTTATAGACTCTTTTGCAACTTCAGTGACTCAACTCCTAATATCTTGGTTCCTATCAAGTCTCCTCCCGGCTCTCATGCATTTAAACCCTGAGACTTCCTAGTTTAAGGTTCCCCTGCACACGCAGAATTTCCCCCGTGGCCGCTGCCATAGGATTGCATTAGAAAATGCAATCCTAGGCAGACGGCCGCGATTTGTCTGCGCAAAATTGTACATGGAAAAAAAAATTGCGGCATGCACTATTTCTGTGTGGGTCTCTCAGAGCCCCGCACAGAAATGTCACTCCCTGGCCAATGGCTCTGCGCATGCGCTGGCTGTCCGGCAGCGGCACTTTAAAAAGCCGGAGCGGCGGCAGAGGTGAGTGCCGCGCTGGTCCCTGCAGGGGCTCGGGTCTGGTCCCGCTGTGAGAATTCTCGCAGCGGGATCCGACCCAGCCGTCTGCAGGCAGCCTTAGATGTGCTTAAGGGCTCCTATCCACGGGCGATGGTTTATTGCGTTATCCGCGGCAATAATCCGGCCGCGGGTAACACAGTGAACGCTTTCCATAGCACCGCTATGAAAAGCGCAGCCCTGCTTTCCACGAGCGGAGAAGCGTAGCGATTCTGCTCTTGCGGGATTCACATCACAGGCATGCCATGATTCTCCGCGGGAAACTGACAGCTCTCCCCCACAGCCGAATATCGCTAGTGATATTCCGTCACAGCCATAGACTGGGGGCCCTAAGATGACCTTTTATATCCTCATGACTTGCTGTCAAGCTTTTTCCACGGGCGAGTTGGATTCTTACCCTTCCGGATCCACTTGTGTGACCGTGCGTGTCTTCAGACTTTTCCTTCCGGCCGGCCGGCACCGCAGATGCGCAGTGGAGATCTTTTTGAAATCTCCTGTTTTCCCGCAGGATGCACGGCACGTCTGCAGTGACAGCTGCGACTGTGTTTCGCAGATCGGGGCGGCTTCCATTGACTTCAATGGAAGCCGTTCCTGCGGGATCCGTGGCAAAATACAGCATGCTGCGATTTGTCTTCCGCAAAACAAATCTGCATGCCTTAATAAAGCTGCGGACTCCCATGTCTGCTTATGGGGGCTTCAACTGCAGATCATTCACGTGGTACCCCACGCCGATTCCGGAATTTAAACCCGCCCGTGGACTAAGCCCTCAATGAAGCTGAACGTCACCCATTGACAGTGAGGACAACTACTTGACACATTAACAGTTTGGTGATTGAAACGAAGAGCCTTTATGGGAGAACGAGAGGGACTTGAAGGAAGAGGGACAATGTTGGATTTGGTCCTCTGCTTAAATGGACACTAAATGCAAAATAAAATCTGCGTTTTTCTATATATCGCCATTGCTCACTAAACGGGAAACCACTGGGGAACACGGACATGGGAAAAGGAGTTTTGGTTAACTGTAAGCTTAACTGCAGCAACCAGTGTCAGGCAGCTGCTGCCAAGGCAAATAGGATCATAAGAGTTCTAGAACGTTCTCTGGCCATGAGGGGCTTTAACAAAAAAAGAAGTTAAAAAGGAAAAAAAATTCCAAACTTATTGCGTGTGCTATTTTTTTGATAGACTTGCTGTGATTTTTGCAAAGCACATTGAAGTATATTAGACTTGATTGCATTTCACTGTGTGCCGGGGATTTGCTTTGTTTGATTTATAGGATGGCATTAAATGCAGTGCCGCCTTTGGGGGCGCACATGACAGCACCTCATCTGTTCAGCAGACCTGCTTAGAAGCTGTATCGGCAGCGCTGCAGCCTTGGATGATTGTCTTCCCTCTCTATTTGTCTCCTTTTGACTATTAAGTACACTACAGTCTGTAAATTTAATTTCTTCTTAAGATGTTGTGTTTTATGGCTTAAATATGTAAATCAAGGTGATCTAGCAGGATAAACGGCCCCAAATACAGAACTTCCTCCTTCATCAGACCATCTTAGTCATCTCTGTAATTTCTTTCTATGTGACCGATGGGGCTTTAATGCTGCACAATCTTTAGACACGTAGACTTTGCTGATTGACTTATTGGGTTTAAAGCAGGTAAAATGGTCGTTTTTATATATAATCTTGTGTGTCCTTGAAATAAGTTACAGCTAGTTACTGTCTTATGTTCGTTTTAGTAGGGAGAGGCTAGGCCTTTGCTTCATTCCCTTTTTTTTTTTTTTTGTTCTGCTTTTTGCACCCCTATGATGATATAATAGAACTAGTAGTTATTAGGAAATTATATTACCGGTGTTTCTGTTGGCGCAATGCGCCACACAGCTGTGCTACGTGGTACATCCATTATGATTACACACACAGCTCTACTACATCCATCTTGACCCCACACATTGCACACAGCACATTATACACACAGCTCTACTACATGCCACACACAGCTGTAGTACATCCATCTTGATTCCACCACATCACGCACACACCTCTACTACATTCATCTTGATTCCCACACCTTACACACAGCTCTACTACATGCATTCTGACCCAACACATCAAACACACAGCTCTGCTACATTGTACATCCGTCCTGACCCCACATATCACACGCACACACAGCCCTGCTATATACTGATTCACACACAGCTCTGCTATTCCACTCATTACCAGACTCCTGGATACATTGATTCCTGACTCCACCCACACAGGTGATCACATGACGGTGACATCATCATAGGTTCTCAGCCAGAAGTACAGATTGTATCAGCAGCACCAGATTCCTCCCGAATCTGGTCAGGCCATATGCAGAGCCAGTTAAGGAGCCTCAAACCTTCAGCTCCACGAAAGTCCAGAAGGAATAAAGTATTGAACTGGCAGCATGTTGGGATGCAGTAAAATGATTTATTCTCCCATCACAAGATACTATCTTGTGATGGGAGAATAATTCATCATCACAGGTCCCGGTAGTAGCTGCTGTCTATCTAGTATACAGTACTTTCTACCAAACTGCACAATGGCTCCTCCCACAGCAGTGACGTCACCACAGGTCCTTCAACCCACCAGATCTCTGAGGTGACATGAGGTCGGTGTCTTCTGTCAGGATCGCTGAGTTGTGTCTGAGATAACTACTTAGTTGTATTCTCCTCCAATTCCAAGAGCCCTAACTGTATTGTTCTTCTGTCAGTGGGCTCTGTGTTTTATATATGTTGTAGGACATTCAATGATGTCACCAGGGGAGCGGAGCGATGACATCACCAAGGGCGGAGCATGAGAAGCACTCACATACTAATAGACAAGGGGTCGTTAGTAGAGATGAGCGAACGTGTTCGGCCACGCCCCTTTTTCGCCCGAATACCGCGAACTCCGAGTACTTCCGTACTCGGGCGAAAAAGTTCGGGGGGCGCCGGAGGGCGGGGAGAGGCGTGGCGGTGCGGGGGGTAGCAGCGGGGAACAGGGGGGAGCCCTCTCTCTCTCCCTCCCCCCCACTCCCCACTGCTACCCCCCGTGCCGCCACGGCGCCCCCCGAACGTTTTCGCCCGAGTACGGAAGTACTCGGAGTTCGCGGTATTCGGGCGAAAAAGGGGCGTGGCCGAACACGTTCGCTCATCTTTAGTCATTAGTAATTTAATGGGGGTCTATTATAACTGTATAAACATCAGACTCTGGTGATTCATCCTGCTTTTTCTCCATGGCCTCTGGTGACATTTGTGCCCGTGACATCATGATTCATCATATGACTGTAGTTCTCAAACTGTATGTAGGTGGCGCCTCCCACTATCCATGATTCTTTGCTCAGGGCTGTGACTTCAGCCAAAACATCGTATTCCTCTATCTTTCTACAAATTTATTGTAATAAACCTAGTAACATCAGACATAAAGGCTACGTACATCCTCAGTCCCTTTATTTTTCCTCCTTAATCAATGTGTCTTTGAAAATGAAGACTTTTTGTAATTGGTTTCAATGTAAAAATTCCTTGTGGTTTGGTTACTAAGCTTGTACTGTCTTCCAAGGCAGAGGCAGAGTGGAGAATTGACAGATAAGCAAAGTCTGTCAGTAACTGACAGTGGCTCCTCAGCCCCTCCTCTAGCCTGTTCCCCTGAGCCAGTAAGAGCATGCTGTGAGGAGGGCATAATTGCACAGCAAGGGATTTGTGAGAAACAACCACTTAGGGGCTTTCTGCAGTGACAGGAAGAAATCTGCACATAGTCATTTGTAAGTTCATGTGAGTCTGCCACACAGAAGTGCAGTCTATGGAAAGCAACGTGACAATGTTTATTACAATCACTCCAAGTTATAAGGAGTAAGAGGATGAAAAAAAAACAACTTGTGGTGTCTGGAGGGAGAAACCTTATTATAGAGGGCTATATGACAGTGTTGGAAGATGTGGGAAGGAATTGCTCATCTGACCAGTCCCCATGCCCTAGCATCGGGCACCTTGTAGTATTACTATATTGTCATGCCCTGCTCTCCATCTAGATCTGCCACCCCTCTGCCTATAGTACAGTTAAAGGCTTTTTACACGGGACGATTATTGTTCAGAATTGTTCGAATTCCTGCGCTCCCCCTGGAATTTGAACGATAGTGTAAATGCATGCAGAAACCTGAATGACTAGACATTCAGTGATCGGCTGTCGTGTCTTAAGTGAATGGAGGTGGGCGGGACGAACGTTCCCCGGCTGCTCCGACAGCGCTTTCGGCAATGCTAGCGATACTTGAATTACTGGGATGAGCTGACGGACATAGTTTGCCCAACTGCGGGTCTTGTCTGAATGGAGCATTAGGCTCTGCTTTTAGCCCAGTTAATCTCCCAGCACATTGAGCACAAAAAGTGGCTGTATGCAGATGACAGACCACCTGCAGTTATCTGCATACAGCAAAGGGAGCTTCATTTACATGCAAATCACGCTAATAAGCTGCTAATGGGCATTAGTGCAAATTAGCAGCTTATGCAAAATCACTCAAACTCATTCTCCCTAAATTGTGAGCGATCATCTTTGCCTGTAAATTGGACTTTAGTTAGGCAGCGTTTTCGGCAATGCTAGCGATACTCGCATCACTGGGATAAGCTGACGGACATTGTTTGCCCGACTGCGGGTCTTGTCTAAATGGGGCATTAGGCTGCTTTTAGCCCAGCTCATCTCCAAACACATTGTCATTTGATCTAGTGATAGCATTTTGTTATAATCCACTACACAGCGCTCATCTGTTCTACCAGCACCAATCTCTCCCCCAGCTAGTATATGGTAAACCAAGAGATAGCTGTGTAGTATTCAGTGGGCGTGGCTACACAGCCTCAGACAAAAGGGGGCTGAGATTTTCCCTCACGAAGGAGACCAGCTTCGGGAACACCCTTGCATTTTATTCACGCACATCTCTGTTCTGAGCTTAGTGGTCCAGTGGACGTTGCTATTAGTGATTGGTAGTTCTTTCTATAGATGGAGTCATACAGAGAACTATCAATCACTGTTAGAACCACCCAATGGGCCACTAAGCTCAGAACAGAAATGTAAATTAGGCCTCCTTCGCACTGGCGAGGGTGATCCTGCCAAAAACCCCTGGATGCGAGGTGTTTTCATATGGAAACAGCCTCCCATCACTGCAGTGCTAAAGGAATCCTCTATAGCAGTGTTTCTCAACTCCAATCCTCAGGACCCCCCAACAGGTCATGTTTTCAGGACATCCTATAGGAAGAACACCTGTGGCAATGTCTGAGGCACCGACAATAATTACATCACCTGTGCAACACTGAGGAGATCCAGAATACATGACCTGTTGAGGGGTCCTGAGGACTGGAGTTGAGAAACACTGCTCTATAGCAAGGAGGAGGCGGAGCTACAGGGGAATCTCCTAGAGATCTCCCCATATTTGGAGAGAGAGGGTGTGGGGCTAGAAGGCTTCCCAGAGAGCAGGAGTGAGTGTGTGGCTAGAGGGAGGGTGACCAGAGGGCGGATCCCTCTAGCCCCACTCCTCTTGGCTAGCGAGGAGTCACTATGAGAACCCCCCTCTAGCCCTGCAACCTATCTCTCCAAACTTGGGGAGATCTCTAAGGGAATCCCCTGTAGCTCCGCCCATCTCCTCACTATGGGGGATTTCCTTAGCCCCGCAGGGATGCGAGGCTGTTTTGCGATCTTCCCCCATTAATTTCAACAGGGCCGGTGCTGCTGCCGCCAGTCCTATTGAGAACAATGGGCGATATCCCTAGAAGAAAGAACATGCGATTTTAGTTTTCTGTATAGCATCGCAACGTGGGGCCATGCAGGAAAACCTCGCAAATGTGAATGAACGCATCCAAAGAGAATAGGTTTCATATTTGTGCGAGATTTGTTTTTCACCAGATTTTTATATATATATATATATATATATATATATATATATATATATATATATATATTTTTTTTTTTTTTATATATACATTGTCTCCTATAACACTTTCTGAACACATTATGTGGGAATGACTGCAAAGGAGTAATGTGCTGCCATAAACTTAGTCTTGCACTTTTTTCCCCCCTCGGGTTGCAACTTAAGTATAAATCGCACCCCTGCACACCTCCCGTACATACTGCCACCTCCTTGATGCAGGCAGTGAGTCAGCATACAGCTGTTATCCAGCAGTCAAAGGGTTGAACACTCGGGATATGGATTCTCCTAGCGCTTACAAAGACCAAACTTATTAAAGTTTTAAGCTTCAATACAGAAAGTGCAGTGCTTTAAGAAAAAAATAAGCCAATACAATGACATACAAATGCAAGCAAAAACGTTCTAGGGAAATAGTGAATCATCTTCCAAATAATAATTCCCCCTCCTCCCCCCCCCCCCCCCCCCCCCCACTCCCTACATACCAAGATGAAAAATGTAGTAATTTGAGCCAATATTGAATTTTGTGGTTCCCTGAGGCTGGCAATCCTGGTGCTCCAGACACATAAAAAATGGAATACCCTGATTGTAAAGACCCTAGCCGGATTATTTAAAACAGGGATTATGACAGGGATGTCTTGGAGCGATTTCGTACTCCTTTGTAACTTCTAGAAGTTGCCTACATGTGTGTTCCTAGAGTCCGGCCGTCTAACATGAGACTTTTCACCTCCTGCTTGTTAATGTCTGGACCGCCATAGAGGGAGATCTGATTTTTTTTGTGGTAGCCTGATTGAGCAAGACGTCCTGATTTAAATTCCCCCTCTTATTTGACCAGGGACATCTTACGTGGGTTTGATTTAAAAAAAGGATTACAACATAAGTTTTGTGTTCTATACTTTTCTAGAACTGTCTGACATAACTCATTTGCAAGTGTAGAGGCCCATGAGGAGAAAAACTGAAATCAAGGACTTAAGGCCCATTTATACTGGACGATTATTGCTAAAAATTCGCTAATCGGCGATCGTTTTAGTGATAATGCGTGTAAATGGGCGCGGGGCACCCGCATTTCGGGCACTTTTTGTTGATCATTAAAATCATGCTCACTTGATTTTTAAGGATCTTTTTTATTAGCAGTTCTCCAAGGGGAGTGCTGATAGCATTGTTTACCCTGGAGAACAAAGGATCTGAGCACAGTTAATAGCCTTGGCTATTAGCCTGTGCTCAGTGAAGGCTTCATTTACATACATAATTGGTATTTAAAGGGGTTGTCTCGCGAAAGCAAGTGGGGGTATACACTTCTGTATGGCCATATTAATGCACTTTGTAATATACATCGTGCATTAAATATGAGCCATACAGAAGTTATTCACTTACCTGCTCCGTTGCTGGCGTCCCCGTTGCCATGGCTCCGTCTAACTTCGGTGTCTTCTTGCTTTTTTAGACGCGCTTGCGCAGATCTATCTTCTCCATTCGGCTCGGCATCACCGGCATTTTGGCTCCGCCCCCTTGTACGCGTCATCGCGAAGCTCCGCCCCCGTCACATGTGCCGATTCCAGCCAATCAGAGGCCGGTGATTCTGTATGGCTCATATTTAATGCACGATGTATATTACAAAGTGCATTAATATGGCTATGCAGAAGTGCTTAACCCCACTTGCTTTCGCGAGACAACCCCTTTAAGTAACTGAACAGCTACTTGAATACCAATAATTTTTTATGCAAAATAATCGCTCGAAGCTGTCGCTTAAACTGTCGTTCGAGCGATCTTCGAGCGATTATCTGCTCGTGTAAATGGGCCTTAACTCAACTCTTATCTGCTACCAAAGCTGACCATACACAATAATGTTGGCCAAAGCCACCTGTATCGGTCTTCAAAACTCTCCGACAGCACATGACCGAAGGGAAAGAGGGGTCGGATATGTTGGATTTCAGCATGTCTCCATTGTTTTGATTTCAGTGTGGATAAGCTGCCACCAGAAGTGTCTGGCAGTAACTTACTCCCTTATCCCCAATGAAAAGCATGCATGGCTACAGGTCTAAGTTCTATGGGGATCGGGAGAGATGGCTATAGTAGGTTTAACATGTATGGCCAGCTTAAAGAGGATATGAGGTTTTAAAAACAGCCCAGGTCCTCATTGCATCCAGTTTCAGCTCTATTAATTCAGTTTTCCAAGTAGATTTTCCTACTCTTCCGCTGGCTGCAATCCCCTTAAAGGGGAATGTCCTAAGCCAGCCATTCTGCCAGTACTGTACTGGCCAGGACTTGCTCTCCCAGACTTCCCATGATGCCTTGCGTAGCTCTGCTCCAATCATCTGAATGGCTGCCCCTCTGTTGGATTTACTAACCAGCAGTGTCCCCCATGCACACTGACACTTTTCGTTGATGTTTAGTGAAACAATCTTTATTTGTCACACATTAAATGGGATATTTACCTTTTGGTCCATATAGCCCAAAATCCGCTCAAACAATGTCTTTTGAACGATAATTGTGTGTAAATGCTACCGTCGTTTGCTTTTCATCCAAACTATGATTTTACGTTGAGTTTAAAATCCATTGTTTGCCCGGAGAGCTGATAGCAGGGACCGCACGCTGTGATTCTCCACAGGAGCGCTGAAAACATTGTATTCAGCTGCTGTCCCACAGGAGAAAAAAATCGGCGGCATGCAGATAACAGACTACCTGCTGGTATCTGCATACTGCAAAGAGAGACTCATTTACATGCAAATGAAGATAATAAGCTTCTAATGGGCATTAGTGCCCAATAGCCACTAACGCAAAATCGCTCAAACTGTCATTCTGCCTAAATTGTGAGCGATCATCTTTGCGTGTAAATGGGGCTTTAGTGAGGCAGCGCTTTCAGCAATGCTAGCGATACTGTCATCACTGGAGCAGGCTGACTGACATCGTTTGCCCGACTGCGGGTCTTGTCGAAATGGGGCATTAGGCTTTTAAAAAAATTTTTTTTTTTTTAGCCCAACTAATCTCCCAGCACATTGTCATATGATCTAGAGTTAGCACTCTGTTATAATCCACTCAACAGCGCTCATCTGTTCTACCAGCACCAATCTCTCCCCCAGCTAGTATATGGTAAACTAAGAGATAGCTGTGTAGTATTGAGTGGGCGTGGCTACACAGCCTCAGACAAAGGGGAAGAGGAGCTGAGATTGCGCTCCTTCCCGAGGGAGACCAGCTGATCAGAACTGGTAACACCTTGCATTTTATTCATGTCCATCTCTGTTCTGAGCTTCGTGGTCCAGAATTTGCTATCAAAGTGAATGGGATTAAAGGAAATCCTGATCACTTGTAGAGGGGGAAAGCCACGCTAAAGAGTTTCTGCTGTAACTCTAACCTGCCGATCTGCTGCAAAAATGGCACAACAAATCCAAAACATGTGACCGTGCCCTGACTATACGTTCATCTAGTAGATATGCTGGGGATTTTACCCGGCGGAATATTCCGTGGCGGAATCTGCAACATTTCCGTCAAAGAAACAGTCAAAATCCGCACCATCGGTGTGGAACTTGACTAGAAATCGGTTGTGTATCCACAGTGGATTTCAGCAGCCATGACGCTCCCCCTCACCTTGGAAGTCATTGCACTGTCAGCACGCACCCCTTCACCTGGCCGCCTCTGGTGAGTGCAGTGCCGCTGGCCAGGTGATACGGAGGTGCCCTTACCCACCTGACCAGTGGTGATGTACTCACTAGAGGCCGCCTGGTGAAGGGTGCGTGCTGGCAGTGCAAGGACTTACAAAGTGGGGGGGGAGCACCGTGGCCGTGCCGACTTCAAATCCGGCACCGTTGTCCGTAACCCCCATGCCGCTGTATTGCCTCTACACCACGGCTTCTGCTGCTTCTCTGCAGGGTTGACTAGTTTCGTGTATATGAATACTCGGCGCGGTTTTCATCTGTTGCATCCCCATGGTGGCAGCGCCCATCGGCTGGTGCGCAGGCCTAAGCTCTAAACGCTTTACGGCTTCATTTTCCTAAGAAGCGGTGATCCGTAGCCGCTTCCATCCCTTTTATCTCCGCCGCTGACATCTCGCAGTGTCTTGTATTCTGAGAACCTCTTCCTTATTTTATTAAGCTGTGTCTTCTGCATTTGTCAACCCGTTTTAATGTGCGGAATAAAAGAATATGTCGTGCGACGTGTCGGAGCGCTAAATATGCTTTAATGATATGCTCTGGCCTATGGGCCTCTACTTCATCAGCGTGATTGGCACCTTGCTGACGTCTCAGAATATTCATTAAACCTGTTCTCAGCTGAAGCTTTTGGAGAAAGAGCTCTGTAAATTGGTGGGTTCCGCAGGCTCTTTGTGTCTCTGAACCATTACGGCTTCTACTGCTTGTTCTCTTTTATATAAGTTATAAATTCTTTTGGCCACATAAAGATCTTTAGTGATTGTTAAACGCCCTTTCTACCCTTTTTATTAAAATGGTTTTATTTCTGGCTTCTAATGTCAATCTAGTGAAAAGCAACAAAATACATACAAAACAACAAAAAAAAACCATTTAAGAGTTTAGGAGCCAATAGGACCCTATCCGGAAGCATGTCTGAGCTTTCAATGGTCAGAAGTTTCAATATTGGGCCAACTCCAATTTTTCCTAATATTTATGTGTATGTATACAGTTTTTAGAACTGTGGGGTCAAGAAATACAAGGGGTGGGGGTGGAGGGTCAATGAGAACCATCAGTTTTGGTAACTTATATCTCAAACTATTGGGTGTAGGAAGATGTGCGAGGTCTCATTCTCTTCGTAACATGTCTTCCCCATCACGGTCTGTAATGCTCAGCCTAGAAGTTCAGCTGCATCTCGCTTGCAGACTGCAGGCAGTCTGGATGATGGAGACCCGATTCCATAATGAGGGAAGAAGATAGAGAGAAAAGGCAGTACATGAAGCTGGGTTGGCTAGGATCAGTCACTCAAGGGTCATTCAACCCTTCATGGATCAGGAAGCCGAGAGCTCCATATATTGTGCAGTGGTCTGACGTGTTATTACAGGGCACAGCTCCCATTCAATTCAGCGGGGGCTATGCCTGCAAGTCACACTGGGCCACCGCGCAAGTAATACGCCCTTTTGCTCTGCACAGGGTGACAGCTGGCTCAGAACAGCTTATCACGAGGGGTCCTAGGTTGCTGAACCCAATGATCAGCTATTGGGAACAACCTGCGGGTAGGCTATCAATTTTTAAAAGTTGGAAAATGCCTCTAAATGGAATTTCATGCTGCGTGTTGACTTCACTGGGTGACAGCGTGAAGTTGGGAGTGTAGAGGAGGTATTAAAACAATCGCCCCGCTCCTGAAACTTAGGTGCTGGTGGCAGGCTCCCTTTAAGCTCTGTTCCATTAGCGGTTCACTAACCGGAGTGGAACAGATCAGCCGGACGTTGTACGCGCGTTACCTGCAGGACTTCCACTACATGATTTCTCCGGCACACCATCCTGCAGACTGACTGACAGCGGCAGCCGGATTGTCTACGGTTTGTTTTTGTGTCATTATTTTGTAGATATTGTCTTATTTATAAACACAAATGACTGTTTTCTCACAGTTTTCATAAACGAGACCCATTTGGGTCTTATTTCTATTATCTAGTACAAGCATAAAAAACTGGATGTGTTGTCATAGTAACAAATCAGATTTCGTCTGCACCAGTTTTCATATATGTGCTTTTCAGGTTGCCTCGGCTTTTGTGCATCGCTTGTGTTTTTAGTCTGAGAGGAGAAGATTTCATCTTGTGGAAATCGCCAAGTTTGCATAGGGAAATAAGTGTGCAAACTGCGTCTCCTTACAGGAAGAAGGAAAGCGGGGTCTGGTGCGACCGGCGGGGGTCTAGTGTGACCATTGGGGTAGTTTCTTTATTAGGGCTCACACAGACTTGTGTCCCATGTAAAATACACAGCAGATACACGTGTGCATGCATATTTGCTGCACACGTTAAATCTCATGTTGGTGCGTATTATGCATCGGAATGGGACATGCAAAGTTTTTTTGTTTTTTTTCTTTTTTTTATTTTCTCAAACTCCCGCATAATCTGTGGCACGTCCCCAATGTCAATTGCAGATGGGCTGCGGATCGGACGGCTTCCATTGACTTTAATAGAAGCATTCCGTGCATGAATCACTGTGAAATGGAGCTTGCTGCAATAAAAATTTTTCTGAAAGCGGAAACCACAATTGGTTTCCTCTACTTGTGGACAAGAAAAATCATTTTTCCATAGCCTGCTATGGAGGGTTATTGCTGCGGAATCTGGAGGCGGACATGAGGGCTAATTTGTACAATATCTGCTCAAGCTGCAGGCATGGACTTGTAGGGTTGATACCTCTTCAGTAGATGGCGCTGGAGGCTGTTTTCCATCACCCTCCCCCCCCCCCCCCCCCCATCACACAAGCGTATGTGTATTTGTGTGCGCCTGAATACAGCATATTTGCGGACTGATGGTTTTTTTTTTTTTTGCGTGCATCGCCTTATTTTACTGTTTTTGCCCCAACCATTAATGTTCATTTGTGCGTGGCAAGCATACTAATCTATCTGGTGTGATGTTTTTTCCTGATGCATCTGTAGCGACTAATCAGATTGTAGTTTTTATTTATGAGCCCCATTTTAAAAATGAACTCCTTAAACACCTTTTCACGCCTCTGGGGCAGCAGTTCCTGAGATCGTCGCTCCAGGATGCTGGTTTGGCGCATTGTATACTCCAGGAGTCTGCAGGATTATACTCTGCTCCAGAAAATTAAAGCCGGTTTTTACACAGGCGAGTGCGATATTGGGACGTGAAACTCGGCCCGATATTGTGCGTTTGCCAACGTGCGACGTCCCTGCAGATGCGAGGTGTTTTTGTGTTAAATCCTTGCATCACTTGAGGGGGGCAGCGATCCACCGCCACAATGTTTTCAGTGGGGAACCTTGTATCACATCAAGTGCTCAGTATGAACCTGCTCTCATCTGTGACGGGTGCTAGTGGTGGACATGCTAATTATGGTATTCTCTGGCAAATCCCAGTCGAGCAGTAGTGGGCACAGGTACCCCTACAGGACGTTGGGCACTCATGCCACTCTCTTGGACTCTTTCTGACTGATTAGAATCATGCATACTGGTAGCCCGCTGGAGGTTAATGTGTAGGATTTGGCCGTGTTCCTCCCTCCTCACACAAAGGAGCAGCTCCCGGTCCTGATGCTGGGCTGATGCCCTTCTATGGCCTGTCCAGCTCTCCTTGTTCAATAGTCTGTGTCTTGGTATCTGCTCTTGAGACTGTCCCAGGAGACACAGCTAAGCTTCTTATGACAGAACCTATGGATGTGCCATTCTGGAGCAGCAGGACCACCTGTACAACCTTTGTTGGTTTTTCTTTAATTTATCAATGAAAGCTTTAACCAATTACCTGTGTAAATACAGTTCCTGAGGCTCCCAACCATCAGATGTAAACTGTATAATTAAAGGACTGTTGGCGGTATAATGCATCGATGCGCCGAGTCCTCCATTGCAATGCACTGTGGGTGATCTCCAATTTGGCTAAAGTATGGTGAGAGCGGTCACTCTATGCAGCACTAAAACAAAGCGGAGTATCCCTGTTATATACACCTTCCTGTTTGCTGTCGACCAATCCTCATCAAAGGGTTGTGCCAAGGTAGAAAGTTATCCCTTATTCACCACCCATCCAATCCTGAGAATGGGGGTCTAAAAGGTACCTTTTATGAATGGAGTGACTATTATAATATACTGCAATACTGAGATTGTGCAAGCGATCAAATAATCACAGGTTCAATTCACCTAGTTGGACCAAACTTATTCAAATGTTGCGTTATTTATCCTGGAAGTAAATGCCATTAAAATTACAGCGCCCTAATGGCCAGAATGTTCTGTACCTTATATAAAAAAAGTGAGTGAAAAATGACCAAATTGTATGTAGGTATCAATATAAACTGCAGCTTGCCCAGCAACCAAGAGGCCCTCGCACAACCTCCCCAATGGAAGAATAAAGCTATGGGTCTCAAAATAGAACGACGGAACAAAATAGAAGTCTTATTTTTAAAAAATGGTAAAACCTTACATAAATTTTGGTGTATCCATAATGGTATTGACCTACAGAAGACTGTAAGGCTAACGTCACAGGGGAGAGCGAGATATTGGGCTGTGAATCGCGACACCATGTCAATTCTCTGCGGCTATGAGACGTTTTATGCCATTACTTAGGGGATGAATAGACCCGCCGACGCGGCTGTCAGCTGCAGCGGAGGATCGCGTAGTTTCTCCCATTGCTTTCAGTGGAAGACCTCGCACAGCGCGTGCACCTAGAATGCAGTACGATGCTGTCACCGGGCCCATGGAAATCAATGGCCGCTGCGATGCGAGAGCGCACAGCAGGATGGAACATACCGCTTTTTTTCCCTCTGCATCGTGGTACCATGCAGGAAAACATCACTGATGTGTATGACCCCATTCTCACAAATCTCACAAGATATTTTCTCGTCCGTATGAAGGCAGCCTTAGGCCTCATATCCACAGGGAAATTCGGGCCCACACGGATCTACCATGCAGAATCCCGCAGCGGGTCTCTCCTATCCTGCAGACATGGGGCCAAGAAAATAGATTATACTTACCTGTCCGGACGCTGCGGGTCTCCCCTCCATCGCGGCTGGATCTTCTTTCTGCGGCTCTGCTGATGTGCTTAGCATGCCGGCAGCATGTGCCATGCACACTTTTTTTTTTTTTAACTCCTGCTTTTTTCACGGTCCCGCAGCACAATAACAGCTGTGGGTATTTAATTACCGGTGGGTGTCCAATGATTCCCTATGGGCACGGATCACGTGTGCGGGAGACCTGCACGGTTTTATTAATTATACTTTGCCCGTGGACATTGGGCCTTTAACGCGCCACTTTTACTGCACCATAAAGACAAGTCCGATAGAACAATGACACAATCGCATTTTATTTCTTTTTTTTAACCTAAACTTTTTTTAATGAACTTATGGTACATTAACCAGTAAAGTACTTTTTCTGTAAAGGCAAGCCCTCATACAATTATTAGTGAAAAATTACGTTTTAACTCCTAAAAGTTGGTGACAAAAATAATGTAAAATGGTCAAAGGTAATGACAGTCAGTCTGCACAGCACTGCTGAAAAGTGAGCTGCTTGAAAAAAGGTGTGCTCTAGTGGCCAGTTCGAGAACTGTTTTTTAAGAATGTGTTTTTGTCTGGGTGGTCTGTAGGTAAACAGATGAAAGCTGGAAATCCTAAAAATTCAGTACAAAAAAAAATCCCTGTACTTTCTGATCCTCCTACAGATCTTCCATTTCCCTAATCGGATGGCTGCGCATAGCATTGCTTGGTCCACTTTCATGTATTTGTTTTCCCCTCTTCCACCGTCCTTTGTCCTCCGTCTATGGGATGCTCTTCTGCATCTGTGAAGTCTTTGTATGCGTTCCCTCCCTGCGAAGTGCCCGCAGACGTTCAGCGTGCAATTCTATGACGGCTGAGTCAGGTATTAGAAGAGGCATCCTGTCGGAGGGAGCGCTTTTTCGGCGTGGCGGGTTCTGCTCAACAATGCTTATTGTAACTGAAAGCGGAGTTAAAAAGGGATCCATATTCAATTCTGTCAATTGCACTTAAGAGCGCTGCCAATTTCATGCCCTGGGAAAACAGAGCGGCAGCCCATAGATGTTCTGCGTGTGCATTGTCAGGAGAGGGTTTGCTGCTTCTTGTGTAGCTTTGTCTGTAATGACACTGGAATAGCTTTCCTGTCATCCGGTTTAAATAAATTGCTTTAACAAATGTTTTTCCTCTGTAGTATTTGTTCTCTAGTGCGGCTGAACAATGGTCATCTGCATCTTGTAGCTCTACCGTTTCATTTTACTATTGCTTTCAGATTTTTTTTTTCTTCCTGGTTTTAGATACAGCGCAAAAAATAGATTTCTGCTGAGAAAAAAAAAATTAGGTCTCCGAGGAGAAATGCTCGTTCCCATTTTTCACTTATTACCACCTGCCGGTGCCAAGTGGCCCCTCCGACGGGATGCGACTAGAGGGCAACGGATTATAAACAGGGTGGTGTGCTCAGTCAAATGCCCAGCGATGCCGGCGAGTCTGCAAATTAGGCCAAGTATTTAATGATTAAGCTTTTTTAATGATCTCTTATTGCCTTGTATGGTAGGTATAACATAACAGATTTCCTTTAATTAAGAATGCAGTCTATCTCTTAATGATCTATGTCAGGTAAGAGGCGCCCAGCTGATAACACGGCGTGTGAGGCCCGATCGCACGGAACTAATTTAATACAGCAAAAAGCTCATAAAACAGGAGTTATGGAGGTACAAGTCTACTGCTTAGTGAAGAAGGGTGATCTAGAAGAATAGGAAATGCCTAAAAAATAGGATTAGGACCCAAATCTATTAGAGCACAACCGCCTATGTGCACCAAGCTTGCCAAAGAAAACTTCCCTGTCCGTACTCGAAGCATGTATCTGGGAACTGATTGCAAAATGTTGTGTCCCGACCTGCCAGTTGATCTAGCGATGATGAGAACATTGCGACACAAAGCTTTGTTCTTGCCACAAAACCGGATGCAGAATGCACCCAACTTGTTGTCAATTTCATCGTTGCGGAGGGAAGAGGTCTAATTTTCTCTAAAGCATTGTGGCACTTATACCTTCTCACTCCAAATGCATAATGTGGGGTCCCCGATTCCAAGATCTCCCCAACAGGTCATGTCTTCAGGATTACTTTAGTATTGTACAGGTGATGTAATTATTGTCGGTCCTCAGACATTGCCTCAGGTGTTCTCACTATGGGATATCCTGAAGACGCGACCTGTTGGGGGTCCTGAGGACTGGAGTTGGGAAACAAATGGCGTAACGTGTCTTAAGTATTTTGCAAGACTCCTCCAATGAGTTTGTCTTTTTCCTGTGTCCTCATACGTTTAATAAAAGAAAAAAACTCATTACTGAGTAAACGAACAAATAAGAGAAGCGAGAAGTGCTTGTACAGCACACTGCGAGCGACTGGTGTCCAGGGGAGTCGGACTGTGTTGGCAAATGTGTCCAAACATGTCAACTTTTGTTCCCTGTTTTCATTTGAAATATAGAATTTTTTTTGCATCAAATGCAGCAGAATTTTTTTTTTAAACTTTTCGGAACAGTTTGGATTAAAAAAAAGCTTCCTAAAGGTTTCAAAACTGTAAACTAGGAAACATTCTTGTAAACAGTTTCCAGACTGTTTTCTGAAGACCTCTCCCAGTCTGGACTAGGCTTAACATGCCCTATTAAAGCAGTTTTGGTTCACTTATACTCTTCAAGGGCCTTTCCAGTAATTGCATGCGTGTATATACAACAATCCTATTTCCCGTTGCTTATATTGTGCCAGTATATTCTGCATTGTTGTACTCATTGTCGTCTCTCTCATCAGGCTTTTCCCCCAAATGGGGCTAATAATACAGTTTCTAATTTAAAGGAATTTTTCAGGCCACGCCGATTGTCTGTGCCCGGGACACAGCGGGGTCAGAGCTGCACTTAATTAAGGGTTCCGGCCACTACAGTGATCAGGGCAGCGGCTTCTGCTCCGACCCCCATGTATCCTGGTGCTGCCTGGAAACCTCCCTTTGATCTGGGACTTGCAGAAGTTCCAATTTCATAGCCAGTTAACAGTATCCGTGTGAGAGGGAGTCTGAGAACACAGAGAAAAGCCACAGAGATAGAACACGCAAACTTCCATGCACACGTTGACCTTGGTCAGAACCCCAGTGCTACAAGGAAACTGTGCTAACCACTGAGCCACCTTGCTTCCCATGCCGATAAGTACCCTCCTACCCCGAGGGGTTTAAAGGGACTTTTGGTTGTATAAATGGTACAAATTCATTGTACAGAGAAAAGCTGAGCATGTTTAATATACTTTGTTTTCACTTTCTCACAGTTTTCAAGATCTCTGCTTCCTGTCAGTGAAGTGGGAACTTTCTGGTTTACATCTAGCGCTAAAATAAATTATACAGCAAAGTCTCCATACACATAGCAGAGACGTATTCTTGGAGCCTGTATGGCGGTGCACTGAATCCCTAGTGCTCCATAATACAACTTTTTAAAAGGGCTTTACCGGCTAAGGCTATGTTTACATCTGTTTCGGATCACCATTCTGAGGCAGATCGACACAAAGTAGCGACCAATGCTGCATGGTTTTGGCCGGGATAATGGTGGAAGCCATGTTGGAAATTCGGCCGACCCCATTGTAATGAATGGGCTCTATTGGGTGCCAGCATGTGACTGATATGGTTTTGTTCTTCCCCCCCCCCCCCCAAACCGTAGCCTAGAAGAACCACTATCCTTGATGGGCATACTACTTTCTAACTGTCCGATCGGCTGCAGTGATCCGGCTGATCAGCCCGATGAGCAGATGACATTATGTTGGAATCTCCGGCACGGTTGATGCGTTTTCACCCCTGGCCGTGTGCAGCACCGTCGTTGGCATCTTGTCTAATGCTGGGAGCTTGCTACAGGCAGCATCATGTAGGCAGAGAGTTCACGATCCGTAAATACCGAGGAGGTACAGCAGCGTCTGCGGGCCTTCTGCGCATAGGGTTATGTGCTTTAAAATTGATGACATTCAAGACAAATCTAAGAATCCCAAGCTTCAATTTACATTCGTCCGCAGTCGTAACCCAGAGCGATCGCATCCTGCAGTAGGAAAGGCTTGTAGTACTTGATTTAAGGAAGTCATCAAGTGTGAGGACCGGGTCTTGATTGATGATGAACAAGTTATGTAATCGGAATAGGACTTCCCTGGTGCTGAGCGGGGTTTCCTGGAGTTACAAAACCTCCCGCTAGCACCTCAAGTCCTGGCAGGCTTATAATGTGTTTACTGATCTTCAGTCCCGCAGATGATCAATGGATATGGAGAGCAGCAATGAGGGAGACCCCAAAATTTATTTTTTTTATAGAAAAAACTAGGTAAAAACAAAGCGGATGTGTTGGGGTAAAAAAAAGTCCTTAAAGGGGTTGTCCTGCGGCAGCAAGTGGGGTTATACACTTCTGTATGGCCATATTAATGCACTTTGTAATGTACATTGTGCATTAAATATGAGCCATACAGAAGTTATTCACTTACCTGCTCCGTTGCTGGCGTCCCCGTCTCCATGGCTCCGACTAATTTCTGCGTCTTCTGGCCTCTTTAGACGCGCTTGCGCTGTCCGGTCTTCTGCTGTGTTGACTGGGGCCGCTCCGGCGTGCTCGTGCCGGAGAGTTGATCTGCGCGTCGTCATCGTGGTGCCGATCAGCCAACTATGTAACTGTAATCGGCAGTGGAACGCAAGACATCCACGATGCACCATGGGAGAAGACCCGCAGTGCATCCTTGGGAAAGGACCGGCGGCCATCTTTAAAAGAAGAAAAGAAAAAACTGCCCGAACGGGGATGCAGGTAAGCGTCTTTTTTTTTTTTTTTGTTTATTTTTAAATAACAAAGGGATTGTTTTTAACAAGGCACAATGTGGGGGTATGTAGAAAAATTTTTTTGATTTTCGCCACGGGACAACCCCTTTAAGTATAAAAGAGAGGTTTTTCCACTTACTTGAAAATGGATGCTAGGAACCCACCCCCCCTCCCCTAGGCCCAAGAAATCTGTTGGTAGTCCAATAAAGTCTTCAAATACTTTTTTTCAGTATTACAGGATAGATGCAACACGTTTCGTCTTAATAAAACTTCTTTATCAAGGGCGATCACCAACTGGCACTACTTCTGTTTACAAGAATGGGTTATCCAGCTGGGAAGACGTGGATATGTGTCGAAGGTTGGACAAGGAGCAATATCTAGGGAGTCCCGTTTAAAAGTCATACGGAATGGGGCTTGCATATAATGTAGCGAGCTTGATGTGAGCTTTATGGATGACACATTGCTTCACTTACCGATAGTACATCTTATGATTATTGCTGGTGTTCACTCCGCAGGACGGGGTGAGCCGCTGCTCTTATGGTATGCAGGAAACATTTAGAGCCCGCGATGCTGTTCTTTCTCTAATTCTGCCAATACTTTGACTTCACACAGTAAAGGTCAGCTTGAGCAATACAATCCGGGCAGACTTGCTTTAGGCTATTGTAGCAAATTTGAATAGCTGTATTATTTAGTATTTTTGGTTGTTTTTTTGTTTTTTTTCTGAACTATGTTTGTTACTTTTTCTTTATTTTTTTTTCTTTTTTCCAAGTAGAACTCGATATCTCACAGAAGGGATTTATCAATCTAAAAAGTAGTGAACCTCGGCCACTAAAATCTGGAAGCGTCTCCCCTTTTGGCGGTTATAACTTCAGTTATTGGTATCGTGAGATCTTCCAGAGTAATCAAATGTACATCCCCAAAGCGCGTCGACATCGTTTCCTTTTTATTTTTTCAGGAGCGAAAAAATAATGGGAAAGATCTAGCTTGTAATTCCCAGGTGTGATAAATGTTGTCAAGCGTTCAGTCTTACTGCGCTTGTTGGTATCACATAGTTAAGTTCTCACGCAGGATGTGTAAAACCGCTGTAAACATCTTGACAGTCTTCCCGATGACGGCGTGTTTGGATAAAACGGTAGCGCACAGTATGAAATTATGCCGGCAAAACTGACACCCTGCGAAGCGCAAAAGTAAGAACCTGAAAACTACCGCGTAAGATGATGTGCGACAGAAGCAGCTGGAACCCAATTTAAAATGGCTTTGAATGGAGGGGGGTCTCTGCCTTCACACTTTTGGGACACAAAAACCTGTGAAAATGGCTTATTTCTACAGTCGAGGCTCACAAGCTTTGCTCATGTGTAGGAGAAAACTAGACACTTTTTTTTTTTTTACTATAATCCTGCTATGTACCAACTAAAGGGGAAGGTATAACCAGAGGCATGTTAGGAAAACTACTCACTGGTGTGGAAACAGAAAAAGGTATACACTCTCCACCTGGCGCCTCGCCGCGCTCTGCTTCACCTGGCGCCGCACCGCGTCCTGCTTACAACGAAGGGCCCTTTTTACACTGAACGACTGTCATTAAGATTCTTGCTAGATCCCGAGAATCTGACCGATAATCATTCAGTCTGCGTGACTAATACTAATCTGTATGTCGTTCAGTTTCTGTCGTCCTAAAGATCAAACAACGATCGGCCCGTGTAAACAGGCAGTCATTCATCTGACTGATTTCCTGTTTACTATGAATGGAGCCGGGGAACCAGAACACACTCTGACACAATCTGCCTCCAGCGGCTCAATCTGATACCTAGCACAGGTCTCCCGTTCCGGGGAGAGCGGGTGCTCCGTTGAATAACAGCCTGGCACCTGCTCAAACAGCAGGGACTAGAGAAACCTCTGATCCCTGCTGTTTAACCCTTTACGTGCCACAGTCAGCGTTCCCGCTGCATGTAAAATACTGACAGTGGGAGGGGGCTCCCTCTCGCACCCATTAGACTCCTGCAATGTGATCATGGGGGTGCAGATGGGTTGCTGTGGAACCTAGAAGCTTGAATATGGCCTCCAAATCTGCCATTGAGAACCACCAGTGATCCAAAGAACGGATTCTGTCTGCACACTGCCCCACCCATGAAGTGAGAATATTGAATGGGGCGCAGGCTGTGCGTAAATGGTGCTGTTGGAGATAGCCAGGCACTTGAACTTGCGTATTTTTGTCAGCCTGTTGAAATAAGTGAAGTGGTGCCATGCATGTGATGAAAGGAGGGGTCATGGAATCCCCAATCTTGGGATTAGTGGGGGGTCTTATGTTTTTTCTTGGGGGGGGGGGGGGGGGGGCATTGGTGTTGTGTTTTTTGGGGGGGTTTTTTTGTTTGTTTTTTTTTTGTTTGTTTTCTTTCTTCTTTCCCATTAGCGCCATGCTTTTTGTATCAAGTCTCAATCTAAGGTTTTTTTCTTTTTGTTTGATATATTATAATGATTTTACATAAAAAAATAACATTTGTAAAATGACTTTAGTACAGAAATTCTGGCTTTGGGTGCTAAGAGTTGGGTTTTGGCTCTGGGGTTTTAGTTATATGTAGCTTTCCCTAATATGATGTTTGCGTTCCTTTTATAATGTGTGGTTATGAGAAGTCCCTTATAAAAGTGACCTACAATTAGCGCACGTCGGTAGAACTTCTCTGATAACGCTGAAAATAATAGCAGAGTCCCACCCTCACTACTCTGGTTGTTTACATGATGGCCCATATTCCGATGTGCAAGTAACCCTGGGATATAACACAGAAAACTGCTGGCAGCAGTCTCTAATGCGTTAAGATATTAGATTCTGGCACGTCGGACGCCGTCTGCCCATGCCAACTTCTGCCGAGCCCTGCACTCTCCGAAATGAAGAGTCATGACTGATCTTCAGAAATTGGCTGAGGACCTCACCAGGCAATGTAAGCTCGCCAGTGATTCCCTCTCATCCCCATATGCTTCCTTGACCATTATCTGTATCCATTTGAATGAGCATTTCGGGTTTAGTTCTTTATGGAGATTGTGGTTTACATGTATGCAATCCTTTTTGTAAGAGGAAAATGACACGTTAAAGTGGACACATGTTTGTCTTGTGTGGCACCAACCCTATACCTTAGCACTTCATACATTCTGATTACTTGCATCAGTCCATTGTGCTTCAGAGGAAACTATCCAATTTCCTTATGTCAAGTTCATACAGACTTAGGGAAACTTTTTTTCTTGGGAGCCAAGTTCACCTGTCTACCGATTTGGTCTTTGCAATATGGCAGCACGAAGAGGGCTGTCTAGTCATATGATCATTGGTGTGAGTGCAGTCATTATTGCTTATTGGCAAATATTGACCCTCTCTCAATCTTGGTGTGTTACTGTTAGTACAATTCAGTAGGATGGAAGCCGTGTATCCCCCTTGACTTTCTCTTGTACATGGGAACTCTTGGGGGTATCCACTTTAATGCATACCTAACTTTTCAAAAGAAGTTGTTTGTGTACGTAAATAACACGATTTTTGGCCGTTATAACAGTCGCAGGACATTTATCACTACTTTTTCCCCTTGCAGGCTGTATATCTATCTAATTTGCAGTTTTTCCTGAGTTGGTGGAAGGAGTTAGTTGCAGTGATATCTCCCATATACTGTGACTCCCCTTTCTCTGTAGCACTCTGAGAAGCTGCAGCATGGAGGTCACTCTGAGGACCTTGTACAGCAGTACTGAGCAGTGTAGCTGTGAATCCTGCACTGGGCTGACAGCACGCACTCAGTAGAAGCGGCAGCCGCATCTGTAAGTCTGTCTGCCTTTGTCTCCTGCAGCTCCCTCACCCATCCTGCCTTCATTTTCCCATACACATCTGTGGGCAGCATAAGACGGCAAGTAAAGCCTTCTAACACCCCACTCCATTCTGGTAAATCTTCTCCATTCCTATCAGTTTCTTCGGCCCTGCCATGTGCCAGTGGCCTGATTCCGCATGCGGTTTCCCGCAGCGGATTCTGGTTCTAACCCCGGCAGGCGAACCTGTGTACTTGTTGCTTCTCTACTATGGATGACTGCGGACACTCGCCGTCGGTCATGCGCAGTACATTTTTGTTTTGCGGATGGCTGGTGTGCCGAACAGCTTCCATTGACTATCATGGAAGCCGTCCATGCGGAGTCCACACTAAAATAGAGCATGCTGCGTTTTTTTCCCTCAAGGAAATCGCAATCGAGTGTAAAGGAAAAAGCGAGTTTCCTTAGCGTGCCTTGACCGGTATTTGCTGTGAATGCTCTGAGCGGACGCCGACCCCCGGATTTCGCAGCAAAAATCTGTTTGTGTGCAGCCGGCCTTGGGGTTGTTTCACATCTGCGACTGGTTCTGGAACAGATCCGGAAGAAAAAGCGCTTGGTCTTCCGGCCTGAAAGCCACTGACTATAATGGGGTCTGCCTGGCGCTGTTCGGGTCTGTCCGCAGACAGAACCATTTGAACCCTTTCTTGCTCACTGAATGGAACAGGAAAGCAGAATCGCCAGCGCCCATATGAAAGCAGTGTTTCTAAGGCCGCTCACACAGGCGGTTGTTTCAGTGTCTAAGGGTGCATTCACACGAACGTATATCGGCTCGGGTTTTACGCCGAGCCGATATACGTTGTCCTCGGGTGCAGGGGGGGGGGGAGGATGGAAGAGCCAAGTGCAGGAACTGAGCTCCCGCTCCCCTCTCTGCCTCCTCTCCGCCCCTCTGCACTATTTGCAATGAGAGAAGGTGGGATGGGGGCGGGGCTACAGTCCGGGAATTAGCCCCGCCCCCGTCCCGCCTCTCCCCATTGCAAATAGTGCAGAGGGGCGGAGAGGAGGCAGAGAGGGGGCAGGAGCACAGTTCCTGGCCCTGGCTCTTCCATCCCCCCCCCCCCCCCCCCCCCCTGCACCCGAGGACAACGTATATCGGCTCGGCGTGAAAACTGAGCCGATATACGTTCGTGTGAATGCACCCTAACGCTGCATTTTCAGCGCAGCCCTAAACGCTGTCAATCACTACCATTGATTTCAAGGGGGCTTCTCAGATTAGCGTTAATACGCAGCGTTTTTCAAGCGCTGTCTTCTATTCTGATGCATTTATGCATTTTTAAAACCTAAAAGTTTCCCCTTCGAAATGAATGGGGTGTGTTTTGAACGCTGCTGAAAACACGGTAGAATGTGGCTACCGCGTCTTTGACACTTTTTTTTTTTTTTTTTCTTCCAGTTCTGGCATTAACGACTTGCCTACTTTTAGAACTGCTAAAAATGCGGTCAAATGTTAAAAAAACGCTGTGTTTTTACAAGCGCCCTTGTGAGATTGGCCACAGATAGATTTCGCCTGACAACAGGCAGTGGACTGCAAGTTAGTAAGACCCTTAATGGCTCTTTAGAGGTTTTTTTTTCCAGCACAAACCGTATTTTAGGTAAACTGCCTTACACTGTTCCTAGTTATCACATAAGCACATGTTTATTGAACGATTAGTGCCCACTTAAGTTGGGATATAATGTGTATGACCCTATTTAAGGTGTGCCTGCCTTGCATACTCCTATTTCACATTTATGCATTTTATTACATTTTGGCAGCATTTAGACTTTCAGAATAAAGGGTCACCGATACTTGAGCCCAAATTAAAGATTTTAGAAAATCGGAGCTTTAAAGAGTTGCCCCCAAATATTCCAGTAATGTTAAGAATCCCAGCAGCCTGCGTGGAAGGATCAGAGGGATAGTCTAGAGCAGTGGTCTCCTGGGATTTCTGTAGAAATGAGAGAAATTCGTGATTTTGCAGTTTTTGAGCAGATCACCGCACATGAGCTTATCTGCCTGACTAGCGATTGCAACATAATTGCTTCACAAATAGAGCAGAAAAAATTAATTACCTGTGACTGGAAGGACTGATGAGCAGTCTTATCTCCAGAAGACATTCAATAAAGACCAAAAACTCCCAGAAGGCAGTAAGTTTACTCCGCGATGAGTTAAGTTGTTTGTACATCTCTGCCTGAGATGTCGTTATGTGTTGTTGCTCCGGCTCTTAGTTCGTCTCCTACAGTAATCCGACTGGGGTATGTGTTATTGCCCGTCGTCCTCTGTAGAAAAGTTTCTTAAAGCCGAACTAACAATATATAATGCAGCATCTTGTACCATTTCCTACAAGCGATGGAAAAAGTGTATTCTGGGGCTGCCCAAATCCCAGCTTTGTGGCTTGTTCTCTATTGAGTACGAATAAGGTTATTAGCTGTAATGCTATTGGCTAAATGTAGTCATGTGACCTTTCAGGTGTGAGGCGGAAATTGTCTGACAATGTCCTGCCAGCTGTAGGGTTTGTGCATACAAGATGGAAGTACCATTTTATGTCCCTCTACTCTGTGTGCAGATACATTGGGGGGGGGGGGGGGGTGATTAACACTTTGCAATCCATTTTTAGATTCAGGGTTTCCTAGGGGGCTTTCTCTTTCTGCCATTTCTCAATGGCGCCGTCTGCTGGCTAGGGCCAGTGCTGCAGTATGGGACATGCTGAAGAGGCCCCAGACAACAGAGCAGCCAGTAATATACAGTAAGAATACCCTGCCGGACGTCTTCCGACATCGGCGCTGTACAGGTTTCAATCAGAATGTCGTCAGACAATGGATTGGAAAGGGTTAAAAAAAAATTAGTTGCTCCTCGCAACCGATCAGAGTGCAGCTTTAGTTTTTGGATTCTGCTCTGGTAAAATGAAAGCAGAGCTGTGATTGAGCGGAGCAGCTAATGGCCCATTTACACGGGACTATAATCGCTCAATCGTCCAGTATAAGTGCAAAAACATCGTTCGCTATTTATCACTGACTTTCAGTCTACATAAAAACCATCGCTGGATCGCGGGCTTGTCGTTTCGTGTAAACTCTCCCCGCTTCATAGAAGGTGCAGTTCTGAGTGAGAAGCTCACGGCAAAGTCTGTCTACACTCTCTGCACGAGCGCTAACTACCTCAGGGGTGACATCAGTGTTTGGGAAGCCGTTTAGACGACTGTCATCCCGTGTAAAAGGGACTTTAAACCAGTTTGTGTTTTTTTTTGGTTTTTTTTTCTTTTTTTCTTTTTGACCGTTTCATAAATCTGATGTCCCTATGGTGCCCCAGGTCTTCTGGGAGAGGATGGGCCTGTAATACAGCGAGAGTTGCAGTATGTCACAATTTTTTGTTCTCATGGGTTCCATATGCATCCTTTTAGAGGAAAGAGAGAAAATCGTACATCCATATAAAATTGGAATTGAAAGTACCAATAGTGTTCTTTATTTTCCCCAAACCCCTGAAATCTCTCGCTCGAATCAGTTTGATCTGGGAGAAAGGAATGGGTGGCTGTTACTTGGGACAACTATTATCTGAAAAGTTGCTTTAAATAGTCACTGCCGCGTACGAATGACCGGGTGCTTTTACTTAGAGCAATTGTTGAGTCTTGTGATTGTGGAACAACTGGTTGGGGCATTTATATGGGTGAAATATCATTTGTTAGTCAGGTGTGATGTTCTTTGGCAGGAGTGTGTTTGAAATTACCCCCCATCGCCCCCCACCCCCCCCCCCCCCACACACACGCGCCCCGCAACGCATGCTCATTGGTTGTAATGTCTACTGAACATACACAAATGCGAGCCGCGGTCTTCCAGTGAACGCTCACCGCTGCTCTTTCGACAGAACCATTCGGAGACCGTAGCAGTAAGTGTTCTTTCACACCCCAGCAGGGGCTGTTCAGTCAAGGATCACTCGTGTATTTGCGTTAAGTAACATGTTCAAAAATGGCGAGAGCCAATTGACTTTCAGTGGGAGACTCATTCCGAACAAGCGCACACCTCCCTGTGAAGTTGTAGGCAGACCATGATCACCAGTTTAAAACAGTCGCTGGTTAATCGTCTGCTGTATGGTTGAATCGCATGGACTAGTGAACCAGTTCTTGGTCCTCATGTGGTTGGTGGCCATGTTTACATGCGACGTCTATCTCTTATGTTTGCTCTATCCAGCGACCATTCGTACGATGGTTGTCCCATGGTAAACCACTCATACAGTAGCTTCCTCTAGGCTTGAAATCCTGGTGGAGTCTGAGAAAACAATCTGTGCTGGTTATTCCAATACTAAAGGATGTCAACATATGGCTTCTATTCTCCTTAAGCTTTTATTCATGCCATCAGCATCTCCTGCGAGGAGTTCTCGAGATGATCCGTGCGCTGGTCGTCCTCTGATGGAGGGTTTGACTGATCACATCTCTTAATTTGCCTGGAATGCTTCTCTAATGGCTTCCCTGTAAAGAATCAATCACTTCTACTTAAAACCCTTCCAACAAAACCATTGTCGGACCTTACTAAATAAAAAAAAAAACACTACTTTTCTTTACTTAAGTGTGAAGAAAGCAGATGCTGAAGGTCACACTATTGGCTCATGCAAATGGCGTACTTGTTCTTACAGGAAGTTCATAATTAACTCGAGTACATTGGTTAGTGGCGTTGAACTTTGTCTTTGTTCTGTGCCGGGTCTACATTAGAGCAATGGCTGTGTTGGTGGAGAATTGGGTTTACACTTTGTGGGCAACATACTAGGAGTTCTCATTATGTACTAGCTGTTTGGGTTGATTTCACACTTTCCTAAATGGAGTTGTCCAACATAAATATGAGCGTGCATTGGCAAGCTTAGTGATGACTTTAAGAGGGCCTCTCAGGGGTGTTGGGTAGGGACATATCAAAACTGGACGTTACAATTCCCATTTTATCAACTTATACATTTCCAAAAGGAAAAGCAAAAGGACAGAACGAAGCAGAGTTTTAAGAGAAGATGCTCCAGTATTTTTATTTCACGGGGAGTACTAGTATTCAAGTAGACATGTAAGAATGGATATCCTCTTTAATGATTATAGTTATATGCAGTTAAAGGGGTTTTCTGGGCAAATACTGTTCATGACCTATCCTCAGGATTGGCCCTCAATGGTCAATTGCCAGGGATTGCGTCTTAGAGGGTTTCACTGGCATTGAGGTCAATAGGAAGCCTTCTGTTACACTTCCCGCTCTGACACCAGGGTCTGATTTGAATGTGTAAGAGAAGGCAGTCCTCACGTTGATTTCTTTGGGCGTGAAGTCCTCTGTGATGCATCGGCTTTCAACACTGATGACTGTCTAGCCCTGCTGCACTTAAAGCAGGTGAACCTTCAGCTGATCGCTGGGGGATCCCGTGCAGCAGGTCCCTGGCATTTAACTATTGACGTAACCAGAGGATAGGTCATTAATATTTGCTTGGAAAACCCATTTAACCGTTTTATAGAACACACACTAAGAAATTGCATATTCAGCAGTTTTAATACAACTATGCTTTTAAAGGGGGTTTCTGGAACTGAAAACATCACAGGCTTGAATAAAAATGCATACTTGCCTAAGTCAAAGGTTCCCCGTCCGGCACCAGTGCCCGTTGCTGAGAACCCAGAAGAAGCAGAATGGCGGTTATGTTACCGTACACTGTGCGTGTGATCGCTCAGCCAATCGTAGGCTCCAGTGGTGACTTCTATGGCTGCTGTGATTGGCTGAGTGGTCATGTGCACAACGTACGGCACTTCACCGTGAACCAGCTTCTTCAAGGTGAAAATGAAGACCAAAGTTCCCCAACTATTTCCTGTGCTCCTTTCTAAACTGTGTGTGTGTATAATTAGTACAGATTGCTGTTAGAACCAGAAGGAAATGCTTCAGCCTTGTAATATATTCCTTAACGCTCGTGGAGTTGTTTCACAGACGTAAGAGTTCAGACTCGGTATGAAAGAAATGTAAAATACAGCGGCTTCGCCCCGACAGGTCAGCTGCAGCAAGCGCCAGATTTGAGAAAATTACAGTATTTGTCAGGCTCTGATGACTATACGTTCTGCTTTATAAATGGGGTATTTACTATGCAGGCCAAGTATTGGTATTCATTCTGCTCCCGAACGAAGAAGAAAGTATGTTATTGCCTACTCCGCTGAAATAACGTATTGGTCCACCCACAAAATTGGTTTTGTGTTAAACATTAGTTTTAACTAGTCATTGTAACTTGTAGGAGTCTGTCCCTGCCATCCTCTCCATGATCCCTCACGTTGAAGGGGGTTTCCAGCTTTAAAAAAGACCCGTCTTCAGGCTGGGTCATCCGTAGCTTACCTCAGAGGGCACTACCCAAGAACCGCGCCAATCGCTGTTCACTGGGCTGCTGCCACGTGTATGGATCAGGAAGCAGATGGTTCCACACATTGTGCAGTGCCCTGGCATGGTATTGCAGGCACAGCTGCCATTCACTTCACTGGGAGCAGCTTCCTGCTGTGAGCACCTTGACTGCTGACTGGCAGGGAGACCTGGGCGTAGCACCGCTGCTGATCTGCTATTGATGACCTATCTGAGGTTGGGTCATGAGGATTTTTTTGTTTCACTTTTTTATTTTAGGCTGAAATCTTCTTTTTTTTTACCTAAACCTACTCACCTATGTTATATATTATGTAACAAACGAGCACATTTAATGTATCTGTATGACTAAAAAAGACAATCTAGTCTGAGTTTCACTGATGGCTCAAACTCCACCAGAGACCCTCTCAGTTTCCGTTCGTCTAGTAGTCCTCCTGAAAATGTATTAATAAATTAACAGGGTCTACAGACAGGGTTTAACCCCTTAATGACGCGGCCCATCTTTTTTTTTTTTTCCATTTTTGTTTTTACACACACAGCTTAACTCTATTTATCCATCGATGTCGCTATATGAGGGCTTGTTTTTTGCGGGACGAGTTGTATTTTTCTATGGTGCTATTTAGAGTTGAGCGAACATACTCTTCCGAGCTTGATGCTCGTTCGAGTATTGGCATACTCGATGGTGCTCGCTACTCGAACGGGCATCAAGCCGTGTTTGACCCCACCCCCACCCCAGTTTTTGGCTCCTCCCTGCTGTGACTTGCCTGTTTTGGCGCCTCCCCACTGCGACGCAGAGCGCGTCATTGGCAAATTTTTTGTCTGGTAGGCAGGGGGGAAAGAGGGGGGGGGGGAGAGAAAGACTAACCTAGGAGAGAAAAAAAAAGCTCGGCACCTGGCATCCCACATACAAAAATGCTCGAGTCCCCCATTGTAGTCAATGGGGTTCATTACTCGAGTAGAGCTCTCGAATTTTACAAAAAGCTTGACTCGAATAACGCGGACCCGAGCATTTGGGTGCTCGCTCATCTCTAGTGCCATTTAAAGTACCATACAATGTACTGAAAAAAATTACCAGATTGGATATCTATATTACACTCCAGTTTGGTACTAACAACCAATCAGGTTGAATCAGGCAACACACAAGCCAAACAACCAATGAGATTGCTGGAATTGTGAATCAGAACCAATGAGGTTGCTGGAATTGGTGCATAGTGCCGAACTGGAGTATAATATAGACATATGGGGGGGGGGGGGGGGGGAAGAGGCCAAACTGAATAGACACGTGTTTTTGTTTTTTTTGTTGGCATAACATGCTATGTTACTATAATACTATGTAGAAATAAAAAATAATAATTCTAATGAGCACCTGTTAGGCTGTGTATAGGGAGAACTACTTCTGAGGATATGTTTTTACTGCATATTTGGTGGAGGGAGCCGTCTGAGAAGAGAAGAACCTGTTCACATTGGAATTGCCACCATCATTAGTTTCCTTTCTACTCTGCTAAAGGAGCAGAACAAGAAAACTAATCGGCGGTGGTGTCGGATACAACATATGCCCATCGGACCCCGCTGATTATAATAGCAGTCGAGTTCGTTAGTGTCCGGTGTTTCTACAGAAAAAATCGCACTTCATGATGCTCCCTTCTTGGGAAGGCCCAACGCAGGTGTGAAAGTCCTAAAGCTATTGTCCAATACCTGCAGGAGTAGGAGGACAAGACGACCTGCTTCATGTAGAATAGTGTGACGCATGCAGATCTGTTCTTTCAGTCTTTAGAATAGATATGGCCTCCAATGCCTCCACGCCGCTTTGTGAATGTGCGCTGACTTCTTTTTTTTTTTTTTTTTCTTTTTCATCTTTCTGCAAATGTCAAGTATGTCATTATTAGAGAAAGGGGTTATTTAGTCTTACAGTTTTTCACTCGTCTGTGCTTTTTTTACAGGTTCAACTACAGATCAACACATCATCTAGCATCCCACGGGTTTTATGAATTTTTAAATTGGTTTGATGAACGAGCATGGTATCCACTGGGAAGAATAGTAGGCGGGACGGTAAGTGTCGCCAATGTGTTTTTTTTTGTTTTTTTTGGTTAATGTATTTTCGGTGTCGCTTAACATTTGTGATTTTGGGTAACGTCACGCTACTGCCTTTTACATAATGGGAAACTCTTCTATAAGTTGGCTTTAAAGCTACGTAAGGGACGTTGTTAGAATAGTCCGCTCATATAAAATCGAACATTTATGTAATTTTATCTTACTGCTTTGCTGCTATCACTTGTCTATATGGCTTTATAACATTTTACTGTGACTTTTATTACATTGCTGATAAAAATGAATTAAAGTGACCCTCCTGTCGGGTATAGTGTAGTCTACCGCAATATTTCTTACTGTGGGGGAAAAATTCAAAAACCTACTGGTTCGGCTTACACCATAAGGACACTGTTTAGGCATACCCTAGGTTTATGGGTCTGTCGTTGCACGTACATCGAACAGGGCAGTCCATATTTGACCGTGACACCAATTATCTGGAAAAGAATTAAGCAGGTTAATGTTCAACCTGTCCAGTCCATGTTTGACTAAATGGATCGTCACTCAATTAGAGAGGGAAAGACTGAACTACCTGTGGCAAAACATTTTTGTGGTCAGGGACACAGCATAGAGCAGATGATTTATTATACTGAAGGGCAATTTCAAGTCGCAGCGTCACAGAAGAATTTAGGAGTACAAATTTATGGCCATGTTTGATACCCTCAAGAATGGAATGAACCTCAGTCTGGGATTCTTACATAAGTGGAAAATATGAAAGGTCTGAAGGAGGTCAAGAGGAATGTCCTCTTCCCAATCGTATTTCTTTTTCTTTAAAACTTCATAAAAATTCAGAACTTGACTTGCAATGTTGCCATCCAATAGGTAGTGCTGCATCTCCTTCCATGTGCAGGTTGAAGGAGCGAGAACACACATCATAAAACTGTCCTGAGCTCAGTGGACTGATTTACGATTTATGTCTCAACTCAGTTTGTCTGTTTTAAGTTTTGAGTGCAAAACTGTCTTCGATTTCTGTGTGTGAACATTTTATTTAGATCAAGAGGAGTGTGTTCTCCTCCCCTCTGCATCTGTGTGTTATAATTATGTGCCATCCAAACTAGTTTCATTCATTAGCCTGATGAAGGCAGAGAGATATCCCCGAAAGCTTGCTGTAACATCATGCATTTTGTTAGCCATTAAAAGGTATCATATCTACAAGATTACTTGGTTTCTCTCACTCAGAACAATCACACATTGCTCTACTGGCTAACACGGTACCAAACATTTTTTTTTGTTTGACCAAATGGAAGCACAGACTGGGTAGATGGACTGTCTCCATAGATTGTCGGTAGATCCCATTAAAATCTATGCCGATCCAAGTAGAGTATATGGCCAGCTTTGCACACTGAATACTCCCTGATCTACATATGTAGTCATGGCCAAAGGTTTTGAGACTGACACAAATCTTTTTAGTCAGATGTTTCATGGATACTGAGGTACAATTTTATAACTTGTGCGCCCCCCCCCCCCTTCCCCCAAGACTTTGCCCTGGCATGCTGGATATCCGCTTCTAGGTCAAATCCTGACTCATGGTAACCCATTTTTTCCTAATCAGTGTTTGGAGTTTATAATTTTTGTTTTTGTCTGACCAGCTGCTTTTTTAGGATTGATCTCGGGTTCTTAACAGGATTGAGATCTGGGGGGGTTTCCTGGCCATGGACCCAAAATTTCAATGTTTTGTTCACCGAGCCACTGGGTTACTGCTTTTGCCTTGTGACACGGCGCTCCATAATACTGGAAGGAGTATTGTTCATAACCAATTGCACCTGAATCGGTGGGAGAAGTTTCTTTTGGACGATGTTTAGATCCCATTCTTCATTGGCAAGATTCTTAGGCTGTGAGTGAGCTCAGTGCCTTGGATGAAGGACAACCCAACACCTGAATGATCTCAGGATGACATGACCCAGGACTCATGGTAGCGCTCACCTTCTCTTCTCCAGACAATCATTCTTCCAGATTTCCGAACAGTCTGAAGGTGCCGTCATCAGAGAAAATAACTTGACCCCAGTCCTCTTCAGTTCCATCCTTGCGCTTCCTGCAGAATACGAGTCTGTCCTGATGATTTTTCTTGGAGAGAAATGGCTTCTTTGCTGCCCTCCTTGACACCATGCCAGCCTCCAAAAGCCTTCACCTCACTGTGTTCAGATGCATCAATGCCCGCCTGCTGCCATTCTTGAGAAAGCTCTGAATCAGTCCTGTAGTTGAATCCTCTTCTGGAGACTGGGCACTTGCTGGACTTTTTTTGGCCGCCCTGAAGCTTTCTTCATGGACACGCTATCCTTTAAAGTTTTTGATGATTCGATAAATGGTTGATTTTAGGGGCAGTCTTAAAAGCTGAAGTGTCTTTGCATAAAAAGGGCTTCACAGGCAAAGAAATGACTGCATGTGTTTCCTTGGAGGTTAACAGAAGAAGACAATGATGTAAAGCACCCATTTTGCAACGGCCGAAAGTGAGCTATAATCGTTACATGTAAACGCGGGCAGTCGTGCAATATTCGTTCACTTGTCATTTAGCGCTGGTTTTTAGCCTGCCTAATAATATCTGCCAGGCTGTTCAAAATTAATTCAAAATGAATGGAAATCATTCAGTATTTTGAGCATCCTGCAGACTTGAATGTACAGTTTGCCTTGTATACACAATGAGTACATTGTTTACTTTGCCAGGAGAAGACAATGGAATCCTGCAGGCCAGATAATCCTGCGCATAAACACACGCCCATGAGCAAACAAGTAATTCTCCTTCCACAAAGTTAAGTTTAGCTAATGAGGTAAATAGAGCCATTATCTGTACGTGTGAAAATATTGACACTTCGTTCAGTCACTTGGACGTTTTAAGAGATTTAGTTTTGCTTGTAAAAGGACCTTAGAGCAACAAGTCTGATCTTATCACTGTCATGTTGATTGACTCATCAGCTGCCTCGTCCTCTTTAACGCTTTTTCCTGAACTAACGAGAAGATGTTTAAAATAATGATAGCAGGTCTTTTTTTTTTTTTTTTTTGGTAGGACTGAAATTCAGTGAAATAGTGTTTTTTTTTGTGATTTAAGTTAATGTCCATGCCAAGGAATGAGCTTGTATTAAGAGTGATCGGATGAATTGCAATAAATTGCCACTATCTATACAAACTAAAGCAGCAGACTTTGGGGAAAAACAAAATGTGTCAGTCTCAAACATGTGGGCCACGACTACCTAAATCCAGGCCCCCTACAGGCACAGCTGAGAATTCTATCGTGGCCAAGCCATTTCAAACTTACTGCATAAACTTCTGAAACGGTAATTTGTGCAATTTTAAAAATGTAATTAAGACTTTATTTTTGTCCATTTAAGAACTAAGCCTCGTCCCACCAGGGTTCCCGAGCCGCCGCCATGCTGCTGATTTAATTTCCCAATAACTGAAGTATTTGTACAGCATCACAATTCTTTTTAGTGCGGAATTGGCTTTTTTTTTCATCTTAATTTCTTTTTGATGAATAGATTAATAAAAAAAAAAAAGTGGTCTTTTATATACGTTCCTAAATTGTGCGGCAGTTTTTAATTGGGATGTTTTTAAAACAGCATTTCCTTTTGTGGGAAAGAATATTTAACTTTTCAACCTAGGTGATTTGCAGAAATTAGAGTGAGAACATGAAATGATTAGTAAGTTGTTGCTGGTGATATTCTGTCAGTATAAATTGAATATGTGATACAAGCTTATATCTCTACGAGGCTCTTAATTGGATTTGGTGTCGTTAAGATCTGTCTTCCAGTTTGTACTTTTTGCCCTTTTTTATCTTTTTGTAGTAAAATGTTCTGTTCGCTCTGTATGTCAGTTGTTTTGTACATGATGCGCTATCACCATAGCAAGTGTGACAACAGAACATTTCCACCTTAAATGGCAGGGAAAAAGGTGCCCTAAACTATGCCTGGAATGACTTCGGGGGAATGCATGAACAGAGACCCACTTTGCTTGACTGTAAATTAAATTGGCAAAGTGGCCACTAAAGAGGGGTGTTGAATTTTTTTTTTTTTAATTTGGTCTCCCCTCAGAAACCGGCGCCACTCTCGCCTACGTGCCATCTCATATTGCATCTAAGACTTTGTTCATACTTGGGTTCGGTCATGCCATCTGGGGGCGGATCCATAACAACGATCAGTGCCCAACGGATCTGAGAGACTATGATGGTTTCGTTCAGGTGGTCTGGGACTCGGTCTTCTCTCTGCACTCTGAATGTTCTTGAGGCTTCACTCCCTGTAAGATTTTCACATAGCGGAATCTGATGCAGATTTTTTTAGCCTGTAAAGACCGTGGCAGAAATCCTCAGCTAAGATGCAAATATTTGCCACGTATTTTGCTACTGTTTCGCACTGATTTATCACAGTAAATGGGCAAAATCCATGCGCAGAATTTCACCCCTGATCTACGTCAAAGTCAGCATGCAGATTTTGTCCTGTTCACTGGACTATAAATCCGTATGTGAATCTGCAGCTGAATTTTGCGCTTATAGGCCTCCTGCACACGGGCGGAAATTCTGCGGCGGGATTTCCCACAGAATTTCTGCCCATGCCCGTCTGCATAGGATTGCATTACAAAACGCAATCCTGTACACACAGCCGCAATTTGTCCACGTGAAAACATACGTGGAAAACAAATCGCGGCATGCTTTATTTCTGTGCGGGTCTCGCAGAGGCCCGCACAGGAATGTTCCTCCCGGCGCCCCGACTCCTCTCTGTGCATGTGCTGGCTGGGCGTCACCCGGCACATCACAGAGCTGGAGCAGGTGAGAGCCGCATTGGTCCCTGCAGGGGCGCAGGTCTGGTCCCGCTGCGAGAATTCTCGCAGGGGATCCGACCTGGCCGTCTGCAGGCAGCCTTAGCCATGGATTTTTGTTGCAGTTTTTACTGGCTGAATCAATGTGAAAAGATCCATGTCGGATTGTGCCATTAGAACATACGCTTAACCCTTTGCAATCCAATTTTAGATTCAGGGCTTTCTTTTTGCCATTTTATACAATGGTGCCGTCTGCTGGCTAGAGCCAGTACTGCGGTATAGGCCATGCTGGAGAGACCCCCGACAACAGTGGCCAGTAATATACAGTAAGAACACCCTGCCGGACGTCTTCCAACCTGGGAGCTATACAGCCTTCAATCAAATTATCTGAAGATGTCACAGTGGATTGGAAAGGGTTAAGGCGCAAAGCTGGAGTACAGAATATCCACAGCAGACTGCACTTTGCAGAAGGCATGGAAAAATATCCCCAAATATTTAATTTAAAAAAAAAACAAAAAAAAACTGACACTATTGGGCAATCCTGTAAGCAGCCCCTTAAGGCTGCGTTCACACAGAGCTAGTTTGCTTCAGGTTTTTCCTCAGCAAATCCACATCAAGATCTGCACTATTTGCTGCAGATCGGCAACCGATTTTACGCCATCAATTTTAATATAATTGATATAAATGCACATTTTTATTTTTAGCTACAGAAAATCTGCAAATAGTCATCATGTGAGCGCCCCCTTGTACTACGTGGCCAGTTTTTATAATAGAAGATCGGACAGTTATGTTATCCCGCAGAGGCAACGACGCATCAACCTTTCCATTTGGTTAACAATATCAAAGTCAAGTTGTTATAAAGTGCCAGTTGCCACTTGTAATGCCCACCCAAAAGATGGCGGGTATATATATATCTCCCAGAAGGAAGTACAGAATGAGACGTCGTGTATCCAATGCCTGAATGTTGGCCACTTGAAGCGCTGAGGCTTTATAAGCCAGTTATGTCGCTGCATCATCTGAGCAGTCTTATATGCGCATCTGCCTATGTGCTAAAATCTGTGTACCCACGGCAGGAGGTTACGGGCATCGCAGATCACTCGGTTATAGTACATTGCTGACAATGTGACTACTTCTGTAGTCTTTAACACATAGCTTGAGGTATAGCCATATGAATGCTTACATACTTGAATTCTCCCCCACTGGTACTTGACAAACCATTGGGGTCAGTGCTGCCCTTATATACGGCCTGTATCCTTTAGCTCGTAAATGACTAATCGAAAGAAGCGGCTCGTATAGGAATGTCCTAATATTTAACGACCAACCCATCTCCACTAGCACATCTCTGATCCGGGATATAGAGGGGAGTTCTAAGTGTTGAGCCTAGGCAAAACAAAATCTAAACCATCCATAATATTTGTGACCCGTATGTAGCAAGTACTACAATTTGACACATTCGATACATGTATCCTTTCTCTTTTTTTGACCCTGTACCTTTCCCTCTTGCAGGTCTACCCAGGGCTGATGGTGACAGCCGGACTGATCCATTGGATTTTAAATATGCTGAACATCACCGTACATATAAGAGATGTGTGTGTGTTCCTCGCACCCGTTTTCAGCGGCCTTACATCAATTTCCACCTTTTTGCTCACACGAGAACTGTGGAACCAGGGAGCGGGGCTTCTTGCTGCCTGCTTCATTGCTATAGTGCCAGGCTACATATCCCGATCAGTAGCCGGATCCTTTGACAATGAAGGCATTGCTATTTTTGCACTGCAGTTTACATATTATTTGTGGGTAAGTAATTGGATTTTCCTCTTCCCTGTAGCCTTTCTCCACGCTCTGGCAGAGAAACAATAACTACCTTTATGAACTGCATAAATTGTCTGAACGTTCATCTGCATTTTACTCACACCCCACTGGCTCTTCAACGTGCCCCGTCACAATTTTTTAAGGAATGAATAGAAACTCTGATGTTTTTCCAATGAGATTCTTTACATGATTTCTTTTTTTCCTTTCCCCCCGTGTTTCCCCAACACCTTGCCGACAGCTGAAAACTACCCCCCCCCCCCCCCCCCCCGTCTTCCTGTGACCCTCATATCTGTGGCATTCATGCTTTCATATACGCCAGTCTGTAAGCATGCCTTCCAGATGCAGATTACTCAAGCAAAGTTTCCTTTATGACACAGACACCGGTGTTTAGTAGGCTCGCGGTGACACGCACCGGGTCGTTAATGAAGGTGCCGGCAGTTTATTGTTGCTTGTAACTACCGCTCTCCTGTAAATGTTTATTGATTCGCTTAAGTATGGTTTTAATATTTTTATAGTGGCTATTAACTTGGCTTGTGTCGCGAACATTAAGGGACCCGTGTCCAAGTTTTGCTGCAATTTTGATAATCCGGTCGCCTGGTGTAACGGGTCCATATGGTGGCAAAATTGGGTAGAAAATAGTACTTGGCTCATAAATTGTTAGATTTAGGAAGCAAAAGTGATAAACCGATCATATAGAATTAAAGAAAAAAAATAAAGCCAGGCATAATGGGTGGGTGACCATAATCCAAAGTAGAATGAGGAGAGGTGACTTTTTTTTTCCCCTTCTTAAATTCTCCATTCTGTTTCATAGCGGGTTGTATATGTAAACGCATGTATTGCGCATGGACAGCATTGCATACACTGCCTATACAAATGTTAAGGAGACTTAAAAAGCCATTCATGCTCCTCTGGGTAATATGCAAATAAGGGAGATGGAACAATACCTCTGCAGCGCCACCTATTGCAAGGCGGCAATCCCTAAAGTCAAAGTTAGACTCTTTATACAAGCCTTGTAACAATGACCAGGAATTGAAAGCAAAACCAAAACCCATGCACAGATAGCTGTTTCGAGGTTTTTGCACCCACATCACAGGCCTCTCTAGCCAAGCCAGAATCCTGCTGCACACAGATGAGGAGCAAGAACCCCAAAACGGCTGTCTGTGCATGGGCTCTGACTTTGCTTTCAGTTTCTGGTCATTGTTACAAGGCTTGTAGAAAGAGTCTAACATTGACTTTAGGGATTGCTGCCTTCCAATAGGTGACACTGTGGAGGTATTGTTCCATCTCCCTAAAACGCCCGTGGACATGAGCCCTTATTGGTACGTTCCTTCTGTAAGAACGCCTTTCCTCTTTCTGTATATTTGTATGCTTGTCCATGAGACCTGGAGGTGGCACCCAGCAGGAACACAATCCACATAGTCCATGACTGTGGAGCTTGGTCATAGAAGATTTATATATGAAGGTTGGATGGATAGTTGTGTGAGACCATTAGGTGGGTGGGTATTGTACCCTAAATATATAATTGTACCCAATCCGTCTCTGTGGCGTGGTTTCTGTTGGGTTTATGGTGGCCATTGAGATGTGTAGAGCCTGAGTTTTGTTAAGTTATTTGAAGTCTATGGACACTTTTTTTAATTTGTTTTTGGCTAAAAATTTTTGTGTAGCTGAATGTTAAAATGTTAAAGCGGACTCTTCCAGCGTCTATGTATCCGGTACATGACGGGCCGCAGAGTGCTATTCAGTAGTAAGGCCCTCCGACTGGTTGTCCAATTCTTCGGTCTCCAGCTCCTCTGCTGAACAGTCTTAGAAGCTGATCTATTACCACGTTGAAGTTCAACCTTGGTTTGCTCATAAATTGGCTTATGCTTCACTTACACGGGACGGCTGAACGAGCGCAGACGTCACAGCTAGGTTGTTAGCGCTCCGTTTAGACAGGTAGATCGTCGCTGGCTTCTCACTCGGGGCTTCACATTATGTGTGTCTGCATGCAGCGAGAAGTCAGCGATCCAATGAGGTTTATTTTTTTGCATACGTTACAACTATCACGCATTTCGTTCATTTGATTTTGCACAATCGGACCATTTAAAGGACGTTTTGGACTAATGTTCCCCAACTCCAGTCCTCAGGGATTCATAACAGGTCATGTTGTCAGGATTTCCTCAGTTTTGCACAGGTGATGTAATTATTGTCGGTGCCTCAGACATTGCCACAGGTGTTCTTGCTATAGGATATACTGAAGACATGACCTCTTGGGGTCCCTGAGGACTGGAGTTGGGAAACACTGTCTTAAATGATCGTCCAGAGGAGTTAGGGCTCATGCCCACGGCCGTGACGGGCTCCGCAAGCGGAATACCGCAGCGGAGTCCGTCACAGCACCCTCCCCAAAGACCTCATACCCTCCTCCGGAAACGCTGTGCCGGCAGCGTCGCGCCGGGCGGGGAGTGTATTCACGCTATACTTCCACTGCGCTACAGCAGAAGTATAGCGTGATGGGTGGCTTCCATTGACCATAGAAGCCGTCCGCACGTATTCCCGCGGCAAATGGGACATGCCGCGGGTAATTTCACGTTGCGGAATTTCACGGTCGAATTCCGTAGCGTCAATATTCAGCTATTAGGTTCAATAGAACACAATACCGGCAGCTGCACGCGGTGGAAATCCGTCCGTGGGCATTAGCTCTTAAGTAGGACAGGAAACAAAGTCCTCAGGCAGCGCTTTGTAATGAACGGCAAAAAGCACAGTGGTTACAAAGCCCAATCACAAATATGACTGTCACGCCCCAATGAGCCATCTGTAGCCTTATATCTACGTGTGGATCTCTGGTGGTTTCTGGTAAGGATGCAGATGCTTGTACACCCAATAAACCTTCAGCACATGAAGATGAGACATGGTGCGGAAATATATCAGGCCTTTCATCTGCCATGAACGGAAACAAACAAGAACCCAGCGAGATGATTATTGGCTAGTTTTGAAACAATTCTTTACAACTGGAGATGATTAATAGTACAGAACCCAATAAAACCTATTTTATATAAGTGTAGCATTACATAGGGTTACATAGACGACATCCTCCTAGAAGGCCAGACATTAAAGAGCTTGGATTCTGTAGGATTAAAGTTTATAAGATACTTTTTCTTTGTACCATTGTTTTCAGTGAGGCCGGCCCAGCATCGCATGGCGTTATAGGCGCACATGAGTGCAATGTGAGATTTACCCATTGAAGACAATGGGCAACTCCCTGCGATCCTACTTTCCAGAAGTAATACGAGAGGGTTTTAACACTAAAACGTCTTGTATCCACGGGAACATCGCATGTTGGCGAGCGCGATATTGGGCTGAGTTTCACAGCCCGATATCCCACTTGCCTGTGTGAAATTCGAAAAATAAACCCGACTCGTTGATTTTTGTTATAGGCTGCCTGTCCATTGGCATTGGGGTATCCTGTGGCGGAATGCCGGGGACCAGGAGCCAGAGCACGCATCTCCGCTGTGAGCCTATCTGACAGGCTGACCACGAAGAATCGCGGCAAATCGCAGCATGCTGTGATTTGCCGGCTGCGAGCGGAGAATCGCTCTGATTCTCCGCTCGTGGACAGGGAGGCTGCGCTTTCCATAGCAACGCTATGAAAAGCGTGCACTGCGTTCCCCGCGCCCAGATTATCGCCGTGGGGAACGCAATGCAAAAACGCTGTTGTACAGGCAGCCTAAGGCTACCCTATTCCAAAATTTACACAATTCCAGACATATGCACTAAATCTGCACCCTCCATATAATATTTCTGACAGTCTGATTTACAATTGAATACCCATATTAAACTTTAGTTTAGTACAATAAACTCTGTGCACTAAATACAACTGCGATATTCGTTGACTTTCAGAAAATTTCATTGGAATCCTACTCAACACTATGGCTCCTTTATCTTCGCTAAATGGCCTAAATTTTTTTTTAACCTTTTTATTGGGAATTGCTGTAAATGGTAAACATTCTGTCTATATAAATAAGAATAGTTGTTTGGAGATTATACAGTACCAGTGTTTCTGGTGGTGCAATGCGCCACACAGCTCTGCTACATGTACATCACATACAGCTCTGCTACATACATTCTTCATACAACTGGGGTCAAAAACAGCACAGCAGAGTCCTGCACTCTTATCACCACCTGGTCATGTGACTTCAAACTCCTCCCACAAAGGTGACCTCACAGGTCCTGTAGGTACATGGCTGCTGTAGATGTTCATTATTATTCCATCCCCTACACACACCACCCCCACCCCGCAGCCTCAGTTGCTATGGAATACTAAAGAACACCTAGCCATACAGCAGCCATGTGCTTACAGGCTGCGGGGGTTTGTAGGGGATGCATAACTCACTCACTTGGGATGAAAAACCTGTGATAACATCAGTCATGTGATCAGGGTAAAAAAAATGTAACTTACTCCGGATGACGGACCCGTGTTGACATCAGTCATGCTCTGCCCCTCATCACATGACGGTGACACTCCTCCGAAGTGAGGAAGTTACACGGTCCGCCCCTGAACACATGACTGATGTCATCACAGGTTTTTCATCCCAAGTGAGTGAGTTATGCATCCCCTACAAACCCCCGCAGCCTCAGTTTCTATGTAATAGGACCTATGATGATGTCACCGTCGTGATCAGGGGCGGGACATGTAAGTCACTGCGGGTGAAGGACCTGTAATGACATCACAGTAATGTGGTCAGGGGCAAAGCATGTAACTCCGCATCCTCATGTTCACAGGCCACACGGTTTCCCCGTGCAGAATCCCACAGTGGATTCCACCCGGCCCGCAGACATGAGGCCAAAAAATACATTATTCGGACGCTGGGTTGCTCTCCTCAGTGCAGGCTGGATCTTCTGCATGGCGAATGCGCTCGGGATCCCGGCAACATGCCGCGCATCCTTTTTTCTTTTTGAAACTCCTGCTTTCCTGCGGTACAGACGCAGTGACAGCTGCATCCGTGCTGCGGATCCGAACGGCTTCCATTGGCTTCCGCATAAAAATGGAGCATGCTGTGGTGGTTTTCCCACACGTGCAATCCGCACGCTGGGGGGAAAATGACACCCCGCAGGTACCTAATAACTGCGGTGCACAATGATTCCCTATGGGCGCGGGAGACCCATAGGGTTTTGAAAACCGATTTATGCCGTGGACATGAGGCCTAGATCTGTTAAAGGGGTCTACAACCTTTAGAAACATGCCATTCAACCCCTGCCATGGCGCTCTCCCCATCCCTTCAACTGTTGCAATAGTTACACCAAAAAATATATCCAAACATTTGGAATTTCCAACCCTCCAGACCGTTTATCCCTTTTGTAGAGTCTCCATACAATATTTAGGAGCTTATTATGCACTAAGAAATCTGCTAGAATTAAATTGAAGTCTAAAACAATATTGTGATGGATTCCAAACAGGAGAATATTGATGTGTGTAAAGGAGTTGTGGCATGAAAACCATTTTAATAAGATTTTCCCTGCCAATTATCTACAATGGTAGATTATTCCTGATCTTGGCCTTATCGTCAAACCCTCGTACTAATGGTAGCAAATTGGCAGAAATAAAGTCCTGAGGCTTAGAAGATACCACAACTCCCAAATATTTGTCATTGCATATGTTACAATGAATAGTCCACCGGCAAGGGATCTAAAGTAAGAATTACGGGTTTCCCCCAGTTTATAGTAAGACCTATTAACCGTGCATAATAATAGGTCTGGGCAAAATGGGCATAATAGGATTAGCTGATTGATCTACTCGGATCCCCGTATACGAATACAGATTATTTGCATGTATTTCTCCATACTGCAATCTAACTAGATCAGGTGATTGCCTTGGCAATCAAGCACTTGGTTGCTCTGATAAGGCAAAGAAGGGACACCCCTGCCTTGTTCCCCTCACAACACCCTCCACCCCGAAATAAGATCATGTACCCTTACTCTTGCCGCTGGCATTGATTAGAGCAGTTTAATCCATCTTATGAACAACAGCCCATAAATAATTTCATTCAACGCGATCAAAAGGTTGGGCAGCATTAAGTGGAAAGACAGTCCTGTTCCCACCAACTCTATGATCCTCCTGAAGATTCAGATACAACTTCCCTAAATTAATAGCAGTTGATTTGTTTGGCATTACTAAAAATCTATTCGCACGTACCTTCACCAAAAATTTTAACAGTGGTCATTAGAGATATTGGACAGTAGGATTCAGGAGGAGGGAAATATATTTATTTTGCGCAATAATACATCTAAGGCAAACCAATCTCCCCGTGGCCTGCACAAGAGACGAGTCGCATTTACAAGAGATTTTTATGAATCAATACCCTTACTCCACAGATTGAAAAAAGTGTGCCCATACAGAATCACGTGGAGCAAGTGTACATTATCTCCTGTTAAATGTGTTTCTAATAGATAAACAATAGCTGGTTGAAATTGTTGAATAAATGAAAAACAGCATGTCTTAGTTTAATCCCCCATCCCCAGCACATTCCATGAAATTATATTAATCTCTTGGACCATAGTAAATTATATGTGTAAAGTATAATGAATAGCTGTTAAGATGCCGGGAGTGAATGTACTGCGTCCGTGGTACACTTAGTTTGCAAAAATATAATTGCTGTTTGAGCTGGGACCTTCAAATGCCACATTATCACTGTTTTTTATTAATTTTTTTCTCTTGTCCCATCTCAGTGGTGGGAAACCGCAATCAGCAAGTCTGTTAGATGCATATGGGGAGGGGCAGGGTGACAATGGTTATCACTAGAACAAAGGGCTTCCTTGCTGGTCCCCAAAGAGGCATATTAGATCAAAAGCCCCTCTGGTGCGCAAGGCAGTTGCATGAATATTGAGGAGCTCTGCTTGGCAGGAAAGACACTTTAATATCTGCCTAAATCCACACAACTTTTCCCAGACCAGAAAAGTGGCAGATTGTCCTCCATCTTTGCATGTCTGTCTACCAGTATCACAAAAAGGACTCCTTATTACTGTTCTATAAATATGGTTCCTTCTTATCAATTCAGAAAGCCGCATCCCTAGAATTGTCAGGGGAGTACGTTTCCTCCTGCATCACGGTTCTCAGCCGTGCGGGATCTAGAATGGCAGGCATGAGGCAGCTTTATACCCCTTCTCTCAACATCTTGTAGCTGCATTGACTTTGGAATCTGTCTTGTACAAACTGATACGCTATGAAGTATTGGCCTCCTTCAGTTATCATCCTGCAGGGACACGGATTCTGCGCCTCTGTCTTGCCCTTGTCTTGTTTATTGCTAGTCGGTGTGCAGTCGCAGTAATGCCGGCTCTGAATCTCTGTGCACAGATTACTGGCACATGCGCAGTACTATGACCTATATGCGCATGCGTTGGGGAAAAGAAGATGACTTCTTGGATGGAGGATGACCGGATGTTCTGAAGGGACCGTTCTGATTCGCAGATGGATGGGCAGGCCGTTCGTGTAAGGCCGCCTGTCCACGGGCAGTGCTATATACCGCCACGGATTTCTGCCGCAGAAACTGCCGCCGGGGAGCACTTTTGTCATTGCGATTTTCCGCATTGAACCTATCCTTAATGATTAGACGCAAGCAGAATCGCAAGCGATTTTCTGCTTGTGTACATTGGGCTGCACTTTCCATAGTTATCCAATGGAAAGCGTTCACTGCGTTACCCACGTGAGTATTATCGCCACGGGTAACGGTGTAATATAGCCTGCGGACAGGAGGCCTAACTGCACCTTCGTTTTATGAATCTGAACGGAGCGTCAAACATCAGACCCTTCTTTACTGAAGGTGTCCATGATGTCGCGCTGTTCCAAGTACTGGCCGGAATGCATGTACTCCGAGTCAAATGGCACGTCACTGGAAGAATTGGCAGAGTGGCTGGGTGGGCCAAGTAATCGGGCTAATTTTGGCAGTAAAGATGCATTTTGGAGATGCGCTTTACACGGACATTCTGTCCCAGTCGTGCTGGACGTTAACATATTAGTAAACGAAGAAGTAACTGGACATCCTCTGTAATCGGTTTGCACAATTAGTGGTCACATGATCTTGTAGAATGCAGTAGTGAGCTCTCGCTCACGACCTGAAGGTTACTGGTTCAAGCCCCGCATGGTTCATGTAGCCAGCTCCATCCTTCTATCTTTCCGAAGTCGGTAACATGAGCACCCGGCTTGCTGAGGGGTCTTAAATTACCTGAAAGCGTTGTGGAATAAGTTGGCGCTATACAAATACCAAGTCCCTCATCGTGTGTGTGTGTATATTATATGTATATATAATATAAATATGATACTTGTTGCACGGCTTAAGAAATGGGCTTTGTGAGATGAAACTTCTCATGGGTTAAGACAGAATCTTCTCTCGGAGTTGGGGATGATGAAGCCTCGGGCAGCACTCTCGCGTCTTGTTCTGCGGAGTGCGGTGTCTAGCGAGTGTGTATTTTACTGATTATTTATTGGATCTACATTAGGTTTAAGAATAACTTTATCCATTTTCGCTCATGTGAGTAACTCTTATGGTCTCCTGGGCTTTCGCTTGCAGTGCGGGAATCGTTTTGTTTTGATTGCTACCTGGATAGGACTGTCTGCAGTCAATACAATTAAAAGCAGGTTGTCTTGTAAAATTACCGGGTTCCTCCTTCGGAGGGGAGAATACAGAAGCCCAGCAGAGACTGACAGATCTGCAGGCATCTGCAATCATGATCAGTGACATACATATATATATATATATATATATATATATATATATATATATATATATATATATATATATTTTTGCCTCTCGAGAGCAATGTTTTTGGAAGGTATATATTTGGAAGGCTTTCTTACTACAAAGCTCTTCGTTGTTCCAGTGTACCAGATACTTGCTACATATAAAAGCATTAGACATTTTGTAGCCGTACTGCAAGAACAACCTACACAGTAGGCGAGCGTTATGGGAAGACTGCCGGTTGTCAGGAACATATCAATCTTTCCAACAACTCCTGATGCTGTTTTTATCTTGTAGGGCTGCTCATTATTGCTGGTGAAGTTCTTTAATACAACTCAAGATTGATTTATATTTAATTTGATCTTCCTCGAGGAATTTCATTTTCAAGTGTAGGAGTTCTCAATTTTACTCTTCCCAAGTACAAAATATTTCCGGTGGAGACAGTACGTGTGGCATCCAAATGTCAGTTTATTGATCGTCAAGGGGTTTCTCTAATACCACAGTAAATGATCCTATCGTAAGGATATGCGATTGCTTAACCTTTTCATGACCAAGGATCATTGATGCTAGTGTGTCCAGGTGACATTCTGCATTTCTCGTACCCCAATTAAAAAAAACAGAACTTTAATGTAACCCGCCAAAACAGGAAAACAATATTCACTTAATACATTATATGCACGTAACATACCGAATAATGTATTGGAAGACCTAAAAACTATTAACTCGGGCGAAATTTAAGACAACCTGCAGTTGCACCATTTCGGGGGCGTTGTTTTATGGCTTTCAGAGTGCAGTAACAATGATGTTACCTGTATTCTATGACGGCAATACCAAATTTATGTTGTACTACTAAAAAAAAAAAAAAAGCCTATTGGCATCTCTTGCCTCCCATAGCTTTTACTTTTCCATTGGTGGGGTTATGAGGGCTTGCTTTTTATTTTTTTGCAAGGTGATCTTAGTTTTTACTGGTACCTAAAGCAGAGGGGCAGAAGCTGTCATCCATGCACTGCACTCATTCAACTGTTGGTCACCACTTGAAGTGGTGGACGAACAGACTCCCCGCAGGGAATTATAAGGATAGTCAACTGACGCATACCATGGGAGAAAGGGATGTACTTTAAAAAGTAAAGCAGGACACAAGTACTGTAAGATACGGTCCAAATGGTTGGATGCATTTGGCTTGGCACAACTGAACTTGCACATTAGGTAAACCGAGTCTACAGGGAAAGGATACATGGGGTATATCTCAGTCACAGGAGAGCAAAGTAGTGACCCATGAAATAATCACAGAGCATGTATCTTAGGCCCCGCTAGCGATATTCCGCCATGGGGCTGAGGGAGGAGCTCTTGCGGGCTCACCTCTGAGAATCGCAGCATGCCGTGATTTTAATCGCGCGAGTGGAGAATCTCTAAGATTCTCCGCTTGTGGACGTCGGGCTGCGACCATAGGCTAAGTATGGAAAGCGTTCACTGCGTTACCCGCGGCCGGATTATTGCCAGGGATAACGCAGTGACATATCGCCCGTGGACAGAAGGCCTAAATGTATCTTCCCGTTTGTTTTATTGGTAAAGCGTTGCACCACGAGATCACCAGGTGGAGGTAGTGCCCGAGTGCAACCATCACACTATTCAACTCTACGGGGCTGACAGCTGAGCGCCAAGCTCTGCCATCCCCATGGACCATGAATAGGCTGGTTGTCTCTTGGTGCGCCCTTCCCATGATTCCAGTGGGTTGCTGTTGGGGGGAGGAGTGAGGAGAAACTACACAGGAAATAAACAAAAACTCTGTAAATAAAATGTATTCTCTTGTACAGTCCAGAGTTAGAGGGAATTTGCCATGCTTCATGCATGCAGCATAAAGTAGTGACAAGCATGCTAAGTTCAGAAGTCTGTCACTTATGGATTAATCTTTTTCAGTTTTTGGGTATTTGCATGTTGCTTTCGCAGAAATCGGCTATATAGATGTGGCTTTCTGATGAGGCACCACTAACCGGCCCAGTTTCTGTAGTTGCTACAGAAAGCAGTTAACACACTTGTTGACAGATACGGCTCCTTCAGTTATCACGCAGTAGACACGTTAGTCTTCTAGGACTCTAATGTTGATGATGACCTATCCCTTAGGTCATCAATATCTGATCGTGGGGGGGTGGCCTTCAAAGCACATGACATAACATTAATCACGTGGCCCGAGAGCTGCTCAGTGAATGGGACCGAGCGGCTATACTAAGCAATAAAGGGCGCTGTGCCCGATATTCAGTGAAGAGGTTGCAGGGCTCACCCAAGACCTGCTGCTTCGTGAATCAGCTGATCACTGGTGGTCCCGGACAGCAGACCCCTCCACTGATCAGATAATGATGACCCATCCTAAAAGATAGAACATTAGAGTACTGGAAAACCACTTTAATGATTTCTTCATTAGATTACATATAAAAAGGTCTGGTATAAAGGCATCTTATAATGCAAGCCAATGGCGTCAGACTGCCTTCACATCTGCGTTGGAACCTCCGGTTGTAGATCTGGCACAAAATACCGGAAGGAATAGCGCTGCATGTAGTGGTTTTTCTTCCAGTAAAATGCCGGGCAGCTGAGTGTAAACCGAACGGACCCCATTATAGTCAACAGGGACTGTTTGGCGCTGTTCAGTTCCATCATTAGATGTATCTATTCTGCTAGAGGAGCAGGAAAACTGACTCCTCGACGCCGGTGTGAAGGCCGCCTTACTGGAGCTCCATGCAGTCATTAAGGCAGAAGGAAATGCAGGAGGGCTTCAGCTCTGTACTACAGTTTAATGGTTTCTAAAATTACAGTAAAAACTGATTTATGGTTCTTTTACACAGGCAGACTATTGGGCCTCAACATTCCCAACCAACGGGCGGTGTAAAAGGAGACACAATCAGCTGACAAATGAACACTCATTGGTTGGCCGATTGTGCCATTTCAGCAAGAACAGGGACTAACTTGCTGATCGGTGGGGGTCTGAACGCTGGGACCTTACCAATCCTGAAAATTCCAACCTTGGAGCACCTCTGCTCCATTCACTTCAACTGGACTTCCAGAGATAGCCAAGCGCTTGAACTCCTCCATCTCCGGCCATCCCATTGAAATGAATAGAGGCGCACTCTGCTGCCCATGCTGTAGGATACATCGGGACTGTAATCCCGGGATCAGAGGGGTCCCAGCGGTTAGATACACACAAATCAGCACATGATGGGGGATAACTTGCTGAGGTGGGAACACCCTTCAAATGGTCTCCAGTGTTTACCGGATACCTTGATGAATGTGAGCGGTACTGGAACTTTAGAAAGTGTAATAAAACATCCGCTTCCAAGCTACACGGTGCTCACTGGGTCATGTGAAACTGTACAGGTACAACATATCGGTAAGGAGGCTTCAGTAAAGGATAGGATTTCTTCAGTCATTGCTAACCATCTCCAAAAACATTTTTAAAAAGTTGACTTCCGCTGACAATACCCTAGTCAGCTATAATCACTTCTCCAAGCTTTAGCGGAAGTGTAGTATTATATGGCGGCTATTCATAAGTCGGGTTGTCCAGGGTGCGATACCCCTTTAGGACATCTGTATGGACATTGGTTGTTGTCCCAAGACAACCCCTTTATAAGAGGAGCTTGTGGGCTGCTGATCAAAAATAACGGTACAGAGGACAAATGGGAAAAGTTTAAAAGGATCCTAATCACCTCATGTGAGCAGTTCATTCCCTTTAAAAATATAAGAAACTCAACTAAAAGGAAACCAATGTGGCTCGACAAGACGGTAAGAGGGGCAATAAACGAAAAAAGAAAGCGTTCAAACTACTAAAGCAAGAAGGCAGCGAAGAAGCGCTAAAATCATACAGGGAAAAAAACAAAATATGCAAAGATAAGATCAAAACTGCCAAGGAGGAAGCAGAAAGACTGATCGCCAAAGAGAGCAAAAACAACCCGAAGCTATTTTTCAACTATATTAACAGCAAAAGGATTTGCAGGGAGAGCACTGGCCCTTTAAAAAATAATGCAGGAGAAATCATTAATGATGACTGAGGGAAAGCAAATCTACTAAACAGTTTCTTCTCAAGTGTATTCACAAACGAAAAGGAAATGCCACACGAGATGCAGGGGAATAAAATGAACCCCTCACAAAATATCTCATACCTAACGCAGGAGGAGGTGCGGAAGCGACTAAAGAAGACTAAAATTGATAAATCGCCGGGCCCAGATGGAATACACCCAAGGATACTAAGGGAACTAAGTGATGAGATAGCTAGGCCGCTATATCTAATATTTCTAGACACTATCAAGACCGGTGTAGTACCATTGGATTGGCGCATTGCCAACGTGGTTCCAATTTACAAAAAAGGGAGCAAAAGTGAGCCTGGTAACTACAGGCCAGTAAGTCTCACTTCAGTAACGGGAAACATTTTCGATGGGATTCTGAGAGACGCCATCGATGACCACCTCAAGGAGAACAAGGGAATAACTCACCAGCATGGATTCATGAAGGTTCGCTCATGTCAGACAAATCTGATCAGTTTCTATGATTAAGTAAGCTCTAAGCTGGACCAGGGAGAATCTATTGATCTCGTATATCTGGACTTCTCTAAAGCCTTTGACACCGTGCCACATAACAGGCTAATATACAAAATGAGGCAGCTCGGACTGGGTGAAAACGTGTGTAAATGGGTAAAAAATTGGCTCAGAGATAGAAAGCAGAGGGTGGTAATAAATGGTTCGTACTCTGATTGGACCACAGTCGCTAGCGGGGTGCCACAGGGTTCAGTATTAGGCCCCACTCTGTTCAACATATTTATCAATGACCTGATAGAGGGGCTGCACAGCAAAATATCAATATTTGCAGATACAAAATTATACAATATAATTAATGCAACGGAGGACAATGTGCGGCTACAAACGGACCTGGATAAGCTGGGGGCTTGGGCAGAAGGGCAACTAAACGAATACATGGAATGAAGGGACTGGAATACCCAGAGAGGCTATCCAAACTGGGATTATTCACCCTGGGAAAAAAACGGCTAAGAGGTGATCAAATAACCATGTATAAATACATGAGGGGACGATAAAAGGATCTCTCCCAAGATCTGTTTACACCCAGGACTACGACGGTAACAAGAGGGCATCCGCTACGATTGGAGGAAAGTAGGTTTCATCACCAACATAGAAAGGGTTCTTTACTGTAAGAGCAGTTAGACACTGGAACTCTCTGCCGGAGGAAGTGGTGATGGCAAAATCCATAGAGGAGTTTAAAAGGGGACTTGATGTCTTTCTGGAGAGGAAGGACATTATAAGATATCCGGGTATATAGGCAGGTAGGAACTATTAGGGGTTGATCCAGGGAACAGTCTGATTGCCATTAGGGAGTCGGGAAGGAACTTTTTCCCCAAAATGGCTAAATTGGCTTCTGCCCTTGGGGTTTTTTGTCTTCCTCTGGATCAACACAGGGGGCTAGACAGGCTGGACTAGATGGACATTGTCTTCATTCAGCCTTACATACTATGTTACTATGCCAATTTATGGAGGCAGTTATAAGAGCCCCTAGTCAACCCCCTTAAAGATGGGGTAATATCCTGATCCGCCGTGTATCGCGCTACACAAATACAGCTCCATTTTTCTCATGTAATACAATACATGAACTTTCCTTGAACCGTCTATATTTATAAATACATTTTTCACAGAAACTTCATGGATTAAAAATAAATCTTGAAATACTGATTTCCAGCAAATCTGCTGCTATAGCCAGTAGGAGTGTGCTGTATACTGAAACTGCAGCATAATGTAGTGGTCTTACCACAGGGGATGAAAACTAAAATGTATACAATCTACCGTCTCTCCTCTGCCGTAAGCCCTTTCATCATCAGGGCTTGCACATATTTCAGTCCGACTGACAAGCTGGTAGGTAAACCATCAATAAATTACTCACTGTGACACCGGGAAGTGGCGCCTACAACAGGACCAACAATCGCACACCGGTGGCCCCTGCAGAGGTCCGGACGCTGCAGCTGAAACACACAGGCTTGAATACAGTACAAGACTCCATCCGGGTTATCTCAGGACTGGGCTTATGGCCCATTTAGACGGGACGAGCTACTGGGTAAACGATGCCGACGCTCGTCCCAGTGCTGCGCTGTACAGGAGCCAGTATCGTTAGTCGTTCATCTTACACCGGCTCGTCCACTTCTCCTTCCATTCAGGCCTCCTGTCCACGGGCGACATTTCACTGCGTTAACCGCGGCGATAATCTGCACGTGGGTAACGCAGTGAATGCATGCCGCGATTCTCTGCGATGAACCTACCATTATAGATGGGTTCATTGCGGAAAATCACTATGACAGTGCACCCCGGTGGTGGCTCCCGCGGCGGTATACCGCACCGCCCGTGGACAGGCTGCCTTAAACGGCGCTTTTTCAGTCTTTCACACTAGTAAATTTGAAAGACTGAACAATTCTCGTTGACTGAGCCAACGATCTATCTGCCTGTATAAACAGACTGCCCGAGTGAATGAGCTAACAATGGCGGCATTCGCTCGTTCAACGGATCATTGGCTTTGTCTAAAAGGGCCATAACGCAAATAGCAAATGAACCCGCTTGGCCTAATTTAAAGAATCTTGTCCTTTTTGTAACCAATCAGAAGCCAGTTTTAGCTAGTCAGAATTGGAACTATTAGAGACAACTAAAAACAGGATTAACGGAGCAGAGCAAAGAAACTAACGAAATGAACAGATGACTAGTGGTAACGAAGATGTGTCAAAACATTCCAAATGTAGGGTCCGACCCCTTGGGTATAGCAATGCCCAATTAGTACTGTGATCCCTTTATTCTAAGTATCGAGAGAATGGTCCAGGCAAGTGGACCAAAGATATATGTCCTAATCGTATATGCACTGTGCCATTAGCATGTATATAAATACCCGTGGTATATGCCGCTTCATCCATGTCAGGCGCCAGTGTGATGGGCAACATCCAATTGCAACAGCCGCGAATGGAGAGCACTTTGATCATTGCTGTTAAATCCCAAATGATCGGAGCATTTACATTTTGCGGTTAGTGGCATTTAAAAGGTTGTGTCCCAAAAGGGTCCGCCCGCAGTGAGATCGCAGGGTGCCATCTGGGTATCATTGCAGCAGTGGGCCTTCTGACAGCCTCCCTGACTGCCACGACCGATTGCTTATACGAATACATTGTAATGCAATGCTACGGTATTACATTATACCGTATAAGCGAGCAAATGATCGTAAGTGCGAGTTAAAAAGAAAAATTACAAAAAAGTCTAAACCCTCACCCTTTCCCAGTCACAGCAACAAAATATAAAAAAAACATTTTAAATGAAAAGGAGTAAAAAATTGGCATCCCCACGTCTGTAAAAGTCCAATTTATCACCTTCATCCTGCATGGTGAATGCAGTCTAAAAAATAAAAAAAAAAGATAACATAAAACCCATGCAATGCCACATTTTTTTCATAGAGATTGGGTGATCAAAAAGTTATATTTCAGCACCCAGACTCTCACCAATCCTAATGTCACTAGGACCGGTCAAAAGTTTGAAAAAAGTTTAGTCCCCTTTAAGACCACATAAGGCATAACACAATGGGCCTCATTTATCAAAGTTGGTTTGTCAGATCCTCCATCGCTGCTGTCTGTAAACATCCCAAATGAAATAATGCTGCATGCCGTGCCGTTTCGTTCACTGAGGTGCTGGCATGCATAATAGGAAGCCATTCTAGTTCCTGGCTTGTGTTCATGCCAGATATGACACTTTTTGGCAGTTGTTCGACTCGCATACGGAAGCTGAACCACGGAGGCTGTTTGCACAGAAGGGAATGAGCCCTAACACTATTGTCTGTCTGGTGTGTTCCTTCAGGTGCCCTAAAGCACAAAATACACATTGGAACATTGTGTGTCTACAAACTATATATGTTTATGCAAATTCTCTTTAGTGACATCCTTGGCTTGTTGAAACGTAGGGCTTATGTCCATGGGCATATGCGTAAAATGGCACGGGTCTGCCATCCTGTATTACCTATATGGAGGACTTTGCTGGCAGAGACTGCGTATCGGCTGTGCATACACTGCTTGTGTTCGGGAATCTGGCGTCACGAACATGCACAGTGTGATTTTGTTTGTGTGTTTTTTAAAAAAAATCTGTTTAAAGTTTCAAAATGCCCTTTTTGCAATGCCTGCCTAGGGGCAGCACTTCAATACGGAGCCTATGGCAGGGCTCCGTACCATACGCAGAGAAATGCATGCTGCTATTTAGTTCTCTGCCGTATGGAAACTCAGTCTACATACACTGGTGTGCATGGAGGAATGGAAGTCCAATGACTTTCATTGCCCCCATTCAACACGTATCACACGTGAAAAAAAAATCCCAAAATATGGCATGCTCCATTTTACAGCATATTACGCGTGTACAGCCCCCATTGAACTCTATGAATGCATGTGCTTACGCAACCCATTGTGTAGGCCTGGCACGTGAAACACTTGTTGCCTAGCAAAATGCTAATTAATCACTATATGCTTATTTCCCAGCCTGTATTTTTTTGTTCATGTGCGTATGGAAACGTGGCCATACCCCTTACAAAAACCCGCATATGCACTCAGAAGCAGGGAATTACGTAAGGAACACACGGCATTGTACACATACGTCCGTGGACATGAGCCGTAAGTCATTGGCTCGCTGCCGTCTGCACCACACTCCCTATGTGTAGATATTGTCGCCTACATGCAATGCTTAAATTCAGTGGGGGCGCTGTACTAAATGGTGGTGTCTGCAAGCCCTTATACAAAATCGCAAAGAAAACGGAAAAGCCATTTTCTTTAGAGCAATTTAAAAGGAAGTTTGTTCAGAAAGCCTCGTGTTTTGTCTGCAGTTGTATTTCGGTTTTCACGTGCGCCACAATCATCCGAGGATTTTCATGCGAACCGCCAAGCTGTCGCCTGAGCAATATAGAGGGAAGCAAAGAATGAGCAGCACATTAGAAAAATGGCGTATGGTGATAACTTCCACGCTTTCATGAATTGCATAAAACTTGGCACTAAATATGCAAATTGTATCACATCGCCAGACAGACCGCGGAACAGCCGCTCTTTCATCTTCTACCTTCGGCAGTTTGCAAACTGTTTAATGGATGGGTTGTGGTGACGGATTACCTCTTAAAGTTGAGGGTTTCTTTTGTTTGTTTTTTGTTTTTTTTTAAAGGGGTTTTGCCACAACTTTAAATTGCCTCATAACCACTGTGTCCTTCCTGGCTGCTGCAGCCCAGAACATGTGACTGCTGCAGCCAATCACTGGCCGCAGCAGTGACCACCTATACCCAGTGATTGGCTGCAGCAGCCACATGTCCTGGTCAGCGACAGTAAGAAAGGATATGAGGCACTTTAAGTCGTGGGGGAAAATCCCTTTTTAGGAAAATGCCAGTCGGCTTATTCCTGCAGATGGAGATTTTCTGGTTCATGGCGACTAGCGATACTAGCTTAACATTCAGGCCATGCAAATGACTGGCCACCTATTCAATGCATGGACTGTAGATATCTCATGTCTCTGGCCGGCCTAAATGGACTGTACAATAGCGAATCTCTGTCCACTTGCACGGCTTTAAAATGGCAAAGTGATCTCCGTTCTCCCTATTATTGTGCCTGGCGCTCTGGCCTATAACTGCGCGGCTTCATCACATGCCATCTATGTCACCATTGCGGCCCGTCGCTAGACTCAGCACTATTGAGGTCCATGTTGGGCCAATGAGGTCACTTGCGGAGACGGTGTGTAGATGCGACCCAGATGGGACGGAAGTGGTGGGAGAGCGGCACGGCAATAAGGGGAGCAGAAGTCTGATCATTAGACCACATTAAGTCCGGTCACATCCCCACCGGACTGGACTGTGGCATCCTGACAAGCTATAATAGCATTATATAGATAATTGGTAATCCGTAGCCGACCGGCGTGGGCTCTGTGCGCGGGTTCGCCGTGTACAATTAGTAATCGGTGTAAACCTTTGCACCTCTGGGTTGACTTTATTACAAATCTTTGACTCATCCGGTAAAATGTCTATCTATTAGACCCGCATTAATCCGGCCCTGTTCTCTACACAATGGGCTCCCCATAGGGGGATTCTTGTACAAGCGGGTATGAAATCCATATGATTTTGTTTGTTTTATGGGACATTTTCTCTCATTTTGCTTTGTCATTTCAGGTGAAGTCTGTGAAAACTGGCTCGGTGTTCTGGACAATATGCTGCTGTCTGTCTTATTTTTACATGGTAAGTCCGGCAGCATCGCTGTGCGCCTCCCGGTGGTGATGGCCGTCTATATAGTAGTCTTTGGTTGTGGTTTGGATGACATGATAAGGGCTCTTTCACATCAGCAATAGGGGTTTCCATTTTCAAGCTGCATTCAGGGAGCAGGAAAACTACCCCGACCGAATGACCAGTCTTATGACCGAACTGAACTGCGCCAAATGGACCCCATGGACTGCAGTGGGGTCCGCTCCGTGTACAGCTGTCCGTCCGGCATGTTACAGGATGACATGGCACGGGGCTCGTGTTTAGGCAGGCAGACTTATCGTTGACTTGTTGAACAAGAGCCCTTCAGTCTTTCACATTAGCGAATGTGAGGGACTGAAGAAGAGTGGTTTAAACGAAACGAGGAGCGAATGGGCAAATGATGACTTTTATGCCTGCAGAAAACGAACGAGAACGAGATTCTCATTCGTCCGGTCGTTAATTTGCATTTAGATCGAGCGATTATCGATCACTTTCACTCGTCATTCAGTCTAAAAAAGCGCCCTCGCACGTAAAGGGCGGGGAAATGGTGTGATTAATTTCACCTGCCTAGTGAAGAGGCCCAAGGACTGTTTTATCCCTACACTATGGATGCCGCTTTCCTGCTCTGTCGGGGAGAGGGGAATACCTGCGGCCGACCGGTTCCTTTTGTGGACTGAGCCGCACAGCACTGGGTGGGCTCTGCTGACTATAATGGGTTCCACACGCTTTCTGCCCAGCTGACCGGTTTGGGGAACAAAGAACGGACGCTGCATGTACTTCTTTTTTTCCATTATTTGATGCCAGATCTGCGACAGAGCCTCCGGCCAGAGGTTTTGGGGCAGATGTGGAACCGGACAAAGTAGCTTTGCAACATTGTAATGTTTATTTTGTTAGCCATTAAACTTTTTTTCTTGCTGCCACTGTGGAATCCCCTTTCTGCCATACCCCAGCTCCATCGGTTTTAACTTCCACACTCGGCGTAAAAACTAAGCTGCGAATTGGCACTAAAATTCTGCAGACAAAGCCGCATGTCTTGCTTGCAAATGATATGGAATTCAGCCACGGATTTCACTCACTGCAATGAATGGAATATGCAGTGTTTCCACAAGTATGGCGGTGGTGCGGATTCGTTTCACTCTGAGTGTAATTTTTTTTTATTTTTCTGAAGTTCCGTAACAAGTACTCAATTTGTGAAATTGGCATAATATTTGCTAAGAACTACGGAGAACAAGACGCACCAAACAAGTCCTATAGTTCTCTTCCTGATTCAGCTGTTGGGTGATGACCAGTGTGGCTGCTCTTCTCTTCTACAGAAGTTGTGGTCATCTGCTATTCCTAAAGGCCCATTTACACATGGTAGTTATCGCTTGAAAGCCATCTTTTGAGCGGTAATCGTTTGGTGTAAATGTGCCCATCTTTCCCTTTTCTGCCGGAAGATGGATCTGTTCGGCATGAAATCCATCGTTCGGCAGTAGAGTTGATAAGACGGACCGCACACTCTGTTCTGCCCTGGGAGAGCTGTTTACATTATCTCAGCTGTCAGACCTATGGCAGAACAAGGAATTTATTCAGAGAACATCGGGTGGTCTGTTCCCTGAATACAGCTCAGATGCTACTAATTGGTACTAATGAGTATTAGTACCAAATAGTAGTTTATGCAAAATAATCGTTGCGTGTAAATGGGCCCACCTTTCACTTTTTTCTGCTGAATGATTGGTTTCAGTTTGGTATGAAATACATCGTTCGGCAGAACAGCTGAAAAGCAGGACCGCACGCTGTGTTCTGCCTAGAAGCGCTGATTACATTCTCTCAGCTGTCAGCCCCGCCTGCAGAAGAAAGGGAATTTATTCAGAGAATAGCAGGTGGTCTGTTCCCTGAATACAGCTCCTGGCGGCTCACATGCTACTAATAGGCATTGGTACCAAGTAGTAGTTTATGCAAAATGATCGCTCAAAAACCATCTTTTGAGCGATTATCTTTCTGTGTAAATGGGCCCTAAGTCAGATTGTCATCAACCGGTGACTGTGGATGAAAAGGATATGCCATCACTGGTTAGTGGGTTTATAGACCGACCCCCTTAGCCAGTTGATATTGGCTTTATAGTTACGCATCTAACATGTATAACAGGTAGCAGTATATCCTCCTGTTAACCATGCCGTGTCATCTTGGGATTTTCTTACTGATGTGATGTCGTATTTGATGTGATATAAGCCAGCGATCTACTCCTAGATTATCGTCCACCGCTAGGATATTAAATGCCAATCTTGCTTAATAATGCGCTAATCTTTCTAAATGACTTTTTTGGAAACTGATAAAACCTGTAATTATGAAGTTTTATAAAGGGTTTATATATGTATATTTTCAATGGTTATTAGATCCGATCAGTCATCTGCGTCTCCGGCTGTGCCGCCGCCGCCGCTGGAGCATTGCTTTTTATTTACTCCCATACATTAGCAACACGTTCTGCAGAACGGAGACGTCCCCAATTTACTGACACGGGTTTGTTTTCCCCCCTATTTTCTCTCCTCTTCTAGGTTTCTGCTTGGGGTGGCTACGTGTTTATCATCAATCTTATCCCACTTCATGTGTTTGTGTTGCTTTTGATGCAGCGCTACAGCAAGAGAGTCTACATAGGTAAGCCGCTATATATGCAGATGTATAGAATGGAGACTTCAGCAATGCGATCACTCCGTAATACAACGCTGGGAGCCAATACCCTACCTGCGGGCATCTTTACTGTTAAACAGAGGTTTCTTTCACGCTGTGGAATTCCGTGGTGGAATTGCGCAGCGTGAAAATTGAGCTATTAGGTTCAACAGAACCTAATAGCTGCAGCATAACGCCGCAGACTTCCGCCGCGTAAAACGCGACAGAAATTCGTCCGTAGGCACTAGCCCAAAAGCAGAAGGACCAACCTTGGAACCACATTCCACTTTGGAGAGCTGCTCAGAGACGCATTCAGATAAAACATGTTAGTACGTTAAAGGCAGCAAATCACACGCTCATGGAACTTCTGTTTACAGGTTGACCTTTTTCAGTTTGCAATTTGAAACCTTAATACAATTCAATTGTGTGTATAGGATGTGTCTGTAAAGTTTTTAAAGGGCCCTTCCATCAAAAACACGTTTTTCCATCACTGCACCCCTCACCTGTTACACTCTGGATGTCCCATAGGTATGTTGCACTTCTTCTTTTCATGCACTGAAGCCTCCTGTCTAATACTTATCAGGCATCCTCTTCATTTTTGCACTTGGCCGCAACTCAAGGCAGCAATGGAGAGAACAGTAATTGCCGAATCGTTCTCCTTCCTGATCAGCGAGTCGTGTAAAAGTGCAAACGATCAGCTGACGAACAAATGCTTATCAGCTGATCGACTCGATTTTGCAAGCATTAAATGCTCGCTTGTGTCGTTCCTCCCTCCCCCCTCTCACCTCCAACTTTTCCCAAGAACTTTTTTTACTAAGATGCAACAAGATATAGTTTATAACAAAGCGTTTATCACATAATTGTATTCTCTGAACCAGACCTATATACCATAAGACATGAGAATGATTGCTGAAGGTCTCGTATCCTATTGTACCTCCATCATTGTATAACCTGCATCTACACCTTACCCTACTTATGGGAAAAAGTTAATAATAACACTTTGAAATCAATGCTCGCTTGTTGGCCGTGTAGACGGGGAGGCGCCCAGCTGGCCAGCAGCAGCTCTGTGGAGACGATCAGTTGCATTAGCGATCTCTTGTTTCCATAGTACAAATAATCTGCCCATGGAAATATTAATGATGAGCGCTGACAGACCTGCCAGTTGTCTGTCACTTGTTGGCACGAGCAGATTATCTGTGTAAGGTCGCGTTAACAGACGGCAAAAACAGGCGGCGGGTGAAACTCCACCCATCCATGGCAGCCAATGGCAGCACAGTCTTACTGATGATGTTGGCAGGGTTGGGCTGCTATTGGCATCCCTGGCTGGAAGAAGTTTCAGCTACAACAGTTTTTGTTTTTTCCTCTGTGTGAGAACCCAACCTAAAAGGACTCCAAGTTCACTTTGCAGAATTTGCAGATAATTGAATACTAAAACCAATTAACCCTTACTAGACTTGGACTTGTGTTTTTTATATTAGCATGCCTTTTTAAAAAAAAAAAAAATTGGGGGGGGGGGGGGGGAGAGATTATTTATTTATTTTTAAATCCATATTTATTTTAACCAGGGGTACAATCTGTTGGTGCAGAATTTTCCTTCGGATCAGCAGCAGACTTCATTCTTTCAACTGAAGGAATGAAATCTGCAGATCCGCTGCAAAAACTTCGAAATCAACCTGAAACTGTGCAAATTTTGGTGCAGATCGTGATGTGGATCCGCACCAAAATACGCTCCATACGAATGCGCCCTAAGGAACGACAGGGCTGGATCCAACAGACAAATGGATGATTGGCACCTTGATCCTCCCTATGGAATATATACAGTAGACGCAAAGTCAATGCGGTTTTACCAAACCCCTTCCAGGTTCAGCAGAATTGAGCCGCGGCGCTCCTAAAGGATACATGGAAGTCATATAGTTATTTGCAAACCCCAAAAGAAGCCACATGATTGTGTGTGAAGGTAACCTAACGCACGTCCTTAGTACTAGCGGAGGTGGATTGTGTTGGCAGAGTGGCCATATGCCCACGGTAGCCCCGCAGCAGCGCCATATGGCGGTGTGATCCGCAGTAATATCTGTGATATGTAAAGCGCTGCTAATCACAGTATAATAAGGGACATTTCCGATAGAACATTCCCTGCGTTGACCTCATCTTGTTGCAATTTCCTTGCTGAGCAGAAACTATTATTTCCAAGTGCTCGCCTTTGATAAGGTCTTTTTAAACTACAAAGAAAGCAAAATTAGTGTAACCAATTACTTTTTGTAATTAAGAGCCAGGATTGTCGAGCATTTCTTTTAACATCTCTAGAATTCTGTTGCAGATTTTCTTCAATGAGATGTAATCATTCAAATCCGGCTACACGGAGAAAACAAAAATGGCCATTTTTATCTTTTTTTTTTTTTTTTTAATTTTAATTACCTTAAGCAAATGAGGTTGATGTAATCCCTTTCTGTTTCTTGGCAGAGGTGCTAGAGCTGAGAGGTTTACGGCAATATTAAATGTGTAAAAGTTGTAGAGCAGCATTAACCCCTTATAGTCTTATAGACCCGCTGCGCTCTACAGCTTCTCCCAGCCACAGACTGCGTTCACACAGGGCTGATTTTGTTGAAGATTTGCAGCAGATTTTAGCCCTTCGATGGAAAGGGTGAAAACGTCTGCAGAACTGCCAGGAAATCTGTGACAATATCTGCGGCAAATCAGCTGTGTGTGAACGCACCCTCAGGGCTCCTTCACACGGGCGGTCGCAATTTCGCTGCAAGAAAATTGCAGCAATATCGCAACCTTCGCTTATGAGATGTCTCAATGTCTGCGATGCATTTTCCTTTTTTTTTTTTTTTTCCCCCCCAAAAACATCACTGCCACTTGTGATGGCCAATAGAAGTTTTATAATGTTAAAAACGCATTGCATGAAAATCGTAAGTTTTGTGTGGTGCGATGTGATTAAAGCAAAGGCTCCATAGGGAACCGTGGGTGATTTATGGGGGCAAAAAAAAGGAAAAATGCAGAAAGATAGGACATGGTGGGATTTACAAATCTTGCAATATCTCATGAGTGAAAACATCACAGATGTGAATGAAATCATTGAAAACCTTGGATTTCATAATTCTGCGTTTTCAGTCACATCGCGCAAAAATCGCCTTTTTTTTTGTCTCGCAAGAGTCAGGGCTGCCTTACTAAGATCTCACTGCCACATCTAAACGGAAAATTATATAATCCTGGCGCTGCGGCATCCAGAGGAGGTGTCGCTTTTCAGCCAGCTGAGATGGGTATATCTCTGTAAAAAAGGGAACCAATGGTTACCTTTAAGCCACATAAACTACAATATAGGGGTCAAAAGTAAGGGAATGGGGAGTTGAGCGGTTTCCTACTCACCGGGTGCCCCAGTCCTGCGCTGTGTGCCTATGAAGTTGGCGCTACATATAGCTGGACTGAGAGAATGAATGACTTTCAGAGATGAAAAGGAGAGTTTGCAGACGGCTCTGTCCTCATAAGTTGGTGCGCCAAGTCAGCACTGTGTGCGTGCCAACTCTGCAGGGGGACAGCGCAGCGACGGGGCAGCCAGCGAATATGAAACACTTCCTGTTCCCTCAGGTTTCATAGAATCACTTTAAGCCCCATAATGTAGATTTAGGCTCAAAGGTGATGACAGGTTCCCTTTAAAAAAAAAAAGACAATTCTAAATATGCATAAAGGAGGAATATTAGTAACCTTTATTACAAAACAAAGTGCATTCCTTAAAGTGTCAGAACTTTAGTAATTAATTAGTATTGTGCACCCCTCTGAGGGCGGCATGAGATAGTGGCCGTCACACTGATTAGAATGATATGTCTGCTGTGTGCATCTGTGCAGTACTTCTGGAGAAACTTGAATTTTATCAGCAACAGCACATGCATAGATGAATACAGGAAGTAGTCCTAGCCATTTATGAGCTGCAGGCTAGCTTCATCCACTCTGCCCTCCAGCCACTGATTGACAGCTGTCTGGCTATTACAGTGTATAGGGAGAAAGCGGCCAATCATTGGCTGGAGGTCGGGTGGGTGTGGCTAGCTGCAGCTCATGAATATCCAGGACTAGTTTTGTCTGGCTGCTACTGATAAAATGCACGTTTCTCTCAAACTGCACAGATGCACGCAGCAGGCATATCACTGTAATCAATGTGACAGGCACTACCTTATGGCGCTCTTAGTGAGGGCTACGGAAAGATGGGGACTGTCTCTTTAAGACCCATTTGGCATAATTCCCTGGAGGCTTACAGTACTTGTAGTCTTCTCCAACCTTTAGACGGGTACCAGAAGCCATTGTTCTTTATAATTAAAAGGAACACAGTGAAATAAAATAAAGGTAAACGTCAGGGGAAAGAACACCATGTAACAACTGAAGTTCTCTTGCCAAGACTCATGTTGCTCATCAAATTTACACCCCTCCCCTCCCCCCCTAATTCCTATTGTCAAACTAATCGATTCTACAGCGACGGGAGAGTCTGCTCTCCTCTGACTGTGGAATATGACCCAAAACCGTTCTTAGGGCTTGTGTACTTCTAATAGTGAATCTTCACTTGGGGTAGGGTTCAGCTTGGCCGTTGGGGGTGGGGGTGGGGGGCATCTATGACTGTTTACCGGAAACTTTCCACTCTGCAGTTAGTGGGCAGCAAATTCAGGGGGTGCGCCATTCATCTTGCACATGACTGCTGCAGCCAATCACTGCATGAAGGAGATAGGACCACTGAGGCCAGTGATTGGCTGCAGATGATGGCAGGTGACCCCCTACAGGAGCGTCCTTACCTGGAGCAGCAACGCTGTAACAACGGGCTGTTTGAAGAGCGAGCTATAGTTTGTTTTGCTGTTATCGGCCCCCGCAGGCCACTTATTTTTTTTCTTTAACTCTTGAAAACCCCTTTAATCTGTGTGGATACAAAGTATATAATGTATCACGTGGCCTTTTTTAAATCCATGGTGAGACCGAGCTGTACTCTTACGTGCCAATGTAGCTGATGTTAGAGGGTCATCCGCAGCATATTGCAGTATATATGATGTATTGCCGCGTCCTGCATGTTAGTGATTGCTGTAATGGCCAAGCTTTCAGGCGCTGCGTGTAGAATATAATTGCGTATGATCCCTGACCCCGAGGGCTGTAAACACGGCCGAGTATATAGTTTTGGCCTAGTGTGAAGGCTTGTAATGCGATAAGATCTGTTACCGCCCGGCGCAGTGATTCATTATATAGTGGTGTTTATCCAGGCCAGACATCTCCGATGACAAATGTATATCGCGGCTGTTTCCACAGGATGGCACTCTAACGATTATTATATAGAACAGCTTTAGGGGAAATGATGTGACACGTTCGGAGATGCAGGCTTCCTCGCTCGCTTCGTCTGACATGTCTTGACTTTGTTCTGCGCTCCAAACCTCTTCAGCGCTACGAATTACAGCAGTAACGGGGCTAAACGAGAGGATTTATTCCAACACTTCAAAAACCATATTCTTCTCAATACATTAAACAAAAAGGCCATGAAAGTGTTTGTACTAGACACCTAAAATAGTATTCGGCCACGTTTTTTGTCTGGTACTTCACCGAGTGACTAGTAGGTCTCCTATCCGGATCCGGGCTGCCTCGGGTTTCCTTCAAACATTAGACAGTAGGTTAGCGGACTCCTCTGAAGGGGTTGCCATGGCCTATACATTGATGGAGCTTTAGCTTGTATAAAGGTGGGGCCCGGGAATAACCAATATACTTGCTGGTCTGTATACCAGCCGGTAAGGATCAGCACATTAGGTGCCTTAGCCCCTTTATGACAAAGGGTCATTTATGCTCCTGTGTCCGGGGTGCATCTTGCAGTTCGGTTTAAAAAAAAAAAAAAAAAAAAAAAATCGGCTTTATTTTTCAGGTGACATCTACATGAGTTTGTTTTTTTGCGGGTGAGTTCTATTCAATGGTACTATTTAACAGACCGTATAATGTATTGGAAGAATTCTTTAAAAATTGGCATTTAAGGGGTTAAAACAACTTCATGCATTCATGCGGGCAGAGATATTGGTAAAGCATGAAAGTGCCACTTATTCTGTGGGTCAGTACGATTACAGCAATACCAAATATATCGTTTTTTTCCCGCCATCGATGGGCTTTGTGAGGACGCGTCTTTTGTGGGGCAACCTGTAGTTTGTATTCGTACCATTATTTGTGGAAAATACAACTTTTTGATAGCTTTTTATTCCGTTTTTTTTCCTCTGTTTTTCTTTCCCTTTTTTTTCTTTTTAGAATAACTTTTATTTATTTCTGTCCCTATAGGGAAGTTGATCTCTTATACAATATAATGCAATACTATGGTGTTGCATTATATTGTATTTTAACAGGATGCCTACAAAAGACATGCCACTTGCACATTTTTAATAGGCAAACAATCATGGCAACCCTGCAAGCTTTAAGAAGGCCCCCAGACTACATGACACCCAGGCAGCACCCAAGTGATCTTACTGTTGGGGGGCATTCCAGAGCTTTAAATACCGATCATTCGGGACAGTTAAATGCTGCTGTCAGTGGCATTTAAAGGGTTGGCACACAATCGGTTCGATCTTTTATCTCCAATTGCAGCAGTAATGCCCAAATAATTGTACTGCTCTGTTTTCAGAACCTGGGGGTCTAGGACACTGGGTAGGAAATAAGCTAAGAGAATTCACCAGTGACTTTTATATAAAATGGGTTGTCTCACTTCTATCCATAGGATAGTTAATCTATAGTAGATTGACTGGGCTCCGCTGCCTGGGACCCCCTAGCGAACAGCTGTTTTCCTGGGCTTAGAGTCTGTGTGTACAGCTCTGTACATTGCACAGTGGCCTAGGTTGATATTGCATGTTGATTCCCGTTGCCTTCAAAAGGATGCAATGTGCAGTACCAACCTGGGCCACTGTGCAGTGTAAGGCACTATCTACTTCCTGCAGCAAAACTGCTCTATAAGCAAAAGCACTGACCATGGGAAACCGTTGATCCCTGGGGGTTCTGGGCAGCAGACCCCTGGCCATTTATTATTGGTCTATTCTCGGGATACATTCTCAGTAGCAAGAAGTGGGTCAACTCCTTTAAATGAAATCGCCAAAAATTTAATTAACTGAAAGCAGATAGGAGAAACCTTTCTTCTAATGTTTTTATTTTCTGATTGTAGAATTGTTTTATTCTGAGGTCTATACATGACTGGGGGCGGCCATCTTGCCTGCGCTAACAGCATTTAGAGAGATGCTTTACAGCAGCTTCATGGGCCAATCACAATGGATGGGAGGGGAACCCATTGACTTGTATGGGAGACTGTTCAAGGCATGCTCTGACCTGTACAGAGGTCCTTGTGCAGGGAGGGGAGTAGATGGTCACAGGAAATACCGACTGTAAATGTTGGATGCTGTGTAATCTACTTGGATCCAGTGTCGCCTCTCGGTGTAATCCTGCCTGTGATATTAATGAGATGACTGCTGCAAAGTGTTTTTCTACAGATCAGGAAGTAACAGACTAGTATCAAGGCTCTGTGGTCAGTGTGAAAAATGCAGGGGATAAAAAAGTGACCAAAAATTCTTAAAATGTTTAACACAAAAATGTGATTTGTGTAATGGGTCATTTTCTGAGGACACATTCCCTTTAATAACTGCCTATTAAAGGTGTATTTCAGTCTTAGACTTTTAAGGCATAGCTACAGGATCCACCATAAACGTCTGATGTGAATTCCACCTAACGGCAGCCTGGAGTACGGAAACCGTGTAACGGCCTGCTCCGCTGTCTTCTGGCTGTACAAAAGGGGTCTTGCCATCATGGCCGTGATCTGCCTGAGATGGGAATACGCCGGCCTTCTGAGGGTCTATTCAGATTGCTGCTCTGCCAATGGGACAGGTGAAGCTCACTAAAACCGCATGTCCTGGCCGTGTGCCAGAGATGGCACCTGAACCGTGTCGGGTGCCTTGTATGTTGGTTGGGGCTAGATTACTTCCATCTCTAACCACGCTGGATACAACGGAGGACATTGTAGGAGGCCGACTGACAGCCTAGTAGAGTAGTAATGCAGCAGGAATCGCGGATGATCCGCTCGTCGGGCAGAAGAAATGCTTATTTTGGTTCATTTGCCCACCTGGTGGCACTACAACTCCCACAAGGAGCGGCTCCTCTGCGCCCTACAAAGCCGTTTTACCTTGGCCAATCTAGTCCTATTTCTTGAGCTTATTGATCAGGTCTCCTTGTCTTACAATGTCCGCCGCGCTCCCCCATGACTGTTTACTCTGTCTTGAACCGAGGTATTATCTCACTTTGTTTGAGGCCTATTCTATCACTCTGCCTTTTAGCAATTCTGTTAGGGGCACCATGTCAAATTCTGTCAGATGATCCCTGGGAAAGCCACAGTTTGCAATCAGACGGACTCTTACAGGTTTTCTCTTGTGTGTTCAGTTAGAATATTCCTGATAATTCGGGGTTAATTGTTGCTGCTTTGAGAAATGGGAATGTTCTAATAATTGCTCATTATGTTTCCTTTTGTCTCCTCTGTAGCATACAGCACTTTTTACATCGTGGGGTTAATACTATCCATGCAAATTCCCTTTGTTGGATTCCAACCCATCCGCACAAGCGAGCACATGGCGGCGGCAGGTAAGGCCATCGGGTGGATGTTGGATGGGGCCGCGGTCGTGCTTTCCTTGCTCCCGGACTCTTCTGACTCATCCTTGTGTTTTCAGCCAGTTTCCCTTTTGTTCACTCTTTTTCTATGAGCCGGTGGAGCGTGTATGTGTGCAGCCGCTTGTACTGTATGGCTATAGCTACCTGAAGGGAACCTGACATGGACAGGTGATCATAAACAAGTGCTTGTCCAAACGTTCCATCTCCCAATCCTCTGCCGTGTGCCGGCGCCACCGATCACCCAACAAATAAGGAATTGCTCCTTTGTTGAACTCCCTCCTTTTATGCGTCGCCAGAAATAATCGTTGTTGGCAGCGCACTTATCTTTGGAAGCGGGATGTCCCGCCAACAGCAATGAAACTTTATGGTTGATGAACGATTGTTTGTCCCCCCCCAGAGTGTGAATGAGACCATGTGAAGGACAGCTAAAGCGATGCCCGCTGATTGACGCTCATCATCTAGCCACTGTTGTGGCGTGTAAAAGGACCCCAATAGTGTGAACCCTATAACTGGGAAGACTGTCGGATGGCTTACCGCTATTGTATTATGTGACTCCACATCCTGGCGGGCTCTGATGCCTTCAGCTCTGTGTGTTTATGTCTGGACTGAAACACTCTGGTCCTTTAACCCCTTAAAGACCAGGCACTTCTCAGTGATTTTTACCTGGGTGATGGTTATATGGCCCTTTTTTTTTTTTCTCCTGGCCTTCCAAAATCTTTTTTTTTTCTTTGTCACAAGTACGGATATTTTTTAATACCTTTTCCTCACAGAATTTTTTTTCTTATTTTTTTTTATTGGGGTAATGTGTTTTTAAAACAGAAAATTCTTTTTTATTTAGAGCTTTATTTTTACGTTAAAATAAAGTAGAGGATTGTGGCAGCCTTTTAGGTTGCCTTTGGCAGTGGATTGTTAATTTTGTGTTTAAATAGTCTGTACATTTTTTTTTTTTAAACTTTTTTGTTAACACCTATGTTCCCAATGAAGGCCCCCTGCACACAACGGGGTTTGAATTGCCCAATCTGCAATCGTCTCCCACGCGAACGATCTGCGGCATTCGCACCAATTAAAACCAATGGAGCATCTGCATGTCCGCTCACACCAGCGGACAGCGACTGCGATTTTTCCACTCGTGGAGGAAAAGTTACAGCATTTTCCGTTTTTTTTGGGGGGGGGGGGGCGTACGGACATCTTCTATTGATGTCGATGGAAGCCATCCAAGCCACACCCTTTCCGCAATTGACATAAACCGTGGAATCCGCGTCATCACCTAGCAATGACACGGGTAAGATAAGGATTTGAAGAAAAAAATCTGCACCGCGCATGTCCAACGGCTTGCCAGCTGGACCATCTGCAGTACAGAATCGACAAGAAATGACAGGTACGCAGGGTCACCAGTCGGGAACGGGTCTGATACCGCTGTGATCCCACATCCAGAATCCAACCCGTTCGTGTGCAGCTGGCCGAAGTCCTACAAGACCTCTGGAGAACATTCACACTTTTTTTTTATTTATTTTTTTTTAAATCTCACACTTTCCCACTGTGGCTGGGGCATCCACAGCAGCATCCATAGGAGCCCCAATTAAAGGGGAAAACAGCCCCCTATAGTTAGAGTAGTCAGGGTCAGCTAGTCAGAGGCTTGCGAAGATGCTGCAGCCAGGGTCACCGGTGATCACTTGATCGCTGGGTCCCATGCAGGAACTGGCAGTGCCGCTTCCTACATCTCCACATGGCACTCATTGAGCGCTATGTAGCTTGTAAAGACGGCAGAAGTGGTTTAAAAACTGCTTTTGTCTCCTCCTCCGGGTCTTAGACTTTGTCTCACATCCAAGGACCCAACTGATTGCAAGAACAAGAGCTTCAATTCCCCACCGTATATTTACTCTCTGCCAGGATTAAAGCCCAGGACCAAGCGTGGTATATTTATGGCACCCGATCCTTCAACAGCTTTCTCAGTAAATGACATTAACCCATTAAAGGGGTTTCCCCATCTTACAAAGTGACTGTTGCCAAAATATGATCGCTGGGATCAATCTCTGGTTCAGTTCTACGTCGTCTTCTACTTTTTCCTTTGCGTTGTGAAGTTCCCATCAACCTGACTTGGCAGGAAACAGCATCCAGTCTCGTTCATTTTAATGGGGGCCATGCTGCGTTCCCTTCAGGGCAGGGGGCTGTAGCATCACTTTGCAAGGGGAATTGCTGAAGGCGAGGGACCTGCGAATCTAACCAACCGGAGAGAAGCTGTCCAGCAGACATGTCTCACCTTTCTCAAAGGTTTCTCTACCGTCTCCAGAGTAGGCGCTCCCTACCGTGGGCGTATGGCGCACTTATGAGTGAGCCCTAAAACCTAGTTCTTTGTAACGCAGGAGCCGGTCCTGTGACTAGAGCAGCATGATGCTGATGGACGGGTTCCCTGTCATTCTCTGTTTCATCTCCGGTAGCTTGGAGTCTAGTTTGTGGCCTCTTCACCGTATATTTGAGTTAATATTAGATAAATGCTTTGTATGGAGATCCCTGCTGTGGTTGCTAATAACTTGTCTTTGTCCGTTTCAGGGGTCTTCGCTCTGCTGCAGGCATATGCTTTCCTGCAGTACCTTAGAGACAAGCTGACAAAGCAGGAGTTCCAGACGCTCTTCTTCCTGGGAGTGTCTCTCGCGGCTGGAGTCGTGTTCCTCACCGTTATCTATTTAACCTACACAGGTACGCTGCGCCGCATTCCCATCCACAGCCGTGCGTGGCGTCTGATATGTGCGAGCGCTGCACGGCTGAGGCATACTCCTCTCTGTTCTTCCCCTCCGCAGTTCCTACACATTGTCAATGGATTGGCAGGATCCGTAGGATTTCTAGGCGCGGAATTGGAACAATTATTTAATCTATGGCTTGGCGATACGGACTAAATGGAATTTATTTTCTTTTGTTACACCAAGCTGGACAGATTCTCGTTTTTGTTTTTTTTTGTTTTTTTTTGTTTACCTTTTTTTAATTTATTTTATTTGGATTTTATTTTTTAAACAAGCTAAGAGTACCAAGACATTTTTTTTTTCTTTTCACGTAAAGTAATTGTTTGCACGGCAATTTCTATCCAATCCAATATTCCTGCCACCCACACACTCCCCAGCTCTTACCGTATATACCGGCGTATAAGGCGACGGGGCGTATAAGACGACCCCCCAACTGTCACCTTATACGCCGGTATTCAGTGGAGAAAAAAAAATAAATTCATTACTCACCTCCCACGGCGTTCTGTCGCGCTCCGGCAGGATGTCGCTCGCTCCGGCAGGCTGTCGCTCGCTCCTCGTCCCCGGCGCAGCATAGCTTTCTGAATGCGGGGCTTGAGATCCCCGCTTCCAGAAAGCTAATACACACGCCGGCAGCCATGACATCATTGAATGGCTGTGATTGGCTAAGGCGCACGTGGCTTCAGCCAATCACATTATTCAATGACATCATTGAATGGGTGTGATTGCTAACACGTGCGCCTTCAGCCAATCACAGCCATTCAATGCTGTCATGGCTACCGGCGTGTGTATTAGCTTTCTGGAAGCGGGGATTTCAAGCCCCGCATTCAGAAAGCTATGCTGCCATGCTGCGCCGGGGACGAGGAGCGAGCGACAGCCTGCTGGAGCGAGCGACATCCTGCCGGAGCGCGACAGAACGCCGGGGGAGGTGAGTAATAATTTTTTTTTTTTACACTTTTTTTTTTTTTTGTATTACCGGCGCATAAGACGACCCCCGACTGCAGAGCAGATTTTTCGGGGTTCAAAAGTCGTCTTATACGCCGGTATATACGGTATTTATTTTGGGTGGAAAAGCACGTTTTGGATTCCTTGAAATTACTCAATAGAAACACATAAAAATGACCCATTTATGATGATTTTTATTAACTCCTGTTTAATTTTTTTTTTTAAATGGCTATTTTGTATATTATACATATGTATGTGTAATATAAATTACACTATGCAGAAGGGAGGTCCAACGTCAGAGCTGTTCTGCATTGTGTTAGAAACCTGTGTCAGACCTCACCTGATATGGGAGCTATGCAGGGGAATCTCAGTGTTGGGCGAGGTCCAACACTGGATTGGAAAGGTTAACTACCAATTTTCAGGCTCGTATTGGCCAATCTGTATATATTAGGGAGTTCCTGTGCATGCATGTCACTTGTGTGAAAGAACGGAGTGCAAACCTGAAGTTTTTATACATGTGAAGGTTGAGGCTCCACGGCCCCCGGTCATCAGTTTCTCATGTTGTGTTCACTGCCTCAGTCATCGCAGCCCCTCATGTATTATTCACTCCTCTCTCCAGCCATTAGAGAACCTCTATGTACTATCCATCCCTCCAGTCTCCACAGCCCCCTTCTTCGACCGACTCCTCCAAGTCATTAGAGCCCCCAAAATTCCCTTCTGCAGCCGCACTGAACTCCGTTGCCATGTAGTCACACCTCAAACCCTGAACAGCTGAAGCTAGTAGAAGCCTGGAGAAAGTAAAGGTGTAAAAAAGTATCCCCGTGTAGCCATGTACTTATGAGCCACCAGACGAAGTATACAAGCCTAGCACTGATTGGCTGAGGCTGTTTGATTTCTGCATCGCTCCCTTACTCATCAGCGCACGGTCACCTATAGCGTACTGCCCCTTGTAGCCTGCCCTGCTATCGCCTCCACCGACTGGTATTTGTATCTAGATACTAGCGGCATCGTCTCCCTGGCTTCTGGGATCTCCTCAGCTATGACTTATGTTGATACGACAGTTTATCCTTACTACTTATTGTTACATTTACATGTTCTTGTTTTTAACGAAGCTTACAAAGTACAAGCTGCGTACATGATTGATTGGTTCTCTGGGACCCGATGAGGCCGGTGTACTTGGAGGGTCCATGTCAGATTGGCTGTATATTCGTTATTGAATGTTTTCCCGCCTGATACTAATATGTAGATTTTATGAGCCCAGCTGTATACTATAACATGCACCATCTTATTTTACAGGGTACATTGCTCCTTGGAGTGGACGGTTTTATTCCCTTTGGGATACAGGGTAAGGTTGGCTGTATTATGCTGTTCATGCTATACTAATCAGAAGGTCGCTCAGGCTCTCTTCTCGGAAGTCTGTTAGTTGACCTATCACCGGGTGAACCGCCAAAGTCATTCCTTCCTGTTTAGACATTTTATGTGTTAGAAATACGAGAAAGCAGGTGGAGCCGCCCTGTTGAAGAACTAAAAATGGAAGCTTAGGGCTTGGTTGAAAGGATACAATGGGAAAGCCTTTGTGGCTTTGTAGGTGCAGCCCACCCTACTTAATGCTTTTACCTTCTCGCACACGGCGTCAGCAAGACACCACGACTTTGACCGCAGCACTTTCAAGCGCACTATACAGCGTCCGACACTTAACACCCCTTTATTGTGATGAGCGATGAGGTGCGCGAAAGTCAGCCAAAATAGGGCAGACAGCGCTTGAAAATCATGTTTGTTCATTCGGCACAACTCGCTGTTGATATGACGTCGACTATCCAGACGTGTGTCCCCAGCGAGTACTGAGGAAGAGGTCTATGTACCCCAAAACGCGTTTATAAACAGAGATCCTTTTTAGCAATTATCCAGTTTCAGTCGTCTGTCTGAAGGTTGCGCCACATTTACCCCTCTGAACGTTTTCTTTTCCTTCCTTGCTTAAACAAATTTTTTGAAGGGCTATAAACACACAAAAATGGCAAACGAGCCCCAACGACCGAACGATAATTCTTCATTTTTGACTTGCCCATTTTATGTAGGCATAAAAATCACTGTTGGCTCGTTCACTTATCGCTCAATTCAAACCCCGCTCTTTCAGTCGTTCTCGGTGACTTATACAGCGAATAGGAACGACTGAACGATTTCTCGTTTTTGAACGAGCCAATTATGTATCTGCCCATATAAACGGGCTGCACGAGCGAACGATGACGTCATTCGCTCGTTCAACAGATAAATCGTTTGGTGTAAACAGGCCCTTCGTCTTGATTGTTTGCTCTCTGTATATCAACGGCATAATCGGCTCTGCTCACGTCTGACACCGGAGCCTCTGCCGCAGATTTTTGCCTATTTGACGAGCGAGATGGCGCTGTATGCACTATTTTCTTGCCAAAACAACGGCTCCCGCCGGACCTTCTTACGTCAGCGGTATCCATCGTACGATGATCTGACAGAACATTGTGGCTTCCCTTATAATTGGATGGCAGAAGAGCCGGTTGGGAGAAAATCCGGTCTGTAGGCTACCAGGGACCACAAGGCAGACCTGAGGAGCTTTACACTGTTTTACACGGCGGTTGTCATGGGGAAGGGAGAACATTAAACATTTCATATTCTGCAAATCCATAGAAGTAGTGTAAATTGTTTCAGGCGTCTCTCGCCGGCCGGGGATGTTTGTTACATTAGCTGGCTGGAATCGTTACATTCTCCGGATGGAGGCGCCCAGCCAGCTCAACAGCCGGGGAGGATCAGGCATCTGGACAGCAAACTGACCTGTAAAATTGCAAGGCGCATCCCTTGTTAGATGCAATTGGTAACCGAGCATTTGGCAGGTGTGAGCTAAAATGTTTTGGAATGAAATGGTAATCAGCGCTGTCTTTATACCTCGGATCCCTGCGAAATTACCGGCAGCTTAGCGGTTTAAGAATGGCCAAACAGTTTAGTCTGTATTTAGGAGGTCATTATTAACATCAGGTTCAGCGACTTCAGCATTCGCTTCTTGGCAACCATTTTCACACACAGAAATCTGAATAACAAATTGACAGTTAAACTGCTGGATTCTGTCATGTAATGATATTCTGCCGTGGTGATTGTCCCTTCACTTCCCTTTGTAACGGGATGAGACAAAGCAATTTGTTGGGTACTGTAAACAGTAAAATGTGCAGTTCAAAAGTGCTTATGAGCAGAACGATGTACGCTGCTGCCATACGCAGATCAACCAGGATAGTAGAACCACTTGCCTAATGTTGTATAGGTCCCATTCACCAAAACCCTTCTGACCCATCAAGGCATGAACTCCAAAAGACTTAAGGTGTCTTGCCAAGACATTGGCTGTGGATCCTTTACAATGTCCCTCCCTCCACTCTGATGTCCGTTTGATGTGAAAGTAAACCAGGCCACCACCTTCCATTGCTTTATGGTCCCATTTTACTCTTCATGCGCCCACTGTAGGTGCTTTCAGCAGTGGTCCGGGGTCACCATAGGCACTTGGACTGGTTATGGGTAAGCAGCCTCGTACGCAGCCAGCTGTGATGCACTATCTGTCCCGGCACCTTTCTGTCGTAGCCAGCACTAACATTTTCAGCAATGTGAGCTACCTTCTGTAGGATCAGACCAGATTGGCTCAACTTGACTCCCCATGTGCCTCGGTGAACTGTGGGTGCCGGTGACTATGTTGTCGGTTCTCTCGGACCACTTGTAGTAGGTATTAACTACTGTATATCAGGAACACCCCAGAAGACCTTCCATTGTGGAGATGCTCCGACCCAGTTGTGTAGCCACCTAGTCGTTTTTCACCCTTGTGAAAGTTGTTCATGTCTTCACTTACCCGTTTTTTCTACTTCCAAACTCCAAGAATGACTGTTCACTTGTTCCACAATATAGTCCACCCCTTGACTAGCGCCATTTTCACAAGGTAATCATTATTTACCTTCATTGGTTTTAATTTTATGGTTGATTGGCATATGGTATTGATATTTTAATCCATTTTGACCTGCAGAATAACCGTAGCTGATCTTTTGAATTTCTTCCTATTTTGTAATTTCCCTTTATTAGGTACGCAAAAATTCACATCCCCATTATTGCTTCGGTGTCGGAACATCAGCCAACAACTTGGGTTTCGTTCTTCTTTGATCTCCATATATTAGTCTGTACCTTTCCTGCAGGACTTTGGTTCTGTATAAAGAATATCAATGATGAAAGAGTATTTGGTAAGTACTGACTAGAACTTGTGTTGGCGTGCCAATGTCCTGCTTGTAAAATACTGGTAAAGGGCACACTAAGACTTGTGCACAGAGCCTGGCATGACTTAGTACAGTCTTACAGCCTTCATGCACTGCCATAGAAGGATTAGCTGGCTTGGTCTGTGCGAACATATTCTGCCCTAGAAACAATACCTTCATACCATTTGTAAGTTAAATTGAGGTACTTTTAAAGAGTACCTGCACTTTTTAACAAACCTTTGACATGTGAGAGTGACATGCCAAAAGTTTTGATCAGTGGCGGTTCAGATGCTGAGACCCGTGCTGATCATGGATATGAAGGGGCTGCATCGTTCTCACAAGCGCTGTGCCCCTTCAGCTGTCTGTCAGCCCCTCTGCGCAGCTGAAGACTGATGCATAGATGTTTACAGAAGCCTGTGCATCCCTCTTCAGCTGCCCAAAGAGCTGACGGGCAGCAGTGACAGCTGAAGGGGCACAGCACTCGGTAATGCACTGCAGCCCTCCACTTCACCAATCAGCAGATGTCTCGGCCCCCAGGCCCACACTGAGCAGGGCTTTTGACATGTAAAGTTTGTAAAAAGTGCAGTTGCTCTTTAAACCAGTAGAGAAACTTTTTTTTTTTTTGTTTCCATATGAACTTTTGTGTATGAATCCTAATGAAGAGTGAAGTCATGTTTAACGGGAACAGGTCGCCTCCACACAGCACCATAAGCTAAGTCATGCTGCTGTTAGGGAAGCCCGGTGATGTATTTCATTTTTCTTGCCCACTTTCCCGGTCCCATGCTGTATCTCGGACGACTGCACTTGGCACGAAAATCTGCCTCTTTTCAGATTGCCATGCTTGAAGTCTATTGCAGAGGGTGTATATGGAAATCTGAAGAGAGGTAGATTTTTTGTGTCCTGTGTGGACTTTACTGGCTGACGGCTTAATATCAGGTGAGTGTAAGAATACATCATCCGTCTCCCCATCATAACTTCGTTAATGGTGCTGTTGGGAGGTGACGGGTTCCCTTTAATTTCCAATAGCTTAGAACGGCCATCAATAGTTACCTTCATCTTTAAAACACCCGTCATATCTTTGAGACAAGTCCGAGGATGTTATCGGTGTGTCGGGATCTTCACGGTCCTCTACAATGAGGAGGTTCTAGTACTCTGGCAATCACAGCGCCCCTTCAGTTTCCATCTACTTGGATCTGATTGCATTCCCATTGAAACCAATGAGAGTGTGATGCAGCATCCGCTTCACTCATCAAGCCCTTTAGGATGAGGAGGCTGTAGCTCTTTCGTTCTAGTGGTTGTGGGGATTCACGCGCCAAGATACGCTGGGACCTTACAAGATGCTTAGAGGCGCACCTACCCAATAAACTATTTATGGCGGCCTTTTTCAAGCTTTCTCGCATATAATACATTGCTGTTCCGGGTCTGACTGTTAGGGTTTCGTTATTAAAGTGTAGGTTCAGGTCTCGGCAGTCCGTCTTTCTAATGTTGGCTCCCAGCATCTTTATCTACTCTCTACCATAAGGCGTAAGCGCTCGTTGTGTTTACAGCCCTTTTTATGGCATTTATTTTAATGCCTTGCTTGTTCTACCGAATGTCGTCTCTTCCACCTGCCACCGGCAGAACAAGTTATGAGCGCTGCTCCTCTGCCGGCGGGACATCCTACTGAACGCTTGTATTGTGTATATGAGATTTATGCTGTCACTTGACTCCGTTATGTTGATGTAATACATAAACTGCGAGGGAGTCGTATCTGAGCAGCTGAGGATATTTATCAGCTTATTAGCAGAACTCTTTATTACACCTTTTTTCTCCCCGTTTCCTCCACAGTTGCTCTATATGCAATCAGCGCAGTATATTTTGCCGGTGTGATGGTCCGTTTGATGTTAACCTTGACTCCTGTGGTCTGCATGCTTTCTGCCATTGCTTTCTCGAATGTCTTTGAACATTATTTGGGTGACGACATGAAAAGAGAAAATCCACCAATAGAAGACAGCAGTGATGAAGATGATAAAAGGAATTCGGGAAACCTTTATGATAAGGTAATTTTGTTTTGCTTTGGTTTCTGTGCTTTATGGCGTCTGATTTGCTGCCAGCAGTTGGATTAGCCCCCTATTGTGGTCCTTAATAACCAGGTGCCTGGTGGTTGGGTGTTTTTAACAGATGGAGCTTTTATCTTTTTGTATCACTTTCATTTTTAGCTTTTAAAGCCAAGAATCTGCATAATTTGGGGACAAAATGTTTTTCACATTTTTATACTTTGTTCTGGGATCCGTTATTAACAAACTGTATGCTGTGAAAGGACAGAAAATGCCTTTTATGGTCTCTCGTCCATTATTGTAAAAAAATAAACTCGCCACCTTAAGGATACAAATGGACATACCGCCAGAGAAAGCCGCGCCACAAGGTGGCTTGTGCTCACGTCGGAGTTGTGCTCTGCACCGCTTGATCCATTGTATGAATCGGCAGTACATGTAAGACGTGAGAAAACTACAACTTTTTTAGTAAGGCAGTCCAATCCACCGCAGGCCCGGTCCCAGCAGTCGGTCTGCGCTACAGAAAACTGCATAGGGACGGAGCCGCAGGGTTGAATATGTGAGGCTCTTTGGTTTCCTTAGCATATAGTTTCCAACCCTGTTAGTCTCTTAAACTGGACAGAAAAGCACCAAGAATGGTGGAAAAGACTCTTCCTTGGTGCTTCTCTGTCCAGTTTAAATGATCCACTGCGATGGAAGCTATGTGCAAACCATAGAGGTCTCCACTTCACATATTGAAGCCTACGGTTTCATCATGCTAAGACAGCTGGGTTGAAGAGCACAATGTGAAAAGAGCCTAATTATATATATATATATATATATATATATATATATATATATATATATATATATATATATATATATACATATATACATATATACAATGATGTAAAGGGGACTTCTGCAACTGAAAATCTGTTTTCTGCATCCAAATGGCATGGCTTACACAGAATATGCATTTCATTTTTTTTTTTTTTCTTGTCCTAACCGATTCAAAATCGATCTCACGTGAACATGCGGCTGTAGTTCGGAGCCTCCATTTCAAATTCTACAGGACTTTTTAATGGTGTATTTGTCGCCTATTTTTCCTGTTAATATGAAGAACACTAGAACAACCCCCACCCACCCCTACCCCTGACAGACCATCGTTAGATGTATCCTATCTAGAGATGTGGGTTCCATTTTGATGGGTTGGCAGAAGATTCAGTTGGGAGAAAACTGCTGATATTGACCTTCAGACAAGTTGGTGTATGGTGGTATTTATACTTGGTTTCTGGGTAGAGTTCCATTTTTTTTTTTTTTTTTAAGGCTGAGGGGGCGACTTAATAGCGATGTATAAATATATCAGGGGACAATTCAGAAATCTCTCCCATGTATTATACCCAGGACTGTGACCAGGGGGCGCCCTCTACATCTAAAGGAAAGAAGGTTTCTACACCAACATAGAAAGGGGTTCTTTACAGTAAGAGAAGTGAGACTATGGAACTCTCTACCTGAGGACGTGGTGATGGCAAACTTGATAAGAGTTCAAGAGGCGCCTAGGCGCCTTTCTTAAGCATTTCCATATTACATGTTACAATCACTTATAACTTCAGAAGGGTCGGTGATCCTGGGATTATTCTGATTGCCAGATTGGAGTAAGGAAGGAGTTTTTTCCCTTGAATGGGGGAAAATTGGCTTCTACCTCATTGTGTTCAAGTGGGGTTTTTTTTTTGTTTTGTTTTTTTTTTGCCTGCCTTTGGATCAACATTGGGGGAAGGGGATGTAATAGGCTGAACCGGATGGACCTATGTCTTCTTTCAGCTACACCTACTATGTAATTGCTCTTGGGGCTTGGTGAGGCAGCCGAAGCTGCACTCCATGTACTGTTTTCTAATCGAGCATTGGTTAGAGCAAATTGATGATAAACGGCATTGTGGTACTTCAGCAAATACTCACAATACCGCACAGCCAACATCAATCCAACTGCTTGTATCAACTAGAAGACCGCGCTGACTTGCGGTTTTTGTCACACAGCGGCAGCACCTCTGCCATGTGGCGGTCGCAACAACTTCCTATTACGGTAACGGTTATGAGGTGATGTAGACATCCGTCTAAATATAGGCACCGCCGCTGCCGCCTTTTAGACTTCTTGCTGCTTTACGATCCCGACTAACAGCTTCCTGAGGAGGTTCCGGAAAGAATGCATACGTCCCGGCGCAATTAAATAATACCGTATCTGAGTAGCGGTGATCAGAAACGCCGTCCTACAAGAACATTAGCCGCTTTAACCCGCTCTGTAAAATATTTAAGCGGTGTAATTCTTCCCCGATGAGCTTGGCTAGCTGTAATTGATGTGACGTTGCGAGCGGTGTTTAATCTCTGCATTGTGTAACCACCTCTACAAGAAGTTAGGTAATGAAGTGCAGACAATGGCAATTCACATTTTTTTCCCGACTTTTAATTGCTCAACAAAATGAAAATACTTGGCTCGGCGGTGGATGCGGGGGATAACAGTTTGATTATACAATTATCGTTCTGAATGTCAGATTATTTTCCATGCTGGTTGCCTCTCAGCGGGGTGAATGCTAGATTGCCTGCTGCTGTGTAAGTGTTACATTATGAAGACTAGTCTGCCAAGAGGCCACCTGGGAATCACTGGCTGCTCCTGAGCAACACCACATCTGATGCAATCAGCTTAACCCGTCTGCCGCCGGTAGACCTACCATACCTGACCGCTCTCTCAGGCTAGTGCTTACCACGCTTTATTTTAATACAAGCGGTGGGCTGTTAAAGCCTGCTTCTGTTTAGCCTCTCATCCTTGCCTATAAGCCACAATTGTGTAAAATAATTATATCTATACGTATATATATTATTTTCAGGGCTGGAGCAAATCGTAAGTTCCCTTTAAAACACTAGCACTGCTATCACCGCCACAAACTAAGTTGTGGTGCCCATTGGCCCACTTTCAAGGTGTCTATGGATGTGGTTTTCTTTTTGTGTACTCCCCAACTCCCAATTCCCACACTGTCGTCCACGGAAAGTGGCGCCTACGGGCTCGCCATGCAGGCACACTCCCATAGCGAACGGTGTGCGTGCATGCAGCCTGCAGGGGGAGCATAAAATCAAACAAGATGACGAGTTGGGTTGAGCCTATAAATTCATGAAGAAAAAGCTAATTCGCTTAAGGTAGAAATTCAAAGTGATCCTTTTTGAGGTGTGATCACATCAGTGAAGTCCGAGTTTGAACCTTCTCAGACGTTCAGAGTAATGGAGTTATTTTCCTGTATAGCTACGTTACGTAGAATACATCACAGATTACCAAGGAATTCAAGTCCCACCTACCCTTCATTGGTGGATTCTGTGAGCTTGGACCACCAATGGGATCTTTTTGACATGCATCTATGAAATATTAGATTCATTTTAGCCATATTTCACATTTCAGTGTAGGCTTCGCTCTAGAAGATGTTAAGAACATGACTTAAGTATTGACTAACCAGAAGGATCGGTCCTCTGACAGATCTTTTTGCTCTACTGAACTTAATTAAATCAAGATCCGTTTAGTTACTTGAGTTGTCGGGAACAGTCTTACTGGAACACTGACTCTAGGGGAGAATCACTAGGAAAATAAAGACTTGATGTAACGTCCCTTAGGAAAAATTGGCACAAATTCAGTTTTCTTTTTTTTTTTTTTTGGTTGAGAGCCATTTGCATCGCCTGAAGTCGTCCTACATTTCTTGTTGATTCCTCTGGAGGAGAGTCCAAGAAAATCCTCAGGATTGACCAAAGAATTAATCTCGCACCTGATTTTATTTCATGCTCCTTTCTCTCCTCTTATATTTGAAGTAAATTGCTCCTTAATGTGCCTCACCTTCGGAGATGAGACCGTGTGCGCCGGCTAACCGCTGAGTTCACCTTTGCAATGGAGCAGAATACGCGTATTTTAATTCATGCTAAATATTTTTCTTGTGTCAAGCAAAAACTAGCATATTAGAGGCAATCAGCCTTTAGGCATTGTGAAAACTGTAATTTCTGCAATTTGTCAGAACTTTCAGAGTGAATTAGAGCTTAGAATTATCCCAGTCATTCAGATGTAAACAGCTTTGACCTATGAAGACACTGATGTGCTTTACTGGTTATTACTGGCTCTTCAGAGCCCGCTTCCGTCATGGCAGCTTGTCAGTTGGCATAGTGACTACGAGGACCTCTGCAACTCATTCTGTCTTTGTATTTGTTCAGGCCGGAAAAGTGAGAAAACACGTGTCTGAGCAGGAGAAGACCGAAGAAGGCCTGGGACCTAATATAAAGAGTGTGGTTACCATGTTGATGCTGATGTTGTTGATGATGTTCGCTGTACATTGCACCTGGGTGACTAGCAATGCCTACTCAAGTCCCAGTGTGGTGCTGGCTTCATACAACCATGACGGGTAAGTCTGATGTATTTATCGATCACATGAGTAAGAATGCTTTATGGCTTCCTTCAGCCTTCCTCATCCTAACTCGGTTGTCTACCTAGAAGTTGGACCTCCTTAAGCCTTACCACCATAGAGCCATGGTTTCTATATCCTGCAGTGATGAAGGCTTCTAAGCCTAGAATAGCTGTATGCAAGATAGAATAAGTAATTCTACTACTTTGGTACATCTGCGCTATATTACTGACGTTTTGGGTACATAGTTGACACCAAGTGCATAAAGGGTCTCTACCAGCTAAAGGACTGTATGTGCTGGAAGGGAGCATGTAAATACCTTCTGTCAGGTTCGTGCTGCCCAAACCACGGACAATATGAACCAGGGACAGGGATGTCTGTTGGCCCTGTAGATGTTTTGGTTCTGAAACACTGTGGCGTTTTAGGGTAAATACACTTTGAAGTTTGATTCGCAGCTGAGCTCTGAGTCGGGCAGGCGGGCCGCATCGGGCCTCTCACCGCCTGCAACATTAAGAGTGACAGTTCTCTCTATACACAAAAGGGGGAGAGCTGTCGGTCTACATGAGGGGGACAGGCCGCAGTGGCCGGCCTCTATGACTCAAACTTCAAAATGTATTTATTCTGAAACAATGTAGCTTTCCTGTATAAAACCTACTGGGTGCAGTAGACATCTCTGTCCCAGATTCATGTTGCCCTTGATTTGGGCAACCTGAACCTGATGACCGGATCCCTTTAAAGGGCCGTCCCTCCACCGATCATGACAACGGGGGTTCTGAAGGCCCCCGAATGAATGGTGAAGTGCTCACTCATGCACGCTACTGCTGCATTCGGTTCAGCGGCCTTGTCAGATGTAGCTGAGCGTTTGAACTCTGCTGTTTTCTGATCTTGTGATCTTTCATGGGCCAAGTGGTCGGATCAGACTAATCAGATCGCTGTCCACTATCCTATGGATAGGAGATGACTTGTTTTCATGAGACAACCCTGTTAAGAAGGCTTTGCTCAGTCATAATTGCTTCAGTAAGGGGGTGACATGGTTGCCATCCTCACTGTAACCTTGTCGCGTACCTAGGAGGGATCCCTGTTTACGGACAACCTCCCTACCGCTCGCTAAAAGACAACGATCATTAGTTTTTATACACCCCACTTGGTCACACACATGGTTTACACATTCACACCAGTTAAAGGACCCACAGCCACTTCTACACAAGTACTAAACCTCAGTAATATTGAGCGGAAGCCATAAGTGGATGCAAAGCTTCCCATTATACTTTTGTTTGCTCCGTTCCTTTGGTTTTGGTTTACAAATGGTGACCAAAATACTGTTGTGTGAAAGTGGCTGAAAATGGAAAAAGTGACGTCAGTTTAATGTGTTCCTTTTTTTGTAAAGGAAGAAGCTCTTAATTGTCGGCAATGCTTTGTTTGACCTCATCAGTCTCGTTTCAGAACAAGAAACATCTTGGATGACTTCAGAGAAGCATACTACTGGCTACGGCAAAATACCGATGAACATGCCCGTGTGATGTCATGGTGGGATTACGGGTACCAGATAGCAGGAATGGCTAATCGGACAACGTTGGTAGACAATAACACGTGGAATAATAGTCATATAGCATTGGTAAGCATGTGAAAAGCCTCTTGGCTTAGAAAGAACGGGAACATTAAAATGATACATCTGTAGATTTGATATATGTATATTCAGTACTCTTTTGAATCCGAATTGTAAGTATGGGGACTCTCTGCTCACATCACCACCAATCAACTATTGATGACCCCTTGGTCAACAATAGAGAAAAAAATTAAAATAAGTCACAAAATACCACTTTGAGAAAACGCTCAACAGCCACTCTTCTTCCACTGTTACCCTGATGCCTTGGCTAGAAAAGCATCAAATTGTAGACGTCAGATTCATAGACTGGATCGGGGCAGCCGTAGTCATAACCGGTCCTTAAGACTTGGAAAGGGTCTTGGCTGTCTGTAGTGCGGGGCAAAAGTAGTAATTCAATTTTGAGTAAAGCTGATTGTAGGCTTGTTTTTTTTATGTAAGAAAAGTCTCTATTTTACTATTTCAACTTTTCGTCGGATGTAAAAGGATTAAAAGTTTGCCGTTCCCTTCATTCTTTGCGCTGTAGAAACAATCGGTTCCATACAATTGGACGGGCATTACAGTCTCAGGGGTTTCTCAACAACTCCGCTGTGTGTGATTATCACCGTCCTCTTCCATATGAAGTGTGACAATGGCGGCTACCCTCCCAGCAGCGTCACTTGTGTACTGCATGAGGGTCTTAGAGGAGAATGATCGTTAGATGTTTGCATTCAGGCTCAATAAACTTGTCCCTTTTTATATTGTGACAGCAGATCACTGGGGGCAACATTGAACAAAATAAAGTTGTTTATACGGGGGTTCCCAGCTAACTTCGGCGTCTCTGCATGGGGAAACAGCATTTTAATGAAGTATTTGAACCTGTGTATACAGTGGGAGTCGTCAGGAAATGTGGGTGCTGACTGCTTATACAGCAGCCAGGATCGGAGATGGCTCCCAATCCCTTAGATGCCGCTACAAAAGAGGGACTGCACTTTTATATAACTTTTGGCATGTCCTACAGGCAGCGGGACCTTCACTGATCATAACGTTTGATATACCTCTACATGTTATAAGTCCAGTTACTCTTCAAATATTAACTACCGCATCTAAATGGTTAAACAGTGAGGGGGCTTCCTCTATCACCTCATTAGCCGGGACCTGATTGCTGAGTGCTAATGAGTTGCTGTAGGAGCTAACAGTGGTCCCAAAGGCCTGCCATCTTAGTATTACCTAAGTATTCTAGTATATGAATTCGGCAATGCCGCGGGAAAGGCTCCATGTTTGACTAAAACAGAATTAACAGAAGAAACGTATGCTAAAAATAAAAAAACTGTTTCTTTCACAAGAATGGTGAAAAGTAAACTTGCATTGCTTCATCCATAAAAGCCCAAACTACTAAAATACCAAATTTTTTCATTCCGCCTGACTGACCAGAAAAAAACCGAGTGACTTGCTGGTGGTCTCGCTTCGCAAAAATGGAATAAAAAGTGATCATAAAGCTTTATGGACTCCACAGAGGTACTAATAAATACTGCAGCTCTCGCCCCAAAATACAAGCCCCTTCAACTCCATCAATGGAGATATGAAGCTCAGGCTCTCCGTATGTTGGGGCACAAAGGCATTTTAATTTTATTTGATTGCATAATAGTAACACAGAAGAAAAATTGTTTCATACATTTTGGTATCTCCACAATCGCCCCGACCTGCGAAATAGTCAACATGTTATATTTACTAAATCCTATAAACGCTGGCATAATTGTGTTTTTCCTATTCCAGCCCACACAACTTTTTTTTTTCTGAAAATTTTTCGTTAGTGTGGTAAATTTAATATAAAAAAAAAACAAAAACAAAACTTGACCTGCAAAAAAAGACCTTGTTACGGCCATGTTATTAGGAGGGGGCGGGGGGGGGGGGGGGGAGAGGAAAAACCTTTTCATGTACAACACTGGCCGTATCAGAAAGGGGTTAATGACTTTTTCTTTAATGCTATCATTACAGCGATGTCAGAATACAATGTCTGTATAGACACCAAAGAACTACCGAAAACATCTTGGATGATTTATTACTTATACAATCCGCTCTGAGCGATGCAAACCGCACCCTACTGGGCTGATATTGGTTGGCAGAAATGGAGAAGTAATGTTTTTCTCCTCGGTGCTTTCTCTTTAAAACTTTCTGACTTTTGTGTTTCATTTGTTTTCCAGGTAGGGAAAGCAATGTCTTCAAACGAGTCGGCCGCTTATGAAATTATGCGCAGCCTGGATGTAGATTACGTATTGATCATCTTTGGAGGGGTGATTGGGTATTCTGGCGATGACATCAATAAGTTTCTCTGGATGGTTAGAATAGCGGAAGGAGAGCATCCCAAGGATATTCGGGTAAGGAAACCTTATAGTCTTGTGTCTCACATAGAAAGCATTGAGATCCTTGGCTAGTAAAGGACGACCGAAGTTTTCCACATTTGTTCCCTGTAAGCAGCCACTTCAGGCTGGGGTGAAGGCTGACCATGAAACGCGTCTGCCTAGATTACGTCTCACATCCCCGCTTTTGAGACGGTCTATAAACATTTACATACAAATGTCAGAATATGAAGCTTTTTCTACAAACTGCACTGTAGGTTTATTACTCCCGTAAAGCTCGGGGATTTGCAAACTTTACTGCTTGTTGAGTTCTTCTTGCTTTGAGCAATTTTATGTTTATTCTTTATGATCAAAAACTGTTTTGCGGCGAGCGATGCGCTTCACCGGAGAAGTTGTAAGATGAGGATTTGTTTTTTCTTTCGAATAGGAAAGTGATTATTTTACACCCCAAGGTGAATTTCGCGTTGACAAGGCCGGCTCTCCAACACTGCTCAACTGCCTCATGTACAAAATGTCCTACTATCGGTTTGGGGAGATGCAGGTAAATATTGTTTACTGCACAGTTGAACTCTTGGGGGGTACAAGGCTTCATCCTGAGAGGTCGGAGCCAGACTTGCATCTAGAACTGACTGTGGGCAACAAGTGCAAATATAGAAAATCCATTGAGGCCAAATGTTTTGCTTTCTTAATTGATTGTGTCATTGTTGATGATAAACCGCAGAGTTATAGCGGAGACCAATAGTTTTAATAACTTTGAGCCAAGTACATCCGTATTACCCTATGGAGGTCCATTGCGATAGACTGACCAACTACGAAGATACTGCTTTACAAAGAGGTTCACTTGAGAGGAGTTGTTGGTAGTCCTAGGATGTTCCTAAGTCAGCTGATCTCTGCAGTAAGGATGCACACACGACGCACTTAAGGCTAAGGAGGCTTCCAGCGGACATCGGTTTTATGGCCCAGAAGTTGTCAGGCCTGCTGGATGCCTCCTCTAGTTGTCAGTAGTAGCGGACTTGTTATCTGTATTATACCGAGAGCACTTCAGATTTCTTAACATTTTGCTCTCGTTCACTAATGTGTTGTGTGTTTTTGTTTTTTTTTGTTTTTTTTTTGCTTTTTTTCTTCCTTGGCTTGCAGTTAGACTTTCGAACTCCTCCGGGCTTTGATCGTACCCGTAATGCAGAAATTGGAAATAAAGATATCAAGTTCAAACACTTGGAAGAGGCTTTCACTTCAGAACACTGGCTTGTCAGAATATACAAAGTCAAACATCTAGAAAACAGAGAAGTCCTTGACCATAAACCAAGACTTACCAACATTGTCCCTAAACAGAAGTATTTATCCAAGAAGGTGAGCTCTCATGTCCCCGTCGTCACGTCATGCTGATGGCTGCACATCTCGCCATTTCCACCGCTTTCCTGAGTGATCTTTCTGGCGAGCTGCAGACTGTTGGCCTGAACTCACACTTATCACTTGTGATCTGCCGACACCTTCCTGTAACATGTAAGGGGGATCAATGATGGCTGGATTTCCCCTCTAAATTTGCGGCACGGATATCGGGAACACTTTCACTGGTAAAGGGAGTGATAACACACGTGATTCTAGGGGGACTACTGTTTAGACGACCCCCTGATATATCGCAGACCTTATTCCAATTTATCATTTGCGCAGAAACTAAAATTCACATCAATCTGCACCCCCTAGATAGTAGCGTGCGCACATATGTGTTTAGTAATTTGTATCCAGACATATTGGGGGATTTATTATGGGCTTATAAAGCCAGGCAGATGATGTGTGATAGATTTGGTACATCTCGGTAGACATGTTGGATACTGTTTGTTCTCATTCCACCTCTTGGTTAGCTTTTTTTTCTTCTTCTTCTTTTAGATGACCTATTTTGTTTCATTACCTTTGGTACATTTCAAGACTCTCAGACTCTGTCGGCTACTTTTAGCCTCATGTGCTTAGCTTATGGGCTAAAAGTAGGTGAAGCGCTGAGTCCATGGAAGGATGTATATTTGCCTCCTCCGTCATCCCACTGGTGTCAAAGCTGGAAGAAGCCGCCGCCGCCCAAGGCATTGAGCGGCACTGCCTAGTAGTCCGCCTGTTATAAAATGGCAACAGGCAGACTACTTAGCATGCCGCTCAAAGCACTGAGTGGCGGCCTTCAGCGGTATCCCCAGGGGAATCACCGGGGAGGTAAGCATAACGCTTACGTCCCTGGACTCTGTGGATCACCTACTTTCAGCCCCCAAGCATAGCTTATAGGCTAAAAATTAAAAATGAAGTCTATCACCCAAGTTATGCATTACGTTATATGCACCCCAAGGTAGCGCCATTACAATTATACTTGTCTCCCTCATGCGGCTATATTGTAGAAAAAGGAAAGTTATAACTCTTGCAATAAACGAAGAATATATCCCAGTCATTAAGGCTGAAAATAGGCCGGCCCCGAGGGCCTGAAGGAACATCTGGCTGGAAGAAAAAATTAAAAACGCCATGAAAAAATACTCCCTAAAACTGTGCGGGTTTAGCCTTATGCTGCTTCTCTTATGATTTTTATTTGTTTTTTCTGTTTTCAGACCTCAAAGAGGAAGCGTGGTTATATAAAAAACAAACTGGCACTGAAGAAAGGCAAGAAACCGAGCAAGAAGACCGTTTAATACCATCTGATCTCACAGGAAGGAGTTGTCCTTGAGAGATAACCAGTCTTTGCCTTTAGATGAGCTCATGTTCTTCACTGGCATGAGAGTACAGAACCATCTCTGGTCCAGAATATTGTACAAAATTTTCAGGCAATGTCTGATTACAAATATTTATTGGCTTATTAAGAACAGCTGTTTTAGATTTGTAACGTGAAGCCAGACCGAGCTGCTGTCCACCAGTAACAGCAGAACTTTTTCCTTCTCTTCTCTTTTTTTCCTTTCCTTCTGGGCGGGGAGTGGGTGTTTAATGAAACATTTTGAAATTGTTGACAATTTGGACTGTGTGCACCAAAGAGCCCTCTATTTTGGTTGCTATACATATGCATACTTGTCAATTTTTTTTATATCCCCCCAATAAAGGTAGATATAAACCCCTGAGCTGTATTTTCTTACACTGCAACGCCCGCCCACATGTAGCTGCAGGTGGCGTCGTGGCAGACGGCAGTCGTTCCCATAATTCCCCCTTCCTTTCAGATCCTTTTTCCTCCTCCTGATGACCTAGGGTGCTGGTATCTTCTGTATTTGCTGCTGTATTTTTGTAGGGACGACTACAAGCATATTTCAATCAATCATTAATGTATCCAAGACAATGTGATCGGCCAAGTCGATTTCACACAAGTAAGTCGCCTGCCAGCCATGCAGGTAGCCATGTTTAGACCGAACCATTTTTAAGTCAATCAATTTGATAATGGCTTCGTCTAAAGTTTATCAAATCTGAAGTGTAGGGATTTACCTACACCCCTTCCAATGCCGTAAAGCCTGAACAGCAAGGCTAGACGTGGACTGAAGAGGTCAACCACGTTGTAAAAGGCATAAATCCAGATGTTGAATGTTTTTTTCTTTTGCACAATCCTGTAAAATGCAAACAGCCAAATAAGTTTGAATGTTTACATGTTTAAAACCTATATAAAAAATTGACAAGTATACAGACACGTTACTGTGTGAAATCCGACTTTCTATAGAGTATCTCAGCTTGAGCAGAATTTCTAAATGACTCTTTAATTTTTTTTATTACATTTTTTTTCCCCCCCTTCCCTCTCGGTAATAGAAGTTTAGTCTACTTACCCGATTCTGTTTAATGATAGGTATTTGGTTTTCTTTACATCTTCTTAGACAACAATTTTATCAATTGTCATGCACTAAAATGTATATTGGGTTGAACATTTGGGTGGATCTTCTATTTTTTTTTTGGCTTTTGGCATTATGCAGACTTGAATTTTTTTTAGTTTGACAGATGTCAACTTTTTTTTATGATTTCCTTTCCTAGTTTTTTTTTGTTACTTTTGACTTTGCCACAAATGGTTACTGGATTACCCTGTGTTCTAGGATCTATCTTTTTTTATAACGAATTGAAGAGGTCAGAGCTGATTGGTATCTCATTAAAAAAAAATATCAAATTTTTCAGTTTGTTTTTCAAGCTTGTGATATTTTTACATACCATGACTCTGCATTGCTGTTAAGCGTCTGAATGAGGTTCTAAGGCCACTAGAAAATGCTGGCAAATCTGTATATTGGATTAAAAACTTTGGAAATTGACAATAGAAAAAAAAAATAAAGATTTAATTAAGGTTTTATGTGAAGTGTCCTGTTTTTCGTTTCTAGATAAAATATTCTTATGGCCAATTTCTAAAAATTTATCTGCTGTCATGTGTGGCCGGCAGCGCAGGGAAAGATTAGACTAAATAGCTCTTTTGGAATAGATTTTTTTGGTATAGATTAAAGGAACTTATTTTGAAAATGTTTATTGAAGAATTGATGTGTGAACAGAAATGCAGTAAAAACTTTTAATTTGAAATAAAAAGAACAAAAGAATTTTGGTGTTTTTTTTATTACAATCGCTGATTAATGAAGTACAAGTAGTAAAGAAATGCGTGCAGCAAAATCTGCTTATGGAATGTGGATATTGCTGCAGATTCACCATGGATTTCACCCAGTTACACTGCAGCCGGGTCACATGGGGGCTGATTTGCATAATGTCTGCAGCGGGTAATCCACAGTGGATTGGCCTGCCTCCAGACCTGCCTTTTTAAGTGAGTTTTATCACATATTCCTGCGTGGATCCACCCCCTGGAGCAGAAATGAATTCTGCAGCGGAAAAAGGGCAAGAAAACGGACATGCTGCGGAATTGAATGCCGCACTGCGTGTCAACTTCTGTACTGGATTATTTCTGCAGCTTGTGGATGAGACGTTCAAAATCTCATCTACTTTGCTGCTACTGTTACATGCTGCAAATTTGGGCTTCCTTCAGACAAAGGGCGATGGGGGAATTTTATTTAGCACATTTAGTTTTTTAGCATAAGTCACATTTTTGCACTCTGCACATTAAGTTTTATAAAAGTGGTTGGCGCTTGGCAAATAAAGGGGCCTATCAGGTTTACTATAAATTTACACCAGGAAGTGGCATAAATTATAGTGGCAATGCTACAGCAGCTCATAGCTGACATTGATTTTACATTGTGGAACACGGACTAGCCAGACATGTACCAAATTGATTAAGAGGCATGCACCTCTTGGGCCTCATGTCCACGGCATGCACGGATTTCTGCAGCACAAGACCGGTGTGTCAGTGCGAAAATAATTTTTAAATACTCGCCGGCGATTGCAGATTTTTTTTCCCTGTGTGGATACACAGTGGAATGTCCATGCAAAAAATAAATCGCAAGCCCAATGGAGATCAATGGAGCATGCTCAGTTTTGTTTTGTTTTTTTTGTGTGTGGCAACCGCAAAACAAATCCACAGGTGTTAATTGAAGTGCGGACGCCCCATGCTTCTCTATGGGCGGCTTGAACTGCGGATCATCCGCGTGGACTCCGCAATTCAAATCCGCTAGTGACCGTTGGGCCTCAATGAATTTGGTGCAATGCGGGTTTGTTTCATATACCAATCTACTTGAATTTCCCCTAGCTTCTTTTTCTGGTATGGCGAGGTAAAAAAAAAAAAAAATTCACATTAGAATTGAAAAACTCCTCCTGGAAATGTCACTTATGTGCCAAATATAAAATTTACATGCTAAAAAATTCAAGATCTACAATAACTCATCTTAAGCCCTTTTTATCTCGTTGTGGCATAACTGTTATTCTTTATAAGTAAATGGTTTCCTCTTCTGTGTTCCAGCAGTCGTAACGTGTTTTTTTTTTGTTTTTTTTTCTTTTTCTTTTTTAACCTGGACCATGGGTCTGCAAGAAAAATAGTCCATGCGCATAAACTATAGTTGGGCCATGTGCTTTCTGTGGGCTAACATTGGCCTGTGGCACAATTGAGTGTTTGGAGCAATGTGCTGTCAGTGTGAAGCTACACCACAAAAAAAGCATGTAGTTCATTTTATATTTTATTATTGACCTGCTGCTAAAATTCTTTTTTCAAGTTTTTTGAGGGAGAATGGGGCAACAATTGATACTACCAAATGTCTATAACAAGAACACAGAAAGCAAGGGGATCTGGTATCTCAGACTTAATTCTTGCCAACAGGGAGGAAATGGTTGAAGTACGGGTGTCTGTGACCTTAGGAGACAGCAATCATGCTATCCTTGATTTTTTGATAAGGGGAGGAAGACATGAGAACACCGGTGAATTGGTCAAAACAAAGGAGAAGGCCGAACTTTTAAATTCCTATTTTGTATGTTTTCTCTCAGAAAGTAGATGGAACATCAACTGATCTTCCCTGTGCTATTGGGGTGGATAAAAGAATCCAGGCAATCTATAAGCGGAGAGATGGTAAGGGAAAACTTAGCTAACTTTAAATTAAGGGTCCTTTTACACCTAATAAGTGTCAGGCGAACGTCCCGTTGTATACTCGCTCCCGTGCTGTTACACAGGAGCGAACATAACTGGGTTGCTGACAGAGTGGCCAGCAGTGGGGTGGGGCGGCTGGAGGAGAGTTCTCTCCCCCTCCCACCTCTCTCCAGTACTGATCGTCTGTTGCTTACAGTGAATGAACAGCTGCTGTTTACACCGAGCAATGTGTCGTTCATTCAGATTTTAAGCTGCTTAAAAGTGAACAACTGGACGATTCTTGTTCAGTTTCAGCATGCTGTTTGCAAAGAAGGTGAACTCTGGAAACTGCAGTCCTGTGAGCCTGACTTCTATCCCGGGAAAAACCTTTGAACAATTTATTAAACAGCATGTATAAAAGCGCTTGGATGAGAATGCACTAGTTAACCAGAGCCAGTATGGGTTTGTAACAAACTAGTCCTGCCAGACAAGTTTCTTATGGTTGAATCACTGACTGCGTTCAGGGAAATGCGGTGAATATAGTGTATCTTGACTTTAGTGAAGTATTTGACAAAGTATCTCATTGAAAATATCCTTATTGAAAAAAATTACCAATCATGGGATCGACAAGACAGCTGTTTGGATTCCTAACTGGCTTAGTGATCATACTCTGGTCATAAATAGCTGCACATCCAGTTGGAAGAATGTTTCAAGTGGGGTACCACAAGGCTCTCTCCTGGGTCCAGTATTCAACATTGTTATAAATGATTGCTCAGGAGAATGGGCGGGAGAGAGATCTTTCACACTCGGACCAGTAGGCAGTTACTCGAGTAGAGCGATGCTTGCTCGAGTAACTGCTTTACCCGAGCGTGCTCGCTCATCTCTATAAATTATCTAGATGAGGAAGAGGAAACTTGCCAAATTGACCAACAGCACAAAGCTAGGAGGGTTAGCTAACCCTAGAGGAGAGAAGATTCAAAAAGATAGACAAGCTTGAACAGTGGTCAGTGACTAACAGAATTTTATATTTAAAGAAGAAATGCACAGTTCAACATCTGGTTAAAAAAAAAACTAAAAGGGAGGAATTAGGCTAAGCAGCAGCACATGTGAAAAGACTTGGGTATACTAATAGATCACAGACTGAACATGAGTCAGCAGTGTGATGCAGCAACAAAATAGGCAAAAGAAATTCTAGGATGAATTAGGAGAAGCATAGAGTCTAGATCACGTGAGGTAATTATCCCCCTCTACTCTTCCTTAATCAGACCTTATCTGGAATACTGTGTCCAATTCTGGGCTCCCTAATTTAAAAAACACAAACGTGAGTAAGTTCAGAGCAGAGTTACCAAGAGGGTGAGCGGTCTGCAAATCATGTCCTATGAGAAACAATTAAAGGATCTGGGAATGTTTAGCTTGAGAAAGAGAGGACTGAGAGGAGATTTAATAGCTGATTTACAAATATCTGAAGGGCTGTCACAGTGCAGAGGGATCAGCCCTATTCTCATTTGTACAAGGAAAGACCAGAAGCAATGAGATGAAACTGAAAGGGAGAAGACACAGATTAGATATTAAAAAAACCTTTCTGACAGTGAGGGCCCCTGCACACTTGCGGGTTTTTTTTTTTTTTTTAACGCTGTGATATCGCTGTGTTTTTTTAATGCGATTGCCATTTTTGTTCCATGCGTTTTAAACATTAGAAAGTCCCAATGACAAAGCACAAACTTGCGATGCGTTTTTAACATTAGAAAGTCCCATTGACAATTGCGTTAACAAAACACAGCAATATCGCAGCGTTAAAAAAACACAAGTGTGCAGGAGCCCTGAGGGTGATCAATGAGTGGAACAGGTTACCACAGGAGGTGGTGAGTTCTCCTTCAATGTAAGTGTTCAAACAAAGACTGCACAGACATCTGTCTGGGATGATTTAGTAAATCCTGCACTGAGCAGGGGGTTGGACCCGATGACCCTGGAGGTCCCTTCCAACTCTAGCATTTGTGTTTTGGGTTTTTTTGCAGACTGAAACGCTGTGAAGATCCACACTGCAGGTAAAGTACTGTGCAGAAAAATTCTGTAGCATGTGCATGAGATTTCACATAGTATTGCACAAGCCATGGGCTGAAATTAGTGCTAACTATTTCGTCTTTTCCTTGAGAGGGTTTTAGAGGATTAGTGGCACATGGCTAACTTCTAATAAATAATGTATTGGCTTGAAAAAGACTGAAGGTTGCAGTCGAAACGTTGCAGGCGTTTTTTTTTTAGCAAAGAAATAGAATGAAAGAAACAGTTTTTACTTTGGAAATTGGTGTGAAGATGTCTCTGTAGAACTACCCTGAATGCTGCTTACATCATACCTCTATCAAAAGTTACATTGTTTGGGTCGTTTGGTCTGGATCCGGGTAAGCTGGCAGATATGATGCATAATTTCCCACCTCACGTTTGAGGTTGAATGTGTGCGGCGCCCATACTATTGGAGATCTGGTGTTATTGGTTGTCATGGCTACTGTCCTTTTTAGCGCTATAAGGAAGAGTCCTTTCAGTTTGAGATGAATACGGCCGGCTGCAGGTTTACTATGAAGAAAGTAATATTGAAAGTTTTGTTTACTGGATTTCCTCTATTTTTTTTTTGTGTTCCCCTGCTCGATGGTCCACAAGGAGTCCGTGCACCCGCATATGAAAGCTCTGTACTTATTCTTTTTCTCGGTTTTATTTATTGGATAGGTGTGAAATGTTAGCCTGGTGCAAGTCTGAGTTCCCAGGATCATTCTTCTTTACCCCTTTTTGAATACTGGCACTGTGTCTTATGTGTCAATCCTGTGGAACAGGCAGAGTCATTATAGAGTTATTAAATACAAGAAACTAGTAGATAGTTCCCCCAGAACAGAGTCTGTAATAGAAAATGCATCCACTTAAGGGCAGAGTTCTTGTCCCAGGACAACGACTGCACTCTACACACACTTCGTCAAAAATAATGGAGGAGTTGTCGGAATGGCATGAAGCTCTGTGTGTGATTTGTAACATTGATATACATAAGCAATTACAATTACTTAAAACTACTACACTTGAAATCAACTACCCCTTCCACACTCGCTCTGTTTGTTTTAAGTAGCTCTCAGCAGCTGTAACTCCTCTGAGTCCTCTGTTGGGAAGGACTGTGGTTGGATTTTCGTTTCTTCCTATATGTATATACAGCCCATATACCTGTGTGTATATAATGTACATAGAGACCATCCTAGGTGCAGTAGTGTATATATTTTACTGCTAATTACCGGGCTGCATCTGGATTTGTATGTACAAACAATGATTGATGAAGCCCAGCAATTAGCAGCTAACGATGTTACCCGAAACCACTAATGTAAGGGTACTAATTCCCACAGGCTGCCTTCACACAAGGTGGAAATATTGTGGAATCGCAGCAAAACTGCGGTGACCTTTACAGTACGGGCCACGGGGAGGAGATTTCTAAAGCCTTCACCTGGTGCGGAAAATCTTCACAATGAATCCGTGTTTTGGGGAAAACGCTGCAGATTTAGATTCAGCCGCATGTTTTTGTGTTGTGAAGTTAAACTTCTGAGATACAAGGATTAAATCCTGCAGCATTTCCGCAATTAACCCCTTAAGGACCAGACACTTTTTAGAGATTTTACCCATATGACGGTTTTACTGCCCTATTTTGTTTCCTTTAGCTACCAAAATTATTTTTACTGCGTTTTCTATGACATATAGGGCGATTTATTTTTTTTTAAATATCTTTTTCACTGACTTTTTTTGTTTTTTAGTTTTATTGGGGGTAAAATGCTAAAAAAAAAGGTTTTTTTAACATTTATAGTTTCTTTAATTTAGTATATTAATGCTAAAATAAAGAATGGGAGCGGGTTCCTCTATTTATTTCGGACGTTTTGATATATAGTATGTATGCTTTTGGATTTCAGGGCACACATGGCAACGTTTTTTTGTTGGCGTCGGCTTTGTGTTATTTTCTTTACGTATATATTGTTGTAGTCTATAATTTTGTTTTACTTATGTATGTAATTATGTTTTTTACTATGTCCCCCATGACGTCATATAAGACCTCTGGGGGGACATTCATTTTTTTTTTGATTTGACACTTTCCCACTGTAGCTGGGGCATCCATAGGAGCCCCAGTTACAGGGCAAAAAAAAACCTCTGTAGTGACAGTCACTGGACAGCTGTCCAGGGTCTAGTGTGACCCTCCAGCTCTGCTGTTGCAGGAAACCCAGGCGGTCACATGACTCTCCTGGCTCCCGGTGTGAAAGTTTAGTTTTTCTTTCACTTTCAGTACACAGTGCTCATTGAACACTGTATACTCAGGGAAGCAGAAGGCAGGAAGGGTTAAATATCCCTCTTGCCTTCTCCTCCGGGTTATCAGCTGTCACTAACAGTTCCTGATTGATTGCAGAGGGCAGGAGGCTTAAAGCACCGGCCGTAATTTTACTATTGACGGTGCTTTAAACCCAGGACCAGGCGCCGTAAATTTACTGTGCCTGGTTCTTAATGGGTTAAAACAGCCGCCAAATGGCATCACGGCTTCTCTGTGCGCTTTCGCAGAAAAGTACACCAGGTCTGACCTGGCGCACATTTCTGGTGTAAATTATACATCTGTCAATCTAGGGTGACAACTCCCCCCTCCTGATACGTACAGTCCACTTTTCTCAAAAATGAGGGGGGGGGGGGGGCGGGGGCGGGGCGGGCAATGGAAAAAGGAGAAAAGACGTAGATTTTTTGCGCAAATACCTATTTTTTTGAAAAATTGTGACTTTTTGTATGCCAGAAAGTGGCGCAAAACGCATTAAAACATGCTGCAGTATAATAGCGAGGAACACGGCCACTGGAAGAGGTCTTTGGACTAGATTTTTGTTTGTTGCCCTGTCCGTTTCGCCTCCCTAGTCTTTGCCATCTGCTATTAAAGCATGTTCACCAGAGGGGTGCTTCATCCCACTTTTCATGGCTAAGAAGGAAAACCAAGTGTTTTGATCCAACTTCTGGTACCATGCTGTTTCCATAACTCCCATTCACTTCAATGATAGCTAAGGAAACAGCTCTGCGCTGAAGCACTCGGCTCCCTCCGTAGACTCTAGACCCTTCTGGACTATGAAAAGCCAAAATGGGAACAGCCCTTTAAGGTGTGAATATACAATGCAAATATTTGGTATTCGTACAGATGTCCTGGCTGGTTGTAATAATGCTTACTGATTGTTTCCTGCTAGTCATTTGTTTCTTGTACACTACATATAGTAAAAATGAACTAAAATTAGGAACAATCAATAAAATAAAATCTTGATCTTTAATTAAATGTGGAGCTTCATCAGTTTTAATGATTCATCAATAATTATTAGCTAATAAGTTTCCTGTAGTACATAAATGAACACTTCATTACATCCTTTTATCTTTCATACAATAAGCATATGTAATAGTTAAATGTTTATTGGGAAAAGTAGACGATATTGTACATTAAAAGAGTTGTCCCACTTCTGGTTGTTTTGCTGCAGGAAGCAGACAGCTTTGTACATAGTGCAGTGGCCTATGTTGGTACTGCAGGCTGAGTCCTATTCACTTCAATAGTGTTTGTGCAGTGGCCTCAGTTGGTATTGCAGGCCAATGTACGGCGCTGGCTGCAGCAAAAGAGCTAGAAGAGGGACAACCCCTTTAATATCTTTCAAAGTACATTCTTGTACAACTGTACGTTAAACATCATGATTTACTATGAGAATCTTTAAAAAGAATAGATTGATTACAAAATAATATATATTAAATAGTAATGAAGTGAAACCTGGCTGCAGTTATGGTTAATACAAACTACATGTAGAGATGGATGATGTACGACCCCAGAGATGATGTCATATAAGATTAACTGTACTAGAGGCTACAGAGTGACAGTAACATGTAAGCATCTTATATAGGTTTGCATATGAAAAGGGAAGCGCTTAAATGCATGATATAGGACTTAAATCTTGACGACCCTATTAGGTCAGATCATTACTATCAGCTGAGCGGGGATCAAACTCCCGATTCCCTCCGCCACTGATTGGCTGTGGGCTGTAGCGCTTGTGCAAGCACTGCGACTCTTCATTCTAGACCAGGTACAGAGCCATACATTGCGTTGGGAATGGGGTTGAGCTGCAGAAAAGGCGAGGGGACTGACGAATGTGAAGTCATAAGCCGTGTAGCATAGTAGACTAATCCATTAGCAGATACCATATACAGTAAGTCTGTGTCATTATATGGTATCCATCACAAGATGCCGATTTTAACAGGATTTTCCCAGACGTACAATGCGTCTAATACATGAAGTTGCATCATGGCTCTTCAAGTATTAGGCGCATCTTGGCTTCTCCGTGTGCCTAAGTAAAAATGTACGCCACATCCAATCTGGTGTAATTTATGCCAATTTGTGGTGTAAATGCTCAATAAATGTGTTGGTCTGGGGTTACCACACCCCTCCCCCTCCTGACATGTCCTGCTCAGTTTTTGCAAAATGGCGAAAAGTCACAAATGTTTGCATACCAATGTGCATCTTTTTACACCAGAAACTGGTGTAAGAGCCTAATGTCTTCCATTGTCTTTTCAGAATAAGTATGTAAAACAGATACATTATAGCCTAAGGCAGATATGTTAAGCAGATACCTGACACTGGCATCCGTCACCCATAGGCTAATATGGTATCCATACAAAGGATACATTTTTACAGGACTCCACAAGATGGCTATAGTGGCATCCATCTAATGGATTGGTCACTAAAGAGCTCACTAGGTGTCCGTTAAACAGATCCCATATTAGTCTATAGGCGATGGATTCCACTGTTAGGCATCTGTCACTAAAGGTCCATTTACACGCAAAGATGATCGCTCACAATTCTTCAAAAACTGACAGTTTTGAGCGATCATTTTGCATTAGGTACTATTGGGCTAATCAGCGTATTAGTAGCTAACTAGCTTCATTTGCATGTATTTAAAGAGAAGTGGATGGTCTGTCCTCTAAATACATTGATTTTGTTCTGGCGCAGGCAGCATGATGCATACAACGCTATCAGCACTGTCTACCGAGAACGCAGCATGCCCTCCCTGTTATCAGGGACGACGGCTTTTATACTGAGCTGAACTCGGCGATGGAGGAGAGTGCACGGTAAGCGCACGATGGGCACACGTTTACACGCAACTGCTATCGGTCAAAAGCCGTTATTTAGACGAATTTTGAGCAATTATCGTTGCATGTAAATCAGCCTTACCTTTCGTTTAACCCATCTGACGGGAGCTTTTCCAGGCATATACACTAAACCTAAGTAAAAAAATAAAAATTAAAACCATTGCCCCCTTACCTCTTAATCTATTTATTAAGAAGAGTACAGTGATCCCTAATTTCTGTCATTAAGGCTAGTGTCACACGAACGTGTTATGGGTCACCTGTCTGCATCTGTAATATAGACATGTGCCCTGGCCTGACCATGGGGGTTTACTGATCTGAACTCTGAGCATCTCAGGGATCCAGGATTCTACAGGTTTGGGTCAGTAAACCCTGCAGTCAGGCCGGGACGCACGTCCATATTACAGACGCCGTAATACATACATGTCAATATGGTCTAAGACAGATTTACAAAGTATTGTAAACCAAACTCTGAAACATGTGCTGGAACAGATGAAACCTCCATTATTTATATTCAGTGAGAACTGGTTCGCTTGTCAGAAAACGTACATTATGTATCTGTTCTGTAAACGTGGCCCAGATAAATAATGCACATACCTAATGCCAGAACAGATTACTCTTGTACGTTTCCCATTACTTCTCCATATGCTACTACTGGAAGTCAACCAATGGCAACATGTGGCTGAATGAGGGACAGACCACGCTGGGATATAGCGTAAGGCTTCCGAACCTCGTGTCACGGATCGTCACAACTGTCATAGTCAGGCACAGAAATGTCACCAGAATCAAAACAGTCTATTCCATAATAGGCAGCTTATATCTTCTTGAGTATCTGATGGGCAGTACACTAGTGGACAGTAAAAATAACTCATAGGTGATGTATGTGAGCGCAGGCCACCACTAACCCCTGGAATAAAGGGCTTCAGAGCCTTACAGGCGCTGCTTAGACACCCCAGATACTTGACGTTTCTCGCAAACCATAATAACCAAATCTTAAGTAATTCATCCTCTATTTAGAAAGTCGTAGCAGATACTTCCAGTGATAAAAGTATGAATGTCAGCTCAGTAGTTGGCTGCCCTAACTGGTGTCATACAAACATGATGCTCTGTCTCCATATCAATTTTGGGTGAGGTTCTTATTGTCTGTTCTGATTCTTTTGTCTTAAAGGGGTTGTCTCGCGGCAGCAAGTGGGGTTATACACTTCTGTATGGCCATATTAATGCACTTTGTAATGTACATTGTGCATTAAATATGAGCCATACAGAAGTTATTCACTTACCTGCTCCGTTGCTAGCGTCCTCGTCTCCATGGTTCCGTCTAAATTCGCTGGCAGCTTGCTTTTTTAGACGCGCTTGCGCAGTCTGGTCTTCTCCATTCAGCACGAGCCGCTTCAGTGTGCTCCCCGCTACAGCTCTTCTGCGCATGCGCAGACGAGCTGTCACTGCTCGGGAGCGCGCTGCAGCGGCCATTCTGTACCTTTCTCTGTTAGAGGAAGGTGCAGAAACTGGAGCTGCCCAGCGGAGAAGCCCAGCCCAGCCCAGCCCAGCATCCCCGAGAAGCCTCCCAGGTAAGTGATTTGACGGGGGGGGGGCTGCCGCTGCGCCGGGCTGCGCCGGGGGGGGGGGGGGGGGGGCTGTCGCTGCGCCGGGGGGGGGGGCTGTCGCTGCGCCGGGGGGGGCTGCCGCTGCGCCGGGGGGGCTGTCGCTAGGCCGGGGGGGGGCTGCTGCTGCGATGGGGGGGGGCTGTCGCTAGGCCGGGGGGGGCTGTCGCTGCGATGGGGGCTGTCGCTGCGATGGGGGGGCTGCCGCTAGGCCGGGGGGGGCTGCCGCTAGGCCGGGGGAACTAGCGCTGGGCTCCGGAACCTAGCGCTGGGCTCCGGGGCCTTCACCTGGGCTGAGGGTCTAGCGCTGGGGAGCCGGGGGCTAGTGCCGGTTACCTGCTGCCTGGCGGTGGGCGTCTGGTCGGCGGCTGCGGGGCGTCTGGTCGGCGGCTGCGATGCGTCCGGTTGCCATGGAGACAAAGCTGGCGGCGTCTCGGGAGCGCGCACGTCGGGCTGCAGCGAGCGACGGGGAAAGAGCCGGCGGCCATCTTGAGGAAACTTTTATAAGTTGCTGAAACGCTGGAACGGTAAGTACGAACCAGCTAGAAATGTCATTTACAGGGGGGCTTAGTAATGTGTACTTAATGGGGGGGACTGGGCAAAAAAAAAATTTTACTGCTTCCTCGAGACATCTCCTTTAACGTATGATACACGCTCAGTGACATGGGAAGTTATCCTCCTAAAAATCACTACACAATAGACAGACTGTGGTCATAGGATGCATAGCAAGTCTGTGTGTTGAGAGATGCTGAGTGGGTCCTCGCTGAACCAGGACGGATAGTCACTACAAAGAGTGACTCTTACTCTACAGCAGCACTTCTCAAACCTTGAGGTCCCCTCCAGTTGGCGAGGAGTAGCTGGGGAGATAGTTTTCACAAGTGATCATAAACTGGACAGACCTTTCTCTGGCTGCGCCAATCTGTGGTTTAGCACCAGAACTCATTCCACTTGTGCTTATTTTAATGTTATATAGGGTTCAGAACACAAATGAAGGATGGACAAGGTTTTTCATTTTAGCATGGACTTCAGTCACAAAGGTTGAGGCCCAGACATCACAAAATTCTAGTTGGCGAGACTCCAATAGAAGCAGTTTGAGAAGCCCTGTTGTAGAGGACCCCTCTATGGGCACAGAAGGTGGAACTTGGATGCACTGGTAGCTTTCTCCGCTGACAACAGCCGATTGCCGATGACTCCAGCAAAACCTCCAGGGATCAACTCATCCTCAGTGAAGCAGCCACACGAAAGAAAGGTTGTTGTAAGTGGACAAACCCTTTCATTCACTGCTGGTTTTCTATTAGCTTAAACCAGATTCCCAGTTCTTCCCTGACCCCTCTCTAATAAAGCATGTTTTCTTAAGGAAAAGGCTACAATTTTGCACCCATTCTTTTTAAACTGTAGTGTGGAGCAGTCTTAGGAGGTGTGCTGTGCCGTTTCGGAGATACTAAAATCATAATCTCTTATCACCAACCCTCAGTCGACACTGAAAGTCACTCAGGCCATATATATGTAATTCATTGATACGACCATCCAGCTTCTCACATCCCAATAATGCGCCCCTCTCAGACTCTGGTAACGGGGTGACATCTCTTCTCTGCGTCGTAGAGGCGTCTAGTGGCCAACAAGCTCTACACAAGCAGAAGAAGAGGTCACTACACACAAGGAGCCTCCGAGAGCCTCTTATAGGCCAAGGAGGGAACCACTTGTAGGACCTCAGATGACAAGACTGTTCATCTAATCACCACAACTCTCATCATTTACATATCTGCCTTAAATGGAACTGCAGGACGAGTTTTACAGCAAAACAACAGCTTGTTTTATTTGACAATGAGTTTGTATATCTCTCTCTTTCTCTATATTACACACACACACAATTCTGACCTGGTTTTAAGGTCATGTATGATTTTGTATGTATAGATCTATAACAATTGTACATGACCTTTAACTAGATCAGACTTGCGTGTGTATGTATATATACTAGATCCACACAAACTGTATCTAAAGGTCATGTCCAATTGTCCAATTCCATCTCACACATGTATTCACAGCACAGTGGAAACAAAGCTACTGTATAAATTTGCACTTGTCATTTCTCATCTTTCCTATGATTTGAGATCTGAAATCATTTCATGAAGCGTGAACGATACTCATCCTCGGTGGATGTGAGCCAAACATGGGTATGAAAGATACAAAGTTACTCTCAGCCTACAAGAGAACAAAAGCATTGTACAGAATCTGTATCAGTAGAGGTCTTCCTAATACTTGCTGTATAATTCGGTCTTCACCGAGTCCTACAGGATCGAGCTGTGCCGCCTCCGAACATAATAGCAACGATTACACAGTATAACCTACAAAGGCAAATGGGTTGTCTTACAATGACGGATTTCATTTCCCTTCTTCATATACTATCTGTCTAGGCTACCTTCACACGGGCGAGCGCGATCTCAGGCCAAGAAACCCGCACCTGTCAATGTGCGTTTCACCCGCGGATACAAGCCGCTTTTCATGCAAAAACACCATCACTTCTCTGGAATTTCAACCCTCTGGCGCTTGTTTGACGTTCGTCATAAGACCGGCAAGTGTTTCCCATTGTTTTTCAATGGGAAACCTCACATCACACTTGCGCGTACATCTCACGGCATGCGACGTGTTTGACCGTCCCATTGCAAACAATGGGCAAAGCGTTCTGAGGGATGTGTAAATATAGGACATTTTTTACCTCGCAGCATCGCAGTAAGGGACAACATCACTCAGGTGTATGACTCTATTCAAAAGAATGGCGTTCATATCGGCGTGAGTTGTGTTCGTCTCGCGATGCACAGACCTTGTGTGAGGTTCCCGCTCGTGTGAATGTAGCCTAAACACACAGGATGCTTGACCCTTCTGTGACTGCTAGAACCAGGAGTCATGCAGATGACTGTATATTTCGTCCCATACTAGGTTCTCTATATATGGCTGTATTCTCATATGACAATATACATGATGCCTTTGAAATGCGTTACTGCCATATTCTAGAGGTGTGCAATACAGAACCCACATGTGCATAAAACCTCTTAGAATTCACCAATGGATTGTCTGATTTGGACAAGTCATCTTTGATAGGCGGTCTCCCTGGAAGCTGATCATGTGGTTTCATTCTGCTAGACTTCCCGGCGATCAACTGTAATCTTTCTGTGAAGCTAAGAGCAAGTGCGTAATTTCTCTGCACGGGGCAAATGAAGTTCTAGAAATCAATGGGCTATCCATGTAACACATAGATGTGCCACGTCCACCAGAGCCAGCGATAGCCACACCATTGTTAATTCTTCCATATGGTATTAAAGGGGTTGTCTGGTTAAAAGCTAACTTATAAAATCCAATCCATATGAGTGGAAGCAATAAAGTAAACTGTACTTACCTGTCCTCACCCCAGCAATCCAGCGCCACAGCCTCACAATCCTCCCAGTTTTTGTCGACAGCAGAAGTCAGGCGACCATTGCCTGCCAGTCAGCGCTCACATCCTGGGCACCATGATGCCAGGAGTTCAATGGTATCACGGAAAGATTCATATACTGCTGTTCATAGGAGTCAGACTACCTGGTCATCACCACTATCACACTGCCCATAAGGCCCATTAGCCTGATATTACTTCCATAAAACATAACTTATTACACAACTTCATTTGTTTGTATTACAATTTGCAGCCTGCGTTCGCACTATACTCAAGATCTCTACAGACCCCCGCACAACCAGAGAGGACTGTATCCCCAACAGGTAACCTGGTCTTAGATTGTATAATAAAGGGGGTAATTTAAAGGGGTTGTCCCGCGCCAAAATGTTCGGCGCGAGACAACCCCGATGCAGGGGTTAAAAAAGAACACCGGAGAGTGCTTACCTGAATCCCCGCGCTCCGGTGACTTCTTACTTACCTGCTGAAGATGGCCGCCGGGATCTTCACCCTCGGTGGACCGCAGGGCTTCTGTGCGGTCCATTGCCGATTCCAGCCTCCTGATTGGCTGGAATCGGCACGTGACGGGGCGGAGCTACAAGGAGCCAGCATCCAGCACGAGCGGCCCCATTGAGGAAAGAAGAAGACCCGGACTGCGCAAGCGCGGCTAATTTGGCCATTAGACGGCGAAAATTAGTCGGCTCCATGGAAACGAGGACGCTAGCAACGGAGCAGGTAAGTGAAAAACTTCTTATAACTTCTGTATGGCTCATAATTAATGCACAATGTACATTACAAAGTGCATTAATATGGCCATACAGAAGTGTATAGACCCACTTGCTGCCGCGGGACAACCCCTTTAAGGCTGTATTATAGTGGAGGAGTTCAGAATGAGGACACTACGGCCTCAGATTGGCAGGCAGAGGTCACCTGACTCCCGCTGTCAGAGACCTGAAGAATCGTGGGGATGCAGCGCTGGAGAGCTGGCGCTGAGTACGGGTAAGTACCAGTATTTTTAAAAAAGATTTTCACGCTTTTGGATCTGATTTTAAAAGTTAGTTTTTAACCGGAGAACCCTTTTTAGATTTTCTAAACCAGGCAAAAACTATTTAACCCTTTAGGGACCAAGTGCGGTACAACATACGACGCTTGGTCCTAGACTTTAATCCTGTCAGATAGCAGAAGTATGGTGTGGGATTAAAGCCTCTGCTCCTGCAATCAAGCAGGAGAAGTCGGGTCCTCAGATGTCAGACACAGCAGAGGAGAAGGGAGAAGCGGTTTTCAACGGCTCCTCCTTTCCTGGCTACATAGCACTCAATGAGCTTTATTATGTACTTAGGAGTGAAAGTGAAAGTTCCGCTATGCGACCCGGCTAGCATGTAGGCGCCGGGTGCCCTCCAGCACAGTAGAACTGCAGGGTCCTAGTAGACCCTGATCAGCTTTGTTAATAGCCATTGTCAACTACAGGGGGATGTTTTCCCTGTAACTGGGACTCCCGTGGATGTCCCAGTTACAGTGGAAAAGTGTGACATAAAAAAAAAAAAAAAAACAGACAATGTGAATGACCCCCAGAGGTCTTATATGTTGATGTGGGGGACATAGACGATAAAAACAAGAAACACAGTTATAAAAATAAGAAAAAAAAACAAATTACTGAATAAAATAAAAATATATACATAAAAAAATGAAATGATCCCCCGCCAACGAAAACATTGCTCTACGCACCCTGCAATCTCAAAGTATACAAATTATATATTAAAGCGTCTGAAACAAAATGAAGAACCCATTCCTGTACGTTATTTTAGCATAAATATACTAATTTGAAAAAATAATCTTTTTTTTTTGCGTTTTACCTCTAATAAAATGGAAAAGTCGTCAGTGGAAAAAGATATTAAAAAATAGCAGTGTCACGAAAAAAAAAATGCTGCCAAAAAAATTTTGGTAGCTGAAATAAAATTAACAACCTGACAAAGTAAAATGTGTGGATTTCTACGTTAGTTCTTTTTTTTTTGAAGTTTTTACGCAGAAATGTTCTTTATTCTATTTTGATCTGCCTGCGCTTCCACTTCAAGATCTCTCCCGTTTTGCCAACGCAGCAGATACATGAAGCACATCGCACAATAGAGACGTAGCACAGCTACTGGCTTCTGCTTACATAGAAGGCTGAAACTCTGAAATATCTACAAAGGCACTGATCAGATCTGCAGCTCGGGCTATTTTGATATTCTATCCATTCTTCAGTACCGTAGAAAGCAAGTTCAGCGGATGTCACTTGTTAACATATCGCCTGCGGGTCCCCGAGTTAACCTGTCACCACATGGGCTTATTCTTAACTGCCTTTCTCCATAGCATCAGTCCACCTCTTCACTGTATCAAAAAAGGGGAGGCTCTACTGTTACAAGATTCTGGCCGTGCACCTTGAAACGCATGTCAAGGTTATGGAACGCGATATTAACGAGGGATTGGCGACAGGATTGTAGAGTTTTACCAAGATGTGTTATATTCTCCTTCTCCTAGATGCATCCTTATGATCGCAAAATCCCACAGCAAATTCCACAATAGACGCCCTCTATTTTCTTAAGAAATGGGGAGGAGGAGGGGGGGATGCTCTCTTTCCGAATATGCAAACAACTCTTCTCAGCTTGAGCAACCCCGGAAGAAGTAAGGACCCAGTCAGACTAGCGCCACCCTACATTCCCCACAAGCAAAGAAATACCTTGACGACAACCAAACGGGACAGTAAGCTCTGGACTGGCCTGTTTCAGAGTGATGATGTATGATGGCATGACCTAAACAGCAGGGGCCTTCAATTGGATTTTGGCTGCCCCTCCTGCGTTATAGCACTGTTAGTACCACAATATATTTTCCATAGGAATATTTCTCCACGAAACTTTCCAACCTCATGCAACTTTTGATATGGATTTTATGGACATTGATGTGAGTATGTGTGAAGAAATTCTTAAAGTGACTTAGCATACATTGAACGTGTTATGGAGATAGGTCCACCGTACTAGCAGCCCAAATATTGAGCTGTTTGGCTTATGGGAGAAATCAAAGTATAGATACGACTCTGCTGTATTCATTATGGGAAGCAATCGCCCTACCTCTCTTACCGGTGATTGATAACTAATGGGTATACCCCGTGTGGTTCAGGTAGCCAAGCTCAAGGTTGACTCAGCCTTCCATCCTTCCGAGGCTGGGAAAATGAGCACCCAGCTTGCTGGGGGGTAAAAGATGACTGGGGAAGGCAATGGCAGACCACCATGAAAAAACGTCATGATGTGATGTCACCCTAGGAGTCAGTCATGACTCGGTGCCAAGAGACTTTACCTTACCTATACATGCGGATAAATGGCAGCCATCAAACACTTAATGGCAGCCCAGAAGAGCAAGTGGAGTGCTCCCATCAGGAATACAGTGGACTTATATTAGGGTGGCTTTACACGGGACGACTGTCTACTTGACAGTCGCCCAACGATTAACGCAACTGTGCTTTTACACATTGGTGATAATCACTCACTGAATGGAGGTGAAGCGCGCTGGAGATCTTTTCCGGACGTTCACCTCGATTCAGAGTAAACAGGTAGTCGTTCGTAGATGGGACTGCCCATTTCCACAGGCCGATAGTTGTTTGGTATTTGTGTTAGCTAAAAACCAGGGGAATCCGACAAGTGAGTGATTGGTCATTTACTCTGTATTTACATGAGACAGCAGTCACCTATAATCATTCTTTTGAGCGATTACTTGGGTGACTATCAGCACGTGTGAAGCCACCTTTATGCACTACTAGCCATAAGGCACAGGGCAGCACAGTATAGCATATATAGTTTATGAGGCTCAGAGGTCCTGACAAAAAAAGCAGATAATACACTGCTCAATACTAGCAACAATAATGGAATGTTATTGAAGCGGTACAATCACGTGTATCCTATTAGTGTCTCTAATGGCTTTGGGTGGCAAAATATTTGCAACAATTTACAATCACGGTTATAAAAATATCTTCACTATTTTCTATTCCTAAAGATGGATTACTACCCGTTTTCTAGTACCGCTATAGTGAATTTTGCATTTGCATATTTATTTAATGACAATTTTATAGTTTGGAGTGCTTATACTTTACCTCTAGGATGAAATATATTTATATTGCTGATATTATGTGTCAGTATATTACAGATGCAACTATGTCCCTCTCTTCCTGGTGTAAATTATACAGTATATCAAAAGTCACTGAGAAATGACATGACCATCTATAGGTTTCTCTGTTCAAAAAGGAGATCCTGAAAATAGAAGTCCTAGCAACAAGTGTCCTCCGAAAAGCACCAGCTGAATACCCAATAACCACCATACCCCCTAAACAGTGCCAACCACAATAACCACTATAGCATTCAAACAGCATCAGCCACAAATGCCCCATCAATCCCTTAAAGCCACAGTGAGCACCATACCCTCATGCAGTGCCAGTTACAATACCTTAAATATGGCCAAGCAGCGCCAACCATATCTAAATACCCCTCCTCCCAGCACGCCACACATGCCTGTAGTCAGTCTACAGCTTCATATATCATTTAGTGTCTGGATGAAGAGTGATCCCTTAATACTTCTTATCTATTCTACTGCCACTACTGCTTTAATGGTAGTCAGAAGACTTTAAACTTTCATCTCCCCTTCGTCTCTTCAGTGCCTACTGTGTGTGCCGGGAAATGTTCCTTTTACCCCCTCTATGTCTCCGTATTTAATGGCTGCCCTATGATGGCTCCATACAGCACAGACATAATATCGCTACGTACAATAGGCCTTAGGTTGAGTTTAGAGAAACATCTTAGTGTCTCAGTCATGGCTTTAATGTCCAAACCTCCCGTGATGCTACTGAACCCAACTTATGTAGTTCTACAGTGAAGCAAGTTCTATTGAGTCGAACTGCAGGAGGTCCTTATATTGTGGTAGTAACGTAAATGCTTAAATGTGGCCATTGGAAACTAACCTAAGGCCTCATGCACAGTCGGATGTCGGCCCGGTGTAGGAGTCATAGCAGGACAATCATTTCACAGAGGCATACAGAGAAAAAAGCAGAACCTGCAGCAAAAATTACACTTATGAATACAACTTTATGGTCCCTTTCTCACGGCCGAATCACTGATCAACACGGATGTAGACTGGCGCTCATTTCATTTTCTTTTACAAAACTGCCAAGAATTGGCCTATGGGAACGAACGAGCCCCACTATGATCATCCGTCCCCATAGGCCGGCTGGCTGTTCACACAGGAAGATGTGCCGCCAATCAGAGAGCATTGTTATGCTTGATAAAACTAGGCGATCAGCCGACGAACAAGGTTTCACTCCTTTGTTGGCTGATCGCTCATCCCTTTACACAGCCCTATTGTCAGTTACACAAACGGTCGGAAGAATGCTATGAATGGATAATCGGTCCATGGAACAGGAAGGTTACACCTCATGCAAAGGTCAATGTATCCCCTTACAGGAAAGGGTATCACATCCTGACACAAGAAGATTTTGAAGAGTTCATATGTTTTTAATGGAACCTTGGTCCTATTCTGAATGAATTATCAATTATTTAGTAGCTAGTTAAGAAGTCCCCATCACTATTGACTGCAGCCATTGTGCCCGGATGTTACTGGCTTGGCTTGTTACACTGTATTTTACTTATCCCACCATGTAAATTCAGTTTTTATCTCTCCGGCCATTTTCCAATGTATCTGTGCCTCACCTTCACTACTCTAATTTTCCCGTTTTAAGGATTAGAATGGCAGAGTTACAGTAAGGACTGACACATCGGTAAAACAACAAGATGATGGAGAATCATTAGCTGTATGAAAATGCAGATTTATATGTCCTGCACCGTCTGTGGAAAGATGGACGCTGTAATGGCTGCCCCACATTCTGTACCTGTGAAGGACATCAAGATAAGACATAGAAACTTTAAGAGCGGGCTTACACTTATAGGTATTACCGGATTTTACGGAGAGAAGCTCTTACGTGGGTTTTTTTTTTCGGTAAGCAACACGTCTGATTTTCTTTCTGTGATTACGCTAAAATCTGATAAAATTTCTAATATTTCAATATAGGTAGAAGTTGTATTTTTACCTGAAGAGTGCAAAATCATTTGGCAAATAAAACATCAAAAGGGCTTATAAAACCTGGATACTTTGTGTATATACATATATTTATATGTGAGCATTGATACACAGAGTTCATTAGTGTATATATATATGTACACACTTGGTGACATAGAATGGCTTTTGAGTACACTGATAAGCTAGCAGCTGCAGAGATATGTTAAGTGGCTTCTTCATCCATTTGTATGCTCATAGTGAAGAATGTCCTTCCACGTGAAGCATTGGAGAGCCGCTTTGGAGGCGTGAAGTCCTGCAGTCAGTAGGTTTTCCAGAGAGGGTTCACATATATCCAGCCGTCACCCTGAAACAGAATCAAACAGATTTTCAGTTATGAAGAGGTTTATCCAGGATTATAAAGGTCGTCATAAATAATTTCCTATGTACCTTGCATCATAAACCCAAGCCTGGACGGGACCACAGGGGAACAAGTGAAGCCTTGAGTCTGGAGTGCCCCTTTGCATGTATGGCACATTAGACTCACTGCACTAAGTATAAGTCAGCATACATCATCTCAGCCAGCCTATACATCCATATAATACAGGGAAGTCTATTTACATAGACATATAGGCTGGCTGAGATGACATCTACGCACATTGACAGGTCGGCCACTCTCTCTCTACTTGAGCTTTGCCTTCTCAACATTGCTGTGGGAGTCCCCATCATCAATCGCCTTGCAGCTACTAGCGACCCAATACTATCTGAGATTTTTTGTTCCATAACAACCTCCTAAATATTGTATCATCGTATGGAGTCTAAAAAAATATTGTGATGCAATACAAACCAGAGAATTTTGAAGTATATAAAGGAGTTGTGACACCAAAACAATTTTAATAAGATTTCCCCTGCCAATTATAGACAATAGGAGAAGATTCCAGACTAGAGATGAGCGAGTGTACTCGTTAAGACAAAATACTCGAGCGAGTATTGCCATTCTCGAGTACATGCCCGCTCGTGCCAAAAGATTCGGCGGCCGGCAGGGGAGAGCAGGAAGGAACGGGGTGGGGGGGGAGATCTCTCTCCCTCCCTCTCCCCCATGCTCACTCCCGCAACTCACAGCTCACCCCCGCCGGTCCCCGAATCTTTTCTCACGAGCGGGCATGTACTCGTAAATGGCAATACTCGCTCGAGTATTTTGCCTTAACGAGTACACTCGCTCATCTCTATTCAAGACCTTCACTTTATCCTTGAAATTTCATACCAATGGAAGCAAATTGGTAGTATAGTCTTGAGGCTTAGAAGATACCACAATTCCCAAATATTTAAATTCCTTCACTATCTGTAATCACGTATGTTCCAATGAATAGTCCTTCCACAAGGGACCTAAAATGAAGAATTCCAGATTTTCCCCAGTTAATAGGAAGATTTAACAGCTTACCAAGTATATAAAAACTGGACAAGATAGGACTCATTGATCTACTCAAATCCCCCATATACAGCAGATCATCTGCATATAGTGAGATACGTTCCTCAATTTCTCCATATTGTAATCCAACTAGATCAGGTGATTTCCTCATCAAACCAGCCAGGAGCATCGATTAGAGCAGCTTTGGCAGTGTCGAGTTAAAAAACAGCTCTGTTCCCACAAACTCGATGCTCCACCCTAAGATTCAAATACAACTTCCTTACATTAATAGCAATTGTTTTGTTTGGCATAAAGCCGGACTGATCCTTATGTAGTAAATGAGTCATTACTAAAAATTATTTATTCACAAGTACATTCACCAAGATTTTTACATTAGTGGTCAACAGAGATATTGGACAATAGGAATCAGAAAGAAACACATCTTTTCCGACTTTAAGAATAAAGAGAATCCTAGCATTTCTCATTTGTTGTGGAAGTATGCCTTCCTGCGATGATTTATTAAACACCATCAATAAGTGTGGCAGAACATATCCTGGCAGCGCTTAAAAAAATTTATTTGGAAGACCATCCAACCCAGGCGACTTTTCATAAGGAAGTGTTGCTGCTGCCTCCCTTAACTCATTCAGTGTCACAGAAGCCTATATCATCACTCTCTAATCAGACTAAATTGGCAATTGCACCTGAGCCAAATATTCATAAAGATCTTCACAATCCACACTTAACTTAGAAGCATACGGGCTTTTAAAGGTCTCCAAAATGTCATCCTCCTTTATAATGAAAAAATTATCAGGCCTTCTCAATGCTGCCGCATAAGATGATGATCCCTGTGCCTTAATTATGGAAGGCCAAAACCGACCCCTTGCTTCTCCTTCCTCAAAAATCTTTCACTTCATAGAAAGACGTTTATTTTTTGCAATACATCTCAGATGTTCTGCCAGCTGAGACTGTGCCGCTCTCCTATTAATTTCAGCCTGATTAGTGGGAGAATATATCTATATCTATTGTGAGGGATTAGCATTTAGGATCGGTAGCAACCTGGGCATAAGCAGTCAGAGACAGTGACACTTGCGATAAAGTCTTTAGTCCAGGCTTTGCCTGGGTTTATTTCCAAGCAAACAAAAGCAAAATACAGGCCTTAACATCAGGCAAACACAAAGTAAATCCTGCTCGTCTGAGCACTTACTAAACATGTAGCGTCCCTGTCTACACACTGGTAACAAATGGCTCCTGCACACAGCCAGCCAGGACTCTCAGACCTGCAGAGGTCTCAGCTCTCTCAGCCCACACGCTGGGCTAGCCGGGCTCCTGCTCCACAGAGCCCTCTCTCTGGCTCTCAGCCAGATGCTCCCTCTCTGGCTCTCAGCCAGATGCTCTTCCCAGGCCCTGTAGGCCCAGGCTTTATATGGCCTGGTACTAGCCCCACCTGGTACGTGGGAGTGACCATCCCACCCTTCACTTTGGTCACTCCAGAAAAGCCGGCCCAGATTATGCGGCTTGGAGCCACTTACTTGCTACAACGTGTCAGTAACTTAATGCTACTAACACTATACTGCCGGCTTCCTCCACCGAGTCCAGGCTGCTCGGTGGCACGTACCTGGCCAAGTACTCCCCAAAGCCTCATAGGAGAGCATCCTAGGCGAAATATATATGCCCTCCAGCACTTTGCCGGTCACCTTCTCACACTATCTATACACACATTTGCTCTGCATCTAAAGCTCATCACTAAAGGGCCGAATATATATATATATATATTGTATGTCAAAGCACGTTTCCCCATTGAAATGCATTGAAACGCCACTAATGCATTCCGATGCATTTCAATGGGGAAACAAACTGCATGTAAACATAAAAAATCAATACTTACCTACCGCCAGTGTTCCCGGATGATTCAATTGAACGGCTGTGATTAGTTAACCCAGCGCCAGCTTTCATTGACTGAGGCGGCGCTCAGTTAACCAATCAGAGCATTAGCTTGTTGGAGGTGGGGCATTCAAGCCTCGCATCCAGAAAGCAATGCTCTGTGTCGGCGTGGAGGAGGGAGCGACAGCCTGCAGCAGCGCCGCAGACCATTGCGAGGACGAAAAGCCGGCGACAGCGGAGTATAGATTCCCCCCTGAGCCTCAGCTTGTGAGTTTCTTGACTTGCGAGCAGGTTCGTACCCTGAGTTTTTGCTCGTAAATAAGAGCAAATATTCGGGAGAGAGCCTGCTCGCAAGTCAAAAAACTCACAAGCTAAGGCACTCGCATCCTGAGGTACCACTGTAATTCTATAACTTCCTGGTGTCGTACAGACTTGAAATTTGGCACAACCATTCTTTAGATCCTAAATAGGAATAGTAAAGGGGTCACGACTTGATTATTTTTTTTTAAGCATAAAAGTTAGTGACCCCCTATGTAATGTAAGTAATAACACATCTGTACCGCACAAGCGTTAAATTTATCATTAACTTTTTTTAGGTCCTAAACTAGTTACTATTATTATTATAGTACCAGTGTTTCTGGTGGCGCAATGCGCCACTTACTAATATAGTATATAATGAAAGGGATTGTTTCAACAATGAACAATGGTTGACGATTAGATGAAGGGTGGACTGGTGTTGGCAGCATTAGCACTTGAGATGACATGGTATCGTGTTGAGGAAATGTGAAGATAGTGGGGAAGGACTATGCTTCAATGTTGTTGGTCAATATGCACTGCCAGCTATGTGTCTGTACATTTGTGAGGTGTCATCTACTGGAGTCTCCACATAGGTGTGCAGCTGCGTCACAACTAGCTACAAACTGCCAGACTAAATACTGGTGTATCCATAGCAACTGGGGCCGCAGGGTTTTGTGAGGGATGTAGTTCGCCCATAATACCTCATTCAGCTCAGAGACCATGTGACTGATCACATGACTGACATCATCACAGGTTTTGTCAACGCACAAGCTATGTATGTGCAAATTTGTGAGGTGTAATTTATTGGAGTCTCCACACAGGTGTCCAGATGTCTCAAAACCAGCTACAAGTCACCAGACTGAGTACTGCTGTATCCATTGCAACTAAGGCCGCAGAGTTTTCTGGGGGATGTAATCCGCCCATAATCCCTCATTCAGTGCACAAGGATAAAGGACCTGTGATGACATCACCGTCATGTTATCAGGGGGCAGAGCTAAGAGTCGGTAACTGATTACATGATCGTGAGATCACACAGGTGCTGTCAGCACACGGCTGCTGTCAGGCTCTGCATGTAACTTACACCGCAAACACGGACTCACGGACAAGTGGTCCTTAGCACTTTGATAGGAAAAGTAAAGTTGTCGCAACTTGATCATTCAATTCTAAGGGCAAAAGTAAGTGACCCCTATATAATGTAACTAATAACACATATCTCTACCGCACAAACTTGAATTTCTGGCACGGCCATTCTTTAGGTTGTAAATGGGAAAAGTAAAGGGCTTGCAACATCAATATTCAATTCTATGCGTGAAAAACTATGTGAAAATCCATAACACATGAGATAGGCTTTATAGTTTCTGAGAAAAGAACTAGGGAAATAATTTGTATACTGAGGAGAATCTAACTGACCTCTGTGTGTATATACTGGGGAGAATCTACCTCACCCCTGTGTGTATATACTGAAGAGAATCTAACTGACACTGTGTGTATATACTGAGGAGAATCTACCTCACCCCTGTGTGTATATACTGAGGAGAATCTACCTCACCCCTGTGTGTATATACTGAGGAGAATCTAACTGACACTGTGTGTATATATTGAGGAGAATCTAACTGACCTCTGTGTGCATATGTATACTGAAAGGCTGTAACAAACAGAGAAGCGGCCATGGACTGCAGGGATGGAGCATTCCTTTAAGACTAAGAAGGGGCTGCAAACTTCATTCTGGGGTATATTTGAATAAAAAGGGGCGTTGCCTTTAAGGGTAAAAAGTGAGGAGAGTGGGAGGTGTAGCACATTCTGTAGACAGACATCGGTACATGCAGTCTGAGGAGAATCTAACGCTCCTCTATGTGTGTAAAGATTTTATTCCTCAGTTTCTCTGAAGCAACCATGACTTCATAAACTATCCAGTGTAAACAACAGGTAAACACCTGGACCAAATTAACTCGGGCGAAGCCAGGTATATCAGCTAGTCCTCTGTATATCATAACCACGTATAAATGCCTTCATAGCATCCCACACTACAGACACTGAGGAAGAGCAAATATTAATCTGACTAAATTTCAATATAGCCTCCTCTGTTGCAGCATTACCATCAAACAGGTTCAACCAAAAGGGATTTAACCTCTAAAAACTATCCAAACCAAATAATCAACGACAAGTAAACTGATCAAACGTAAACATAAGGAAATATAGACGGAGTACGTGAACGCCGACAGCAGCATTTACAGCTTTAACAGCTGCAATCAGTATTCACTCTGCGAGAAACAGCCGGCACCTGCATTGTATAGAGCAGGAACAGCTTCCAATTCTCCCCCTACAAACCCCGAAATGTACGTCCTGTCTCATTAAGAATGAGGTGACATGAAAACCACGCAGGCATTCAGTTTTACCACAAAACCACATGGTTTAAAATTTGTTTGTTAAAGGGGCTGTCCTAAAATATCGTTTAGAGTTACATCCAGCCCATAGTTATAAAAAGTTTTTGTATTTGTAAAGTTGGAAACTTGGGCTGTGGCACCTTTTTAGCTGATCCATAGGGAGGCCCGGAATTAGAGTCTCCCCACTCAGCTATGGACGACGCTTCATTTACTGACATTCGTTTTATGATAAAGAGTGTCCTGCATCTATAATAGACTAAAACCACAGTACGCTCTCAACAACCCACTAAAACTAGATACAATGACCAATATAACAACATTTAATATAATAAGTCATCACAGTCCAGTTTTGCCTCCTGTTATTTCAATGTTTTGCCGTAATTTACATGTCAGAAGTATATATATATAGGAGATGTTGGTAGTCAGCGACTAAACATCAGATAGAAAGTATGCATTAAAAAAAATGCACCCACCAATCAAAAAATGGCAATAAAGTAATTGAAGGGTTCAAAAAGAATTACACAATGTGTGTGACCCTCAGCTGATTACAATTACACACTTTATGAGTCAATCTTGTCTTGTTATTCTGTATCACTATGAAGGAAAGTCTGTTGAGTACTTGTGAAGTGAGCATTGTGACAAGAGCGGTGTGACTTCATGGTGAGATATGCAGCCCCCTCAAGGATACGTATACCCTGGGAACATCTTGTAGTGAATATATAATAAGTCTAAAGTCTTCTGATTGATCTACACGGAAACCTCATAGAATTGGAAATTCTGCACTACTTATTTTCAGAATATGTTTTGGCTGAAAGGAAATAATTGCATCGATATTACAAAATCGGGGAACCGCTACATATGTAATTCCCTGATATAATAATAATAATAATAAACTTTATTTGTATAGCGCCAACATATTCCGCAGCGCTTACATAGACGGGGGATACAGAAAGACAAAAGTACAAACATTACAGAACCACGGTTACATAGTAATCAATTGATGGAGACAATAGGGGTGAGGGTCCTGCTCCAACGAGCTTACATACTACAAGTAATGGGGTGATACAGAATGATACTGTATGGCAAGGTGGAGAGTGAGGGGTGATATACACATAGACAATGGTCAGACATTTAGCCGTGTGACGGCAGAAACAGTATGACTGCAGGAGCGGTTTATGATGGCTAGCAGGGATTGCAGTCAGTAGGTCAGGGAGCATGTTATCAGGCGGAGTACAGAGGAGTTTGTTTAGGGAATTCGGTATGCCTCACTTAAGAGGTGCGTTTTTAGAGCACGCCCGAAGTTCTGCGAGTCCTGGATTGCTCGGGTAGCCTTTGGTAGTGCGTTCCAGAGGACCGGTGCTGCTCTGGAGAAGTCTTGGAGGCGGGAATGAGAAGTTCGAATTAAAGGGGCGCTCAGTCTGGTTTCGTTAGCAGAGCAGAGAGCTTGGGCTGGGTGATGGATTGAGATGAGGGAGGCAATATAGGGAGGCGCTGCACTGTGGAGGGCTTTGTGGATGAAGGTGGCGAGTTTAAATTGAATTTTGTATTTAACGGGCAGCCAGTGCAGTGATCGGCACAGGGCAGAGGCGTCCGAGTAGCGGCTGGACAGGAAGATGAGCCTGGCTGCCGCATTCAGGATGGATTGGAGAGGGTAGAGTCTGGTGCAGGGGAGGCCGATCAGCAACGAGTTGCAATAATCGAGCCGGGAGTGGATGAGGGCAACAGTAAGCGTTTTTAGCGTGTCCACAGTGAGAAAAGAGCGGATTCTTGCGATGTTCTTGAGGTGCAGCTGACATGTTCGGGCCAGAGATTGGATGTAGGGGGTAAAAGAGAGATCAGAATCAAATATGACTCCAAGGCAGCGGACATGTTGTCTAGGAGTTATGGTGGCACCACACACTGAGATGGAGATGTCAGGAGGAGGTCGGTTAGTGGAGGGTGGAAATACCAGCAGGTCAGTTTTAGAGAGGTTTAGTTTTAGGTAGAGAGAGGACATGGTGTTAGAGACAGCGGACAGTTAGTGATGTTTTGGAGTAAAGGTGCAGAGATGTCACGGGAAGAGGTGTATAGCTGGGTGTCATCAGCATACAGGTGGTATTGGAGGCCAAATCTCCTGATGGTTTGTCCAATAGGGGCTGTGTAGATAGAGAAAAGAAGGGGGCCGAGGACAGAGCCCTGGGGGACCCCAACAGCAAGGGGAAGAGGAGGGGAGGTAGAGCCAGCAAAGGAGACACTGAAAGAGCGGTCAGATAGGTAGGAAGAGAACCAGGACGGGGCAGTATCCTTTAGGCCAATGGACCGTAGCATACTGAGGAGGAGTTTGTGGTCAACAGTGTCAAATGCTGCGGAGAGGTCGAGGAGGATCAGTAGGGAGTAGTCGCCCCTCGATTTGGCTGTCAGTAGGTCATTGGATACCCTTGTAAGGGCAGTTTCTGTCGAGTGTTGAGGTCGGAAGCCAGACTGTAGGGGGTCTAGGAGAGAGTGCTCTGATAGATAGCTTACAAGGTGGGAGTAAACCAGCCGTTCTAGTAGTTTGGAGATGAAGGGGAGGTTTGAGATGGGTCGGTAGTTGGCAGCATCAGTCGCGTCCAGAGTCAGCTTCTTTAGCAGTGGGGATATGATGGCGTGTTTGAAAGAAGAGGGAAAGATGCCAGAGGTCAGAGAGAGGTTGAATATAGGGGTGAGATGGGAGATGACCACTGGTATGATATTTCTAGCAACACTAGAGCTCAGTTTTCAGAATAAATGACAATCAATTTTCCACATGTGTCTCTTAATATTAATTATATTGTAAATTTAAAATCAAGCAGCATTTATCTAAAGCATTAGTTCATGGGAAAAAAGGTCTACTACTTTGTGCAGAAATATTGCTACTGCTGCCCATAGGTTGCGCCTATTACTACTGCGCATAATGAGACTGTGTTCAGAGTCCCATGATCCGGGTCTAGGATGCTGTCTTTTTAAAAAAAAAATTCCCAAGATTGCCTGCACTGCCTCTTCCTTTCTAAATTCAGATGGAGAGCATTCCTGCTGAACATAGAAACAGAAGAAAAGTTCTGAGGGAGAGAGAAAGTTTGAAAAGTTAGAAATGAGCAGTGATGCAAACTTCTGACTCTCTAGGTAATCTCCAACTGACTTCCAAGTTTAGAGAAAGCAGTGGAACCACTTAGGCTGCCGGCACACAGCGGATTTGCATTGAGAAAACCTGGAGCAGGCATCCGCCTTAAGATTCTGCAGCGAATCCATGCGATTGCGATGTTCTGCTTGCAGGGAAGAAAACGTGGCATGCCGCGATTCTGTGCGGGCTGCGCATGGACGGCTCCCACTTAAGTCAATGAAAGCCGTCCATCCTGCGGCCATTCTGGAATCATCATTGCAGAATGGTCACGGGAGCTGCATCATCGCCATAGCAACAATGCGGCGTCAGCACATGCGGTCACCAGGTCAGATCCTGCTGTGAGATTCCAAATGCAGAGTCCAACCTGCCCGCCCTAAATAGCAAAACCAGATAAAAATGGACCAAAATCCCTGCCTCCAGTTTGCAGATCAAGACAATAGTCATGTGAACATGTAACAAAGCAAACATCTTTAGTGTGCCCATGCATGATGCCGTTTGTGTCATGTGGCCGAAAACTAAAATGCAGAAGCACAACAATTTGCAGTAAAACCCCATCGGTTGTGCAGCAGCACACCTTGTTCCGTGTATGGATAACCTAAATCTGGTCTTCAAATTTATAACGCACCCCTACAAATTGGTCCACAGTGACTTAAAAGCTCTGCACACTTTGCAACATCATAACAAAGATTTGCAGGTCAGTTGACCTTTCTTCTGTATTCAGAGCCCAATAATGAGGGATTAAAGACCATATAAAATTTACATTATTTAAATCAAAACACTTTATAAATTAGAAAGTCTTTTTCCTTAATTCTATGTGGCTATAAAAGAAAATGTTGAAAATTCTAGATTTCATCCTGGCAGCTGGAACACACACAATAGGCTGACATTTCTTGTATTTAGAGTTCACTAGCTTTGCTGCTTAGACTGAAACAAGGCCAGCAAAGTGTTCTCATTATTAAAGGGCAAGGATTTAAAGGGGATGTCCACTAGGGGATCAAAATCCCAAAAGAGTAAGCTGCATTAAAACAACACAGAAACTTATACTCACTTACTGATATCCCAGGCACTCTGGCCCCTGCAACTCCAATTACCCCCGCTCCACATCTATATCCGGGTAGCATGGTTCAATGCCATCTAAACATGTGACTGCTGCCACAAATCACCAGCGTCAGTATTGATAAGTGTGTTGTTTTAATGCAGCACTCTTTTAGGGGGTTGGTTTTCCCCACTGAACAACCTCTTTAATGACATATGGCAGCTCCCAGGTATCTTGGAAAAGGGCTATTCTTCAATGCATCACTCACCAAGGAAGATTTGAAAAACTGGAAAAAGGTATAAAAATGACTCTTCTACAGATTATCTAGTTAATGTAACTAAATTAAATAATGAGACATTCCTTTTCAGATAATTAAAGGAATCTGTGACCACATTAACGCTGTCCTATATGAGGGGTAGAATAAACCAAGTGCTAGACACAAAATTTGTTTTCTTACAGTAATTTGTATGAAATCACACTATTAGGTGCAGCACGATCCGAGCCTGGAATCTGCTTGGTGATAGGCTCAGGACTCCTCGATATTCTTGAGTTGCTGGCTCACTCTGTCAACCCGCCACTGATTGACAGCTTTCTCCCTATACTGTGCATGGTGAAAAAGCTGTCAATTAGCAGAAGGAGGGCTCCTGCTGAAATACAAGTCACGCAGCGCTCAGCTCACACTGCACCCAATAACGTGTTATTTCAGGAAGATTAATTGCAAGAAAACAGGTAAGTGACCCACCAGTGTAATCAGGGTGCCTGTTAATACCTTATGCTGCCCTCTGGTAGGGCAGAATGAACCTGATGGGGTGACAGATTTCCTTTAAAACTCTTACAATATTCATGCCATCCCATAAAGGGTATAGAAGGATCTGGAGGTTGTTCAGTCGTTGTTCCTTCATGGTCTTATGCACGTTGTAGAAGTTTACTGTTACTTTTGACTGAATATCTTACAGCCCAACATGATGTGATACATTTTCTTTGACTTTGCACTTTACTTCAAGAAACTTTTTTTCCTCAGGTATTCAATCAATACCGGTGAGGGAATGAAAGACTGTCCATGCTGAAGTCATGAATAATGCATGAATTGGTATTCGGAGTAATATTTAATTTATTTCTCTCTCACGCTACACCACAAATGAAAGGTATCTTGCTGCAATGACTTGACAGTGAAAGGATATTACCATTTACAGTTTACCTAGCGCATTCATCGATTTTCCTTTTGCAAATCCTGCCTATGGGAGCGCAGCAAATTAATACATATAAGAATAGTATAAAGCCATACATTCATAAACTGTACATAAAATCCAGGCACACTCCATGAGAAATAATAATAGGAAGTACTAATAATGATGCCGATGCACCAAGTGACTGACTGTAAGTGGAAAACAAATTTAAATATCAAAGTTGCGATGCGGTACAATGTCAGACGGCTTCCAGACAGATCCGCATACCAATGGGTCTAGCTGGAGAGGATTTTCACTTTCAACTACAAAGAGAAAACGAAAGCAGCATACTATATAGCAGACAAAAGTGCAGCCATAACAAGGCCTACATTTACAGGTATGCCACCAGCACAATCTCACACCCCGATGGATTCACGTTTTCCATTACTCTATACATTTCATGGTCAGCCATCGCTCTACTGCGGTCATTATGAGAACTGGAGGGGGTCACGAACGGAGATCGACAGCTGATCCTCCACCCATTTATGTTTGTATCAAATAATATTCTTGTACCCACAACCACACTCATTTACGGGGAAGTTACACGGATTTCACATTATCCTCCATACACAATGGGGAATATACATATTAATTACAATATGAGGAAAAGACATAAATGAGAACGCCATTAAGTTTCCTAAGACTTCAACTTTTTAACCCATCAATTAACTGGCCTGGTACAAAGTTGAGGGTCTTGGAAACACATTAAAAACGTTAATGGGTATATTGAGTGTTGGCACATTTGTCATTAAAAATTGAAAAAAAAAGTAAGAAAGGTGGAAGTGAATAATAGTGGCTCACACCAACCCCCATCTTCCTCAGCCAGACCTACTGATGACAGCTTATGTCATAGGTTGAAAATAAACACACGGAGCACAGACTTGATATATTTACAAGGGGCAGTAATGGTGCATAGAGCGGCTTCCTTGTTCTTTCACTATTGCAGTGTCTACCTATAGCTATATATAGGTAAAGTGGGCAAATTAACCTTTCAGTTATAACATTGGTTCTACTGTATAACGAGCATTAAATCAAGCACAGAAGCTAATCACTTCCATGTTGAATGCAACAACTACACACACACACACAGTACTGGAGTATCTTGTCTCCACCTGGAACTATGGGTGGAGAACTGGTATTGTGGGGGTGGAGTTATAGTCAACAGATCTGACAGCCGGCGGTGGACGGGGACAGATACAGTGCGGGGGAGGTGGGCTGCAAGCTAACAGCGGGACGGAGGGTGAAGAAAGTGCCTGAGGGGGCCAGGAATCTCTGGCAGCCGGCGGGGTACGAGGACTGAGACATTGGGGCCGGAAGGTAGCACTACAGTCGCCTTACAGTTGACACCGGAGGCCAGGGGGTGGGTGACTGTCGGTGCATAAGCACCACAGGTTGCGATCAAGTCCAGTCCTGGTCCAAGGCACCCAGCACAGCGCCCCAGCGTGTTACAGGTGTTTGTCAGTCCGGTCCGAGGCACACCAGCAGCTCCAATCTCCACTGTCACAAACCCGGCACCCTGGCATGTGTCCGGTCACAGCCCCGCGGTCAGTCTCCCTGACACAGCCAACCAAAAATCGCTACACTCGTGTGAACGAGTCCTTACACTGATGCATGTATAAATGTCATGAAATGAAGGGTTAATTTTATTAAAAATCATAATTTCACTAAACATTATCTGATTAAAAGAAAAAAGTTTGGATCCACCTTGAAGAAAAGGCTAAAAGGACATTGGTCAGTCAATTTAGTCTACTAAACAAATAGCAAGTCAAGAAAGCTGCCAGAAAATAATGGTCAAACAAACCTCCCTGGTCATTCATACTGGAGCAGTAACCCAGAAATCAATGTTTATTCTGCCGCGCAGTATGCAAATTAGATGAGAACCGTCAAATGGGCCTTTCATTATGAGTGAGTAGTCTTAAGCTTTCTTCAGTAAGCATTCCTCAACATCTCTTCTTAGTTCTTGATTAATGTCTTAAGTGTTCCTTAGCATCATTACTGAGCCATCAATCAAGAGCCAAGCGAAGGGGGGGGGGGGGGGGGAGGAGGGTTGAGGAACACTTAACGCGACCCTCTGCGTATGGACAAACAAACATGGCCATACCGTTTTTCTAACTATCTGATCCACACTGAGCATTAGTATGCATTAGCAGTCCACAACACTATACGTTGCTCTGACTGGCCAGTGCTGCTCACACGGGCAGCCTTAGCCAATCAGAGCAGACTGCAGTGTCTTAGATAAATGATGCATTCTAATGCACAGTGTGTATGAGGTAGTCAAAGAAGCAGCACAGACATCTTTGTTTGCTCGGGGTCAGAGGGTTTCTTTACTAAAGGAAGCAAAGGACCTCACTCAATGGCCCATGGCAGAATAAAACACAGATTTGTGGGTTACTGCTCCAGTATGAGTGGTGAAAAGGGTATGTTTAGCCTTATTGCCTTGCTACTGCATTAGTATCCTAAAATACATTGACAGATGAAACATAAAATGAGATGAAACATAAAAAAACAACTAATATGTATACTAAAAAAGTGTAGAAAGCTATGTATAATATGCATGGAAATGTTTAACACTTATGTCATACCACCAATCTTAACATTAGAGTTTAAAAACTGTTTCTACTGTACAGCCCAAATAAAAATAATTAGCAAATGGTTCAATGCAAGGATTAGGTTCCGCCTAACGTGCTAATGTGGAACATATGATAAAAATAAGTAAGAAAATCAGCATTCGGTATTGTTTTTAATTTCCCAAGAGAGATCATAAAAGTAATAATGAGATCACAAGGGCAAGAAAGAATTACTAGCTGATCACTAAGGACCTACCACTCAGAATCCTCAGCGATCAGCTGATTGACCGGCCTGCTATCATAGTCATTGGAAGCTTCAAAGAGGGTTTCATTTCCATTGTTGCCTTTCTATTACAGTTCTGCATCCAACCCCGAGTCAAAAGTGTAATAGAAGGCATCAGATCTAGAGATGAGCGAGCGTACTCGCTAAGGCAAACTACTCGAGCGAGGGGGGAATCTCTCTCTCACTCTCTCCCCCCCGCTCCTCCCTGCTCACTCCCGCAACTCACCGCTCTCCCTGCCGGCACCCGAATCTTTTGACACGAGTGGGCAGGTACTCGCATAAGGCACCACTCGCTCGAGTAGTTTGCCTTAGCGAGTTCGCTCGCTCATCTCTAATCAGATCCCAAGTGGTAGGTCCTCGGCGATCAACTACTAATGACCCATCCCGAGGATAGGTCATCAATAGGATTTGCCCAGAAAACCCCTTTAAAAATGGATTCACTATATGTAGAATTAAAGTCAATCTTTTTATGTTTGAAGAGAATATTGTATCTTGCTGTTGGTCTTCTAAATGGTTTCAATAAGCCCCTGCCCTTTGACTAACCTACCGTTAAGCACAGGCCAACAACCAATGCAAAGTCTTTTGAACTGACTTATTCGGATGCTCAGCCAAACATAGTCTTTCATTCTCCCTTTAACTACAAATATTTGTCAAGGCTGACTGCACAGACTGGCTGCTTTAGGAAGCTGGAATGCATGAGGCTGTGATCCATTGCATCATCTTACAGTTCACCAGTAGTCTATTATCTGTGCAGTAAACTATGCAGTAGCTTCTTGCTTATACAAATAGAGCAGGTTTACAATGTTTCATGAAGCTTCACACAGCGGTGCTTTTATATCCGAGCGCCACAGCCTGATATACTTGTGAGATAATAATAGAAGTACTCCATCCTCTGCCTCATTATCTTCTGAATAACATCCTATGCTCCAGCTATTATTGCTTGATTGCTACACTACATAAAGTTTAGAATGGATATAAACTTTAAAGCAATAGTGTATCCAGTGTCATGATATTGTTCTATACTATAACTTTGGTAAAAAGTTACAAAGTTTGTCAAGGTTAAAGGTATTTTTCATGCAAAAACTATTGATGACCTATCCTCAGGATAGAGACCCACGGCTCATGATTACGGACAATGAGCTGATTGCCCAGACTACCGTCAGTGCAGCCAGGCTGGATATCATCATAGGGGACACCAGTGGAAGTGTCCAAGCTGGCTTTAACCCCAATGAAATCAATGGGAGCTGAAGTAGCTATTATGCTTCCGTGTTCGACCCCGCTGTGCCGAAAGTGTAATAGCTGCCTCAGTTCCCAACGAATTTCAATGTCCATGAAGCGAGCTAGGACTCTACCGCTGTCATCGCCAATGATGATGTCCGACTCCGCTGCACTGACAGTGGACCGGGCGATCAGCCAATCACCAGGAATCCCAATTGGCAGGTGCCCTATGATTAACTGTTGGTAAGGAAAGGTCATCAATAGTTTTTGCCTGGAAAACTCCTTTAAATCAAGAGTCATAAATAGTATACGTAAAGTGAGTATAAACTTGCCTCTTTGATAAAATACTTTGGCTTCCATGGCATATTAGTAGATGCTCTCTGCCTTGCTTCTGCCCTCTGTCTTTCTTCCAGTTGGTGTTTGTACTCTGATGCTTCTTCGATATTATCAGCTTTTAGGGCGTTGGTGACATTTTCCCAAATACGCCTGAGGGGAAGATGGGGGAAACAGGACAGTAGTGAAAACTCTGCAAAATATGTAAAATATGGGAGCATTTGAAATTCTCTAAAAAGTCTTTGTGAAATTCTCTAGCAATATTGCATAGAAAGCTATGCACCCATGCTACACACCAATGTGCCCAGGACTTCATACAGAGGTTTTACATGGAATCGCATGCTGTATTATAGAGTATTCCCCCATAGAAGCAGTGGAGAATAAGATGCTGTAGAGACACCTTACAGTGACACAGACCATGCTATGGACCACGTATATGGCATTGTACATGCTCCAGGCACATGACTTCACCATACGACCAATTCTGTTGGAAAAGTAATTTTATTATTGACAATATGGGCTATGCGATATGGACAAAGAGTGTTCGAGTACAAGCCGGTTGGTCTGCTTGTATTTATATACCTGGTACTGCTATAATGGGATAGTGCACAGTATGGAGAATGTTGGATAGCGGGATTTCCTTAGCAGTGGATATTAACACTTTGTACGGATGACCCTTGGGTCAAAACTAGACAGTCAATAATGCACAGATTGCAAATCTATGGTTTTTCGTTTTACCATTTCTTAAAGAGTAGGGAAGGATAACACCCTTGTTGTATCCTTCCCACTAGAAAAGGCTCAGAAAACAAGAGATGTTTCACCACCCGGACATTTCTACGGTCAAGTTTCCATATGACATTATGTGGAGGTAACAGCATAGCTTATACCAACTAGTCATTGCAGATGTTTAGATTTCGCTTGGATAATAGGTCTCATATCACATATATTCTGCTGGGGATGTAAAATACATGCTACAGTTATTACAGTGTTTACCATCCGGTAACGGGGAAGCATTCATAAACACCTACGTTACTAAAGCCCCGACCGCTGCTTCTTCACTGCTCCAAGAAAGGAAGGTTATGAAGTGTAACTTCGATGTTCCCCTTTATTTACACTCCAAGCGCCCTCTTCATTTACATCTGACTATACTAATATGGCTGCTGGTAACTGCTGCTGATACTATTCAATCGCTGGAAGCATATTTCATTCTATAATGCGGTACGAAAATGCAAAACATACCGTAGGTTCCTTCTGGCCTGCCCATTTCTGAAGACTCCACACAGAAAACATTGCTAGGCATTTGCTTTGATATTGCACATTTTTATATACACATTCACTATTTTATTGTAACGTAGAAGGCAAGAGGTGTGGACATCATCTCATGTGCCTGGTAGCTCACCTGGTGGCAGGCAGACGTTTATAAAGTGAGGACACTGAATATTTGCTGTGAATTATTTTTGGTTTCATATATATTTATTTAATGTCTAGAGTCCTTATAAATAAATAAATCTTGTTATTTGTATGGCACCAACTATATTCCGCAGCGCTTTCAAGTAAATTTATTTATTACCCCCCACCAAGCTGGGTTCTCATTTTACCGACCTCGGAAGGATGGAAGGCTGAGTCGACCTTGAGCCGGCTACCTGAACCATGTGGGTGGGGATTGATCTCACAACCTTAAGGTTGTGAGTGAGAGCTTAGGACTGCATTTCCGCTGCCTTAGACTTAAACAATAACAATCTCATCCACACCACAAGGGCAAGTGTAATGCATACATCATACTCAATGACCAAATAGTATGTAGGAAGCCCTTAAAGCAAATGTGTCACATTTGAGAATGTAGTCTGAACTATGGATGGCATGTTATAGAGCTGGAGGTGCTGAAAAGATTGATAAATTGCTTTGTGGGAATGATTCTATATGAATAGTAATTTATTCATTCATTCTGGGCTTAGGAATCCAATGGGCAGGCCAAATTAGTGATTCACAGTCTATGTGTGTGTATACAGAGATAGCTGTCAATCACTGATAGGATTGCCCACTGGACACCAGAGCTCAGAATGAGCAGAGGATTAAATAAATAAATTACTAGTTCTACTGAACCCTCTCTCACAAATCTACAGGGAATGGACAAAAATATGAAAACATCGTACAAAATGCTTGCCTTTATTTACATGGGATTATAAATCATATTTCAATAAGACATGTAGAGATCGATTTTAGGTGGCGGTAATGTGACAAAGCAACTAGGTTGCCTTGGTCAGGGGTTTGAGCCACTTAGCAGCTGTTACTAGCTGGCTTCCAAAACCACTCAGAGCAGGGCAAGAGGTGAAGTAAACACAAATTTGGCGGGAAAGCTCTCAGCCAAGCAGGGGTCAAAAGGGCAACTCAGTGCTAATGATTAAAATCCCATGCATTTCGTACGGTGCTTCCAAATTTTTTGTCCACCCCCTGTATATATTATTTAGCTCATCTCACCCAGTTCTATAACATGTTACCCACAGTTTAGACTGCATTTTCAATGTGAATGGTTCCCTTTAAGCTCCCTATAGTGGCGGCTGCAGACAGTTTTAACTTTATCTTTTAACTCTACAACAATGCAGAGGATTCTGAGCTCTGTATCCCCAATAAGGACATAGGAAGCAAGAACTAGGTAGCCATAGATACAATCTTGGTGGGATCTGCTATCAAGCTAATGACTAAAGGTACCTCCAAGGGGGATGGCTGTCAGTCACATAAGCACAGGAGCGAAAGTCGTTCTGTGAATCGAAGCAGAGCAGGCCGGAGCTCTCCTCCAGCCACCCGCCTCCATTCACTGCAAACTGGTAGTCCTTCATAGATGAACAACTGCCTGTTTTCATGGGCCGAGAGTAGCTTGGTTTTTAGGCAAATGACCGATTTGTCGCTCAGTGTCCTGTTCGTGGCCACATGTACACAGGATGATTATCGTCCAAATTAGCTTTTGGCAGGGAGTATCTGGGCTACACTCGCCCCATATAAAAGCTAACTTAAAGGGGTTGTCCCGCGAAAGCAAGTGGGTCTATACACTTCTGTATGGCCATATTAATGCACTTTGTAATGTACATTGTGCATTAATTATGAGCCATACAGAAGTTATAAGACGTTTTTCACTTACCTGCTCCGTTGCTAGCGTCCTCATTTCCATGGAGCCGCCTAATTTTCAGCGTCTAATGGCCAAATTAGACGCGTTTGCACAGTCCGGGTCTTCTTCTTTTTTCAATGGGGTCGCTCGTGCTGGATGCCGGCTCCATGTAGCTCCGCCCCGTCACGTGCCGATTCCAGCCAATCAGGAGGCTGGAATCGGCAATGGACCGCACAGAAGAGCTGCGGTCCACCGAGGGAGAAGATCCCGGCGGCCATCTTCAAGCGGTAAGTAAGAAGTCACCGGAGCGCGGGGATTCAGGTAAGCGCTGTGCGGATTTTTTTTAGGTCCCTGCATCGGGTTTGTCTCGCGCCGAACGGGGGGGCTGTTGAAAAAAAAAAAAAAACCGTTTCGGCGCGGGACAACCCCTTTAAAGCTCATGAAATAGATTGTCCACAATTCCTTAAAAATAACATTTGTTGAATATGAAAATATGTATTTCATGTCTATGGCTGCCTTTAAAGTGAACCTGTCACCTCGTCACCGCATCATAAACTAGTAATAGTACTGTTCCGAGAGGTGATGGGCAGTCGAGGGATGTAGTTTTTATACTCAGCCGCTGCCTGGTTCCCGCAGGTTGAAAAGAGTTAGATTTTCAGACCGTGCATTATCTTTAAAGGAAACAACGCGGGAACTGGGGAGTGACTGAGTATAAGGTCTCTCTAACACGGGCGACAGCGCAATCGCCACGAGAAAATCGCAGCGATATCGCATCTGTGTTCTTTGCAATATTGCTAAGCTTTCTGGTGATGATAATGTGATTTTGTGTCGCTACAAAGTTGCACAACTTTGTAGTGCTCTTTTGCCGGAATTTTCTTGGGGCTTGAAGTATAAGCCCTGCCCCAAAAATAAGCCCTGGCTGCTGTAAAAAAAAAAAAAAACTAAACAAAAACACAATACATCACCTAAGAGGCACTGTCTGGCTCCGCCGCACGACTCCTCTGCTGCTCCGGCATACTCGCTTGTGGCTTCCAACTAGAACTTCCTGGTCAGGGGTTCCAAATCCCAGTTTCCAGGAAGAGCTGGCTCTGATTGGTTGTCGAGCGTTGTGGCTCAGTCAATCAGAAACAGCGCTCGAGAACCAATCACAGCAATCACACTAAAGGTGAAGATCAAGTGAAGTGTGAACCCAGCCCTAATGTTAAAGCGGATATCTAACTGAAAACTATTGATGGCCCATCCTCCGTGGTAGATCGGCAGAGATCTGTCACCCAGGATCCCTGTAAATCAGCTGTTCGCTGGGCTTATATGCTCATGCAGTCAGTCGTTTTTTGCAGGAAGCAGACAGCTCCGTTCTCACTGTAGTAGCCAGGTTTGCTATTACAAAGTTCTAATTCACTTCAGCGGGAACTTTGCCTGTAATACCAAGCCTGGCCACTGCAGTGAATACGGAGCGGTCAGCTTCCTGCAGAAACCAGCTGAGTTTGCAAGCACACTAGCCCAGCACACAGCTAATCAGTGGGATTCCCAGGCGGCAGACACCTGCTGATCTACTACTGATGACCTATCCTATTGATAGTTTACAACTGGACAACCCCTTAAATGAAATTTACATAGTGTACAGTTTTGCGATACAAAGTCACATGTATATGTTTAAATTTAATGAGAGGTTATATTGCTTTCAAATTGAGACTAGTGGAAGATTACTGTGGTTATTATCTTCCTAAATATTCCAGATCAGCAGAAAAAAACAACAACTTATTTTTATTAGACTTACCCTACAGATCACATACTGTATGATATGGTAAATGTACCTACCTTGATTCAGTAGGTCCTTGTTTCTTCAAGGGTCGAATCTTTTTCCTAATAACTGAAAGCTTAGTAGTATCGATGACTTTGGTCTCTCCACTGTTGTATGTGAACTCCAGAGTCCCATTCCACTCTCCTTGCGCCTTGCAAACTATTACATTGGTGGGATTGTGCTTCACCTCAGCTGTGACTCTAGATACAAACAAGTAACATAGTAAATGGGAAAACGGTTTTTCAGTAAATCATAGCAATATAGTTCGGAAAGTTGAAAAAGAAGACTAAAAGACATAAGAACATCTAGTCCAACCTAGTATTATGCAGTGCTGTTCCAGAAGACAAGAAAACAACCAATATGAGGCAAAAACCAATAATATTCCTAGTCTAGGAGGAAAATGAACTCCCAGGATGAATCCAAAAATGTACTGAGACATTTGTTCTTAAATTTCTGCCCTTAACCTTTTCCTATCCATTAACATTTTTAGAACTGCCCATTCAAATCCTAATATTTTTGCAAAAAAGGCTAAAAACGCATGTTTGTTCTCAATATAAAGAAAAAATTAGGGAAGAAACGGATTGAAATTCAATTTTTAAAATGGCAAGTACTAGGAAATATATGATTGTTAAAAGTTTAAAGAGCTGAAAGCATCATTACTGGAAGCTTAAGATATGTGGAAGAAAGATCAGGAGGTTACATGATGAGACTTTGGACCAAAGCGTAGAACATCTGCTCCTGGTCGCAACACTCTTTATCCTAAATTCCTCTAAAACCAAGATCGGCTCACTAACGGTTTGTCAGGGACTTCATGGATTAGGGTTGCACAATGATCTGCCCACTGTCCTGAGATTACCAGGTACAATGCCAAGTATCAGCAAAAGTGGTATTAACCCTTTCCAATCCACTGTCTGACGTCTTCAGACATTCTGATTGATGGCTGTACAGCTCCGATGCCGGAAGACGTCCGGCAGGGTATTCTTACTGTATATTACTGGCCGCTCTGTTGTTGGGGACCTCTTTAGCATGTCCCGAAACCACAGGACTGGCTCTAGCCAGCAGATGGCGCCATTGTATAATGGCAGAAAGCGAAAGCCCCCTAGGAAACCCTGAGACCAGAATTGGATTGCAAAGGGTTAAACATAAAAGCAAAGTGGAAACGCTCTCTTGAGTGTTGGGTCCCATAATCTGAAGGATGAATCTGAGTTTGACAAGATATCAGAAATACACTACCTGCCTGTACATTACTGACTATAACGTTTGGTGAAGGAAGAAGAATACTATGGGAAAGTTTTCATTGTTTTAGCACTGTAAAAAAACTCTTAAGGGGGTTTGTCCACCGAACAAATTTCAATAAGTGCTTGATCAGGGAGGCTTGGACTACCGGGTCCCACACGAATACTGAAAAAGGTAGAGGAGATGTGATGGTACATTCATGAACACTCTCCATAATACTCTATGAGAGATATAGAAACATTGTGATTAGAGATGAGCGAGCATATTCGTTAAGGCAAAATACTGGAACGAGTATTGCCATTTACAAGTACATGCCCGCTCGTGCCAAAAGATTCGGGGGGGCGGCGAGGGAGAGTGGGGAGGAATGGGGGAAGATCTCTCTCTCGCCCTCTCTCCCCTGCTCCCCCATGCTCACTCCCACAACTCACTGCTCACCCCCGCCTGCTCCCGAATCTTTTCTCACGAGCGAGCATGTACTCGAAAATGGCAATACTCGTTCGAGTATTTTGCCTTAACGAGTACGCTCGCTCATCTCTAATTGTGATCATTTCAGTCACTCCCAAAAGGTGAGTAAAACCCCTTTTATACTTCTGAATCCAATAACATTTTAGAGAATACTGGGCTTCCGGTTTTGTGGAACTTGTTTGAAGAAGTCCTTTCCTGTCCCTGTGAGAGAATTTAAGAGTCCAAAACACAAAGCTCAGTAGACCGTCTTGCCCAACGAGTGGAGATTTTCATGGCATATTTCCTAACTACGTGGACTTTAGTCTAGGCTCTTGGATTATTCCATATAGGAATCCCTATTGAGTAGCTCCCATGACATAGTGCTATCCAAATGACTTAGTCCCCAGTCTCATAGACATCTGTACAACACCCCATTCTCTTCTTCGCTCTCCTACCTCACTGTCTCACTGATTAAACATATAACATAGTAATCAAAACATTTCCTGTCACTGAGATTTGCCACATATGCATTAAAAATGCTGTCAAACTGTTTTAGCAACTGACTACAAACTCTTATTTCTAACTGTACATGCTGATAAAGTGACAGTTTGCGGCCGGCTCCTCACTCTTATGCTTTGAAATGTCATTTGAGCGACTCCTGAAAGGTGAAGCTCCCCTTCAAATCTACGATTTCTAGTAAGAATCTTCAATGTGAGAAAAAAGCAAAGATCATGAGCATCTTAAAGTTCCTTCTCGCACCTGTGCACTTTTCCTCCATAGAAAGGCTTGGTGTGGAATGTAACCGTGGCGGTATATCCTGTCTTGGCACAGGCAATATTGACTTTACCTCCCAGTTCCACCCAGGGAACAGTGAGTATAGAGCGAGCATAGGCACTGGGAAGAGTGAATACATATTCTTCTCCATACTCCATCAGCTTGAGTATCCCTGAGTGATTAGAAATGCACACAAAGGAACACAAAGTTAGATGTACAATATACTTAGAAAAATGTATTGCTGCTGTAATGGAATGAAATAAATCAATTACACTGTGTACTACGTAGCGTTAAATAGAGTCTTTCTAGTACAAGCGTTGTACTGTTTTCTCAAAGGATGTGCCACTGGCAATATTGTCAGATTACAACAGACTCTACCAGATGTTTTTCCTAATCAAGTAAAATGACTAAAGAGTAGAACATTTTAATATCCAGTTATACTACTACTATATAGGCAGGACACATTTCTTAACCCCTTAGTGGCCCAGGCTGTTTGCCCCTTAGTGACAGAGCCAAATTTTGGAAATCTGACATGTGTCACTTTAACATAGAATAACTCCGTAAAGGTTTTGCATATCCCAGTGATTCTGACATTGTCTTTTCGCCAAAATTGGGAAAAATCATCATTTTTTCACATTTTCAACTGCAATATAACTGCAATATCTCAATTATGTGCAAACATAAAATAGACATTTTTGATAAGATAGGCCTCCTGCACACGGGGCGGAAATTCCACGGCGGGATTTCCCACAGAATTTCCGCCCGTGCTCGCCTGCATAGGATTGCATTACAAAACGCAATCCTGTGCAGACAGCCGCGATTTGTCCACGTTAAAACATGCACGGAAAACAAATTGCGGCATGTTCTATGCGGCCCGGGTTGACAGCTCTAGTAACCGGTAACCGACAGCATGGAGCTGTTACATCCAGAGCCAGCAGGGTTTTAATCCCCAGAGGATATTTTTACTCAGGGGATTAACCCTTTCCAATCCACTGTCTGACCTCTGAAGACATTATGATTTAAGGCTGTACAGCTCCGATGTTGGAAGACGTCCGTCAGGATTCTCTTACTGTATATTGCCAGCCTCTCTGCTGTTGGAGCCTATCCAACGTGTCACCTCATGCAGTACTGGCTTTACACAGCCTATAGAGCCGTTGTATAACAGCTGAAAAAGAGTAAGCCCCCTAGGAAAATCAAGATACAAATTGGATTGGAAAGGGTTAAAGCCCAGCACGCCAAGACGTAAAAACACTATGGGCTGGTCACTAATCAGTTAAAGGGGTATTTTCAAAATTCTTCTTCTTCGTTTCCACTTATTGCCATTATTCCAACTGTCCATCCAAATTGTCAAACTGAACCCCGGCAACCTGTTTTTGCCAATCTGCACCACCGCTGCCTTCCAGACAGGTTCAGGTTTTGACATTGTTATTTAAAATGGCCACCAAAGTGTACTTTATTTTTGCGTCGATATAGTTGTGTGAGGGCTTGTTTTTGCCAGACATGCTGTCGTTTCTATTGGTAGCATTTTGTAGCTCAAGTGACTTTTTGATCACTTTTTATTAAATATTTTCTTGGAGACAGAGTTACCTAAAAAAGCGCAATTCTCGTATTTTGTATTTTTTTCTGACGACCTTCACTATGTGGGATGAATAGTTTGTTACTTCGATAGATTGGACTTTTATTGACGCAGCGATACCACATATGCTTTTGTTTGTTTATTTAGTTTTTTTAAAATTAAAAATATGTAAACTTTTAATATCTTTATTTTTTCTAATAATTAATAAAACAGGTTTTTTTTGCCCTCCACGGGGGATTTGAACTCGCGATCGCTCACACATGGCATTTTGATAAAAAAGTCTATCAAGTTGTGCCTTGATAGGCAATCATTCATGGAAGCAGGCCCCTGGCTGCCATGGAAACTGAAAGGCACCCCACAATTTCATTGAGGGGGTTGGGGGGGGGGGGCATAATCGGGCCATTTAAATGCAGCTGTCAAAATTGACAGTGGCATTTAAAGGGTTAACAGCCACAAGCAGTGTGAGCACTGATTAGAACTGCAAAACCCACTCTATACAGACCCCACATGCCCAGGATGTAAATATATGCCCTGGGGCATTAAGAGGTTAACCTGTAATTAAATTACCCCTTTAATATCTAGACACACTATAGGGCAGATTTACTATTGCAAATCTGACAGTTTTCTGACACATATTGCGCCGAAAACCATCCTACATGGCTTGTGCTACCATTGTCATGGGGTTTTAGACACTGCAAGTCACTTGTTACAACTCATGCAACAAAGGGGCATGGCTTTATGAAAGGGGCATGACCTAAAAGTGACACACTGCACCAAAAATTATGACAGATTTTGGGCAATTTTTGGCCAAGACTAAGCCAACTAATAGGTGGTATAAATACATGCTGCATTTATCATTCACCAGTCTAAAGATATGCTGAATTTATCATTTTGCAGAGGCAATATGATAAATATGACACCTTAATATCTAGTCTAAGTCTACACTAATAGACAGTAATAGACTAATTAGTAAACCTGCCCCTATGTTGCCATTGATTTTAATGAGATCTGTGTAATGCATCAATTCTCCTGTGGGAGTGCTGTAGGGTATTTGAACACTTGTAACAAAGCTTTCCCATAGGCTACAGCAAGTATTAGAGCTCCCTTCTAACAAAAAGGGATTACCCAAAGCAGGCAAACTTTAAGTGCGCGTTTCCATGTGTTGTAAACGCTACGTTTTTTAAGCAGTTGAAACGCTGCAGATTCTCTACTGTCACTGTACTGTTTTGTTGCGGAATTTTCACAGCAAATCTATAGTTTTGACATTGCAGTACAGTAACAGTAGAAAATCCACCATGTTTCCGCAAGCTTTGAACGCACCCGTATAGTTCCTTTGTATTTCAGAAAAAGCCTCCTTCTTCAAGACTGACGTGCGTCATTCACAGAGGTCTGATGCTGAATATATGTACACATAGAAGAAGGCCTACAAATCCTTTAAAGTCAAGCTTCTAATAAATGTGACATTAGGACACGCTGCTTGCACATTCCTCTATGCTGCGAAGTCATTTTTATACTGTTTGGAAAGTGATCAGTAACGATTAGACTAATGGAGTTCATCTCGTCTCTGCAAAGTTTTCACAGCACAGTGAACAAGGTTTTCGGCTGTGACAGGAAATGTATTATTTTTCTGACGGGACGCGCATAATAGTCAAATCCCGAAGGAACAAATGCATTTGACACTTTGTGCTTTAAATAAACGTGACATTAAATACAAATTGTTTTCCATCTACGGTTCAGCGTTTTAATACGTTTTAGAAGCCAAACAAGTTTTCACTCAAGCAACTCAAGTTGGTAATTTAAAGTCCAAAGGCAAAAAGAGTCCGTGCTTCTTCCCCAAGGTTGTGGACGGCTTCTAAGGCATTACACGTACGGGCTTCAAGGCTCCGTTCACATTAGCATTATTTGCTTGCAGTCAGCGGCTAAAGAGTTTTTGACAGAAAGTATAGCGTGGTCCGCAACACTGTTCTTAGAGTCAAAAACATACTGTACACAGGACAGACCCTTCTATAAGCTGATGCGATCCGGCAGGATTTGTTGCCATGAGTTTGAAAACCGATCCATCAGGGCCCCATCATGCTTGTAAAAGGCAACTGTATGTATATACACACACACTATAATATATATATATTTATTACACACACACATTATTATAAATATATATATATCACACATATATATATATATATATATATATACACACACATACACATTATTTTATATATTACACACACACACACACATATATATATATATACATATATACACACACACACACAAAACTGGAATAAAGTATAAAACTGTGCAAAACTTAATAGCCTGTTTACCCAGAAAATAAGGCAGGGTCTTATTAATTTTTGCTCCAAACGATTTTCCTCTTCTTTAATTGCATAGCTAACTTGACCAGTATTTAAATTTACTTTATTTTTTTTATTGTAACTAGAGCTTAATTTTGGAGTAGGATTTTTATTTCAGGCATCCCCGGAAATCCTGAAAAATCATGCCAGGGCTTATTTTCGGGGTACGTCTTCTCTTCAGGGAAACAGGGTAACTAGAACCTGCTACAGTCTAGCTAAATATACCCCAGCATGCCTTAAAAAGAGAACGTGCTGGGGACCTATGCCTCATGGGTAAGAACTATATTGAATCACAGAATGGCGTAAATGTCTCCAACCCCGGCAGTTGTGGTAATAATGTGGCTGCCCATTATACAAAGTGTCAGTGCCCACACGATCGCCTTGACACCCTAGTGATGGAGCTTTCATTAGCCAAGGCTCTTGACGTACTATTATGCCGGAAGGTGCTAGAAGAATCTTTACTACATATACACCTCCAGAACGTCCGTAATGCATCCGGCTCACCGTGAACTTTGGAAGGAGTGAAGTTATATCTCCAGATCCTTAGTCATTTAACTGTAGGGTGTTCTAAGATACAGTAGAAGGTTATCTGCTGGTCAGCCAGGACCTCAGGCCTACACGTTGAGTAAAAAAAGTTGAGAGTGGTGCTGACAACTTCATTTTTTAGGCTTTTCCCAGTAAAAACAGCTGTTTGCCGGGGAGTGCCGGGAACCGTATTGTGTCTCGCCGGTAATAATTCTCTTACTAATAAGATAAAGATAAATGACAGATAAAAGTAATTTCCAACTAGTCAGATAAAGGCTAAAATATGAATTTCCTGTCCAAAAAGGTAATTTTCTGTAAAGACAAAATCCCATCTCTTTATCAGAGGTTAGTGGAGAGGAAACACTGCAGCGGGAGATAATGGAATGGGAGAATTCTGTAGCCAAGTGACATTACACGGTTTGGGAGTCTTAGAACATTACTCAGTTTTCCTTAGACGCCGCCGTATAGTTTTTCTTTCCGAGCTTCACTTAGTGATTTAACAATTCATGACATAGCTGAAGTGACCTGAATTGGTCAGGACTAGAAAAAAATATGACTTCCTTAATACTTTGAAAGTGCCCTCTTGTGCGCTTACTCGTGAAATCCAATAAGCACTCCGAGAACGGCCACTTGTAAGACGCCCAAACATTTAGGTTCAGATGGAGAATGTAAGCTTGTTGAATAAACTGTGATCCAGATACTTGGCTTTATGCGCAGTCAGTTCCATTGTAAGCATGAAATAAACATTATTCTAAAGGTCGGAGCAAAACGGTTAGACTGCAGGGAGAAAATGTGGGCTTCTTAAGATAACCTGCCAGCACCAGAATGATCGGAGCGTGTTTATGCTCTTAATGGGCTTTACTATATGCACTCTTTGTCAAATAAAATCAAGCACCATAGAAACAATTGTCGTTTTGCCGAAGAACTTGGCATGCAGTTACATCTCAGGCAGATATACAAAAGGGCCACCTGAGGCCCTTAAAGTATTGCCATCCTTGGCCTGAAAAAAGGGCTCTCAAAGACTACGTGTGTGTAATGGACCTGTTTTCCCACTTGTTGACCACTATCCACTGCACATTATTGGAATATGAGAAGCTAGATGAACGTATCGATGAATCATCTGTTACCTGGGCCGGTGTGACTAGACTGTTAGGAGGTGTTGGGACCAAAGGATGCATGAGGGAATGTACACAAGGTGACCAGGCTCAGAATGCCCTCGACAGACCACCAGTAGAGAGGATCATCTGATCGTCCAACAAGCACAAGCAGTTCCACTTATTTCGTTGTCCACCATCCAGAGACAGGTGGCACTATCATTACACCCCTGTGTCTGCCTGAACCATTTCCAGGTGCTTGGTTGAAGGACATTTGGTCTTACGGTGCCCAATTACATGTACTGTCTATGACACTCAGCTCCGTTTGTAGTGGTGTCGTGAATGACAATACTGGACTGCTACACAGTGGAACTGGGTTGTCTTTAGCAACAAACCCAAGTTTAGTTTTGGCATGGAAAACGGCTGTGTTTGTGTCTGGAGACCTAGCAGTGAGCCCCTCAATCCTGCCTTTGCTGTGGAGCAGCAAACTTTCCCCTGCTAGTGTGATGGTCAAGGGGGGCCATCGCATATGACAGTCACCCCTACCAGTGGTATGAGGAAAAATAACAGTTCAGTAATATGTTCAGGACATCCTGCAGCCACATGTGTTCCTCTCAGGGTGTCTTCCAAGAGGCATTTTGCACCGCATGCACAAAGGGTCACAGGAATGCCTCCACAACATAGGAACAATTCTGTAGCTGCCCGGTCGCTAGATTTCTCACCAATAGAATATGCGTGGGACCATCTGGGATACAAACTTCAACAGCCTATGAGTTTGCATAATCTAGAGGCTCAGTTACAGCAAACGTGGAGCGATGTGCCGCAGGATACCATACGGAACCTGCATACCTGCATGCCTCCATGCCCAACCGTATGACATCTTGTATCCAAGCTAGAGGCAGCCCAACAGGGTACTAGGACCTCCATGCCCACCAGTATCACATCTTGTATCCAATACAGAGGCAGTACAACAGGGTACTAGAGCCTCCATGCCCAACCGTATGACATCTTGTATCCAAGCTAGAGGCAGCCCAACAGGGTACTAGGACCTCCATGCCCACCAGTATCACATCTTGTATCCAATATAGAGGCAGTACAAGAGGGTACTAGAGCCTCCATGCCCTCCCGTATCACATCTTGTATCCAAGCCAGAGGCAGCCCAACAGGGTACTAGAGCCTCCATGCCCACCCGTATCACATCTTGTATCCAATATAGAGGCAGTACAACAGGGTACTAGAGCCTCCATGCCCACCCGTATCACATCTTGTATCCAATATAGAGGCAGTACAACAGAGTACTAGAGCCTCCATGCCCACCCATATCACATCTTGTATCCAAGCTAGAGGCGGTACAACAGGGTACTAGAGCCTCCATGCCCGCCTGTATCACATCTTGTATCCAAGCTAGAGGCAGTACAACAGGGTACTAGAGCCTCCATGCCCACCCATATCACATCTTGTATCCAAGCTAGAGGCAACCCAACAGGGTACTAAAGCTTCCATGCCTGCGTGTATCACATCTTGTATCCAAGCTAGGTGCGGTACAACAGGGTACTAGGGCCTCCATGCCCACCCGTATCACATCTTGTATCCAAGCTAGAGGCAGTACAACAGAGTACTAGGGCCTCCATGCCGCCCATTTCACATCTTGTATCCAAGCTAGAGGCAGTACAACAGGGTTCTAGAGCCTCCATGCCCGCCCGTGCCACATCCTGTAACCAGGCTAGATGTAGTACAACAGCGTACTAGAGCCTCCATGCTCACCTGTATCACATCTTGTATCCAAGCTATAGGCGGTACAACAGCTAGAGCCTCCATGCCCACCCATATACTAGGGGCGGCATAACAGGGTACTAGAGCTGTGCTTCAAATGGGCAGTTTTCTGCATTTAATGATGCTTTTGCTATGATATCACACATATAAAGTCTCATTTGACTCAGACAACTTTTTCTAGAGGAGAGATTTTTTTTATAATGAGTGTATAAAATAAACACAATATCCCTACAGAGCTCTGTTTTCCTAGGGAACTGCAGCTCCATTGCTGATATTGTTTGTTGGCCAAGAAGCGGCTGCTGCAGAGAACAGCCCACGTTACATGATCAAAGTAGATTGTGACGTTACACTGAAGACAATGATGTTAGGGGTTCATTCACACAGGCCTGTGTCACGTGTGTAACATATGGTGCTAAAAGCCCATTGATTTCCATTGGGCCATTAATACTGGTGTTTTTTCACAAGCGTATTATGCGCGTGATAAAACCGCAGTGTGTCCGATTTTGGTGCATAATATATACCAATACAGGTTATGGCGATTTAACATATGCAGCAAATACGCATACACATGTTCAGAGGCATAGCTAAACGCTCGTGGGCCCGAATGAAAAAGTTCAGGATCTTTGAGAATGCAGCATGATTTTTCAGGATTTCTGAGGATGCTTGAAATATATACCCTACTTCAAAAATACACAAAGTTACTGGTAATAAAAAAAAGTCAATCTAAATAGTGTCCGGGCAGCTATACATGTAAAAAAGTTCACGCTTTTGAAGGAAAAATTAATATAAGACACTGTCTTATTTTCAGGGAAACATGTTATTTCCCTACATTCATCCTGCAAACATCTGGCGAGTTCTCTCAAAGAGGATGGTCATATTTCCTGAGCCAATATTAGAGTTTGTTCAAAAGGTGTTCAGTAGGACTCAGGCTGGGACTCTGTATAGCCAGTACAATCGTGGAACATCCATATCCCCAGACTAATGTTAAACAGCATTAGATTTGTGACAAAGTGCGCTGTCTTGTTGGAAGTATGGCCGACCATTTCCAGTGTTGTCACATTTTCAGTAGCACATTATTTTCTAGAATGTCAAGGTACACCCGAGTCCATTGTCGTTGCCATTACAATCTACGGATCACGTAAAACATCCCAAGACCATAGTGGAACCTCCGCCGTACTTAACTGTTTGCACAACACATTCAGGGCGAAAGGTGTTCTCCAGGCTCCTCCACACCCGGGTACGTCCATTTGATTTGAAGATGGACTAGTGTGATTCTTCACTCCATAGAAGGTTCTTCCAATGCTCAACTATCCAATGACGATTCTCCCTTGTAGATGGGCTGATGCATAACACCTCGCGATGGACGGCTTGTGTGTAGCGGCATAACCCATATATCCAATGGCTTGCAGTTCCCGTCACAAACTATGGCTGACACCTCCAGAGGTCTGCGTCTTATGTAGCATGGTTTAATACACATGACATGCTAATAAGACACAATCCATTCTTCTGGTAGGACAGTGTATGCTAGTTCTGTCCTATAGGCATTACTTAAAGCAACTTTTTTCTAAGTCAAGGAACAGAAGCCTACGAATCCAGTTCTTCGTTCTATCAGCTTACTGCTTTTAGAATTGAAAGATCCATCGCTTGTTATGTAAATTAGCAGCTAACGCAACGGATAGAAGTCCCGCCGCCCAATTACTAATGTCTAAAATGGAAGTTTCTTATTTTCGACAGTATAAAAAGGGAAAGATTTTTACATCCACCCACATGGAACAAAGCCGGCGTATTACTACAAATACCTAAACTACAGTTTATGCATTTCCTGTGATAAGAACAGCAGAATCCAGCGACGGCGTCCGCGGCTCCGACGGCTTTTATTTCTACAGATAAACACGCCGGCGATGAACAAAGAGGTAAAGCGATTGTGATTGTTCAGAAGGCACATCCAATTTATCATTATGAGGACTGACAGGACTGTATGTTGTAAGGGATGAGGATAAAACCCTGTTCTACAGCAAGCGCAATGGGAGACGGCAGCTTCTTGGAGTTAAGGGAAAAAAAAAAACCTCATCAACCAGCGTTGGGCAGCGGGATGACAGCATTGTAAGTGCTTCGAGACGCCTACGGGCAAGACGCTCAGCAGCCGCAGCGTGGCAAGCAATGCGAAGAGCAGCGAGATGGGGAGTCACAGGGAGAGGCAAAGTGATCATAAAACAAACTCATTTCCTCATTTGAGCGTGGCGGCTTTCCTACACCCCCGTGTATAGTTTCACAGCAGCTGCTTAAAGATTATGTTCTGTATAAATTATTTAGCAAACAACAGAGGTTGGGGACCCTTCAGACTCCGATTACGTAGATGTCAGCCATCGCAGAAAATGTATGCATTCAGGTGCAAGGGATTACAATCAATAATTAAACCACTTAGTACTACTGCTCGGGTCCCAGCGCCAAAATGACATGCGCCCTTGAAAACGCAAAAGTGCAAACAAACTTCAAGAGACGGCTCTGATGCAAGCAGATGGACCTAATGAAGAGATCGCAGCAGTCTGCTGTCTAAATGTACACCGAGGGATTTTACTATGATGTAACGTAGAAGAACGAGGGGCTACCTGTGGCTGTCGGAGGACTAACCCCCCCCCCCCCCCATCTCTATATGTGGGCCTATAACAGATGTAGCATTAAGGCACCTCAGCGTACTGCAGAATTAACTGCATTCGCTTATTACGGCGGCAGCGGCGGTTTATGGGCGCCTGGTGTGCCTTGGATTGCTGCTCTAAGCACGGAGTTTAATCTGAGAAGAGAGACAGAAGGAAGTTTATAGGCAGCTGTGGCTGACGTATCTCTATAGATGGGAGGCGGAATATAGAGGATTTACTACAATAGGCACTTTTCGGGTAAAAATGACATTGGGCAATCTTTAGTTCAGTGGTTCCCAATCTTCAGTCCTCATGAGCGCCCAAAGGGTCTGACAAGAATTATATCACTTGTGCAATACTAGGAGGATCTTAAAAAACATGACTTATCCTGGGGCCATAAGGGCTGAAGTTTGGGAAACACTGCTTAACTATAAGGCCGGTTTTGAATTGCGGATTCCGCAAACGCCTTTCGCACGTATACTATGCTGTGTATTAAATGCACTGACTTTCGCCATTTTGCTCACATTTGCGGGCAGGAATGGCGGATTCCATGAGTGGAAGAAAAATCGCAGCATGCTCTATTTTACTACAGATTCCACACATATGGGCCCCATTGATATCTATGGATGCGTTCAATCTGCAGTGCATACACACAACTACATTGTGTTGGATGCAGATTCGTACGCACGTTGCTAGGAGACCAGATACAAATGGCATAAAGAAAGGAATTTGTGGGCAGACAACGCAGGACAGAGTCTGGGGAGCAACACTCCATCCAGACTGCTGTCTGCAACCTCCGCTTGTTCTTTTGGGCTCTTCCTCCACAAGAATAAGTGTTTTTGTTTTTAAAGTGGTTTATACTACTTCCAAAAAAAGTAGTATAAAACCAGCCAAGCCAAAAGAGCAGTGTCCTGCTCTAAAGGCTCTCAATGCAGCTCTCACCACAAATGCCACCTGAGCAATCAAAGGATGTTTCCAGGTTGTTGAGCTTATTTCTCTACTGTCTCGTCTTTCTGTGTCACGTCAGTGAGAATGTGTGCAGGACATATACACTGATAAGGAGGTTGAACAGTCCATAAATGATGCTTGCATGTCAAATATGGCGCATTGCTAACAGGTACTGTCAGCATGTAGTCGGGATTCTCTCTGTTACAGTTGTCATTAAAACCACATCTTGTCACCTCCTCTGCCACATTTTCCCCCTCTCTCTCCCACACAATCTGCTCTGCGGTCTTTCGGACAGCACCATTACTTAGCACGTTCCCCATAATTTCCTGTTACCTGTTGTATTTCACCTGAATACCAAGAACAAGGATTTGCTGGCCAGCCTGACTACTCTAACCCGGGTAGCCTAGGACGGTGATACTACTCTATACTGGTACTACACCTGTCCGCATGGTTGATACGCTGCACATCCATGCAAAAAAACTAACACATACACGACCGTACGCAATTTGCTTCCACGGTTATACACAGGTAAATACACTCGGAGAATCTGACCCATTTGTGTGAGCCCGGCCTAAAAAAGTGCTATAGCATCACCTGTGGCTGGAGAATAAGTAAGAAAAAGCGCGCAAAAAAAAAGAGTAATTGGTTGTCGAAAATTTACAGTCTTTTAAATTTTTTAGGAGGACCTTGGTAGTCTGAATAAAGAATAGCCGTGGCTGAATGGAGTCCTACAAATGCAGATCACAAACAGATGGACACTGGAAAAAGATCGCCGCCTTTACTTTTTATTTTTGCAACAAAAGTTTAGTGTCTAAATAACGAAGTATATAAAGCAGAATGATGTATATGGAACCATAAAAGGCGCTAATTTACCAAAAGGTAGATAATCTTCCCAATGTCTCATTCCAGAAGCCGTTCGCCCTGAATGTTGTGTTTAGCCACTTACAAATTGCTTTTTGTGCAGTTTCAGAAAAGTAATTTTTTACAAGGACCAAAGAGTCAATAAGTCTAAATTAGAACAACACAGAGAAGGCTGTTTAATGATAAAACACAAACCCGGAATGGAATTTAATGTAACGGTCTACATGGCGCTATTCAATTATTCTAAAAGAGCTCTACATCAGGGCTTTTTTTTTTTTTTAACTATGCACTGTTAAAATACAGAACACCCAGTGAGGTAAAGCTGCTTTTATAGGGAACGATCATCATTCAGATTCCCGTGATCCATCGAGAATCTAAAGGCCCATTTAGACACAACGATTATCACTCAAAATTCGTTCCAAAGCCGTCTTTTGGGCGATAATCTCTGTGTGTAGCTGCACGGACATTGTGCAGTTTTCGTTATGCTGTCGCTCATCATTGTCTTTCAGCGTGCTGAAAGACAGCAATGAGCCTTATCAGGGATTCACAGCGGGATACAGCTGATACTATTGTTTCAGCTGTATCCCGCTGGCTGATCACAGGCGGGGTATGAAGAACAGAGCAGTCCAGCTCTGTTCTCCATACCCGGCACGGAGCGCTCGGCTGTATAACAGCCGGGCGCTCCGAGCAGAGAACAGCTGGATGCAGAAGACAAGCAGGAACACCCCGCCTGTCTTCAGCATCCCCCACTCCGAGCGCTCAGCTGTATAACAGCCAGGCGCTCGGAGCGGGGAACAGCTGGTCTTCCGCATTCTCCGCTGGCAGCGCCAGGTGATCGCTCATCTTGAGCGATCATCTTGGACTGCAAATGACAACAATTATCGCTCAAAAGTCGCTTGAGCGACAATCATTGTGTCTAAATGGGCCTTAAAGAATCATTCAGTGTAAGTGCATGCCGCAACTGAAGGGCGAAGAAGAAGTCTTTCACTTCTCGTTCGTCTTTCAGTTTTCTGCACGCAGAAAGTTAACACCATATCATTCCATGTAAACAGGCAGTCGGTCACTTATGAACGGCTCCCTGCTTGTGAATGGAGGAAGGCGGCTGGAATTTAGTCCCGTGTAAAAGGGCCCTAACAAATCCTATTTAATAAATTGGACTTCTCCACTTTGGTAACTTTAGATAGATGATTGAATGTTGATCGCAGTCCCGATCCGTGGCAATATAACAGTATGTCTATAATCAGTGATTTGCAAGAGAAGGTTTAGGTGTAAAATTGTGCAGCGAGCAATCAGCGATCGATAAATGGTTAGATTATCGCTGATTGGATCTAAAATTAATAATTCGTCTGCGACGAATCCTTTCATGTCAACAGGAGTCGTAATGATTTGCTGGATACAAAGCAGCGGCAGGAGGGTTGACTAGAATGCGGTTATGTTCCAACGAACGACGAAACTATCCAATTATTGTTCAGTGTAAATGCATGCCAAGCGGACGATACATGATCGCTACATCACCGCTCATTCCAATTTATCTCGCTGTTTAAAAGGACCCTAATTTGTGAAGGGTAACACCACTATCATCAAGTTGGTGGCAGATAAGAAGGATCCCAACATTAATAGGGGATGGGGACAGCATCTCTTCTATGTATACTCATCTCTCCCAGCTCCCCACATCTCAAGCAACGCAGCTCTGACCTCAACGCCCAATCGGCATTTACAAGCTGCAGTCAGCTTGTGCATGGGACGTCAGAGGCTGCTGCAGCCAATCACAGACCTCAGCAGCTGCAGCAGCCTGTGACGTCCTACAGACAGGCTGCTCTATGGGAGTAAGCATGCACTGACTGAAGCGCCATAGATGGAGCGCCAACTTCCACTGGTGACAGCGAGGGACAGTGGAATTGGGTAAGTACCAAGCATTATAACTTAGTTTATAGCTTTTGGTGCTCATCAGATGTGATAGGTTCTCTTTAAAACAAACTGTACGGTGTGTCACATTAGATATGGTGACAAGGATGAATAGCTTTATTCTACCCTTTCGCACTAGGTAGTCTAAAACTGTGCTGACATTTGTAGCGACCATATGGTGAATGGAGCGGACGGGCACAGCTGGTGACTTATGTTAAGGTGCTTTTAGCTGGAACGATTATATCATTCAAAAAATCATTCAAACTAGCGAAAGTGAATGATAACAGGTAGTTCTAAAGACGAACCAATGAGGAAATGATGAATCGTTCACTTTTCGGACATCGTTCATTTTATGCAGGCATAAAAATCATCGTTGGCTCATTCGCTTATCGTTGGGTCTAAACAGCGTTTGTTCAGTCCCTGTCATTCACTTAGGGCTCATGCCAACGGTTGTGACGGGCTCCACAAGTGGAATACCGCAGCGGAGTCCGTCACGGCGCCACCCCCAAAGACCCCATACTCACCTCCTGGATCTGCTGTGCAGGTCCCGCATGACGTGTCAACAGTGTCATATGACGCGGCCGGCGGTGGGCGGGGAAGCGTATTCATGCTATACTTCCGCTGTGCTACAGCGGAAGTATAGCGTGACGGACGGCTTCCATTGACTACAATGGAAGCAGGCCGTGCGTATTCCCGCGGCAAATAGGACATGCCACAGGTTATTCCATACTGCGGAATTCCGTGATGGAATTACGCAGCGTAAACATTGAGCTATTAGGTTCAATAGAACCTAAGAGCTGCGGTGAAACGCGGCAGTAATCCGGTGGTGGGTATTAGCCCTTATACAGCGAAGACGAAAGACTGAACGATTCTCGTTTCAATAAACCAACGATGTATCTGTCCAAACAGGCTGCAAACGAGTTGGTGGTGATGTCACTCGCTCATTCAAAAGGAGAATCGGCTCGTCTATAAGGACCCTTACGCTATTATGATGTGGCGGACTGGAAGTAGAGCCCTGAAGGAATGGAGGCTACAGCAGGAAAATGCTTAGTATTTTATATTTTTATATAAATTTAACCCGTGAGGGTCCAGAATGACTGTAAAGACAAGGGACTAGCAGGTAATTTCAATTATTAAGGATTATTAAAGGGCAGTCCCAGCAGGCATCCGCTCTGCCTGTCCCACCCGCTGGGAGCAGCACACAACAGCATTGATCCTCGGGCCGTACCTCGGGATCTATAACTATCTTTTCTTTCGAAACACACTGCATTGATTTAGAGTTAAAAGTGAGATTTCAATAAAACATACCGAATTCAGAGAAATTAAATTTAATGACATCCAGAGTATAACGAGCTATGAATGCCTCAAGTAATATTAATGTGAGAGAATGAATTGTTTCAAAGCAGATTACAACAAAAACACGGCAGGACTACAGAAATAATGGCCGTGCTTTGTTTAAAGGAGAATGGTTTAATAATCAGCCGAGTAAAAAGGGTTCGTCATGGCAAAAGGTTAATTAGTATAAAAATAGTTCTTGCTCCTTCGGTTCATTTTCTGACATTCATGATAAAAAAATAAATAAATGGAAGTAAAGAATAAAATAAAGTGGCTGTGAAAATAACGTCCTCCCGTCACAACCTCTGACACCCTCCGGTAGGGATGGCACTCATACTTATGGACTCCTCTGAGATTCAAGCAATCGCTTAGAGTCAATGGCAGGTCCGGCACTACTCTCATAGGGATAGTGGACAGATATTTTTTTAACCCTGTAATGCTCCATAGCGTACAATCACGTCATAAGAGGGAAATTGGAGCTTATCTTGCTCCATACAATGCGGGTACCGGCTGTTTCTTACAGCTTACAGCCACGATCAGCACTAACACTGATCATGACTTAACTTTTTAAATGCCCCAATCATATTTCGGGAGTCCCAAACAGCTGCACGCAATGAGATTGCAGGCTGACGTTCAGTTGCCATGGCAGTCGGGGGGCCTTCTGAAAGCCCCCAGGGCAGCAATTGCAAATTGTCTATCAAGTCATGTCTGTGGCGTGACTTGATACATTTGCCTGTCATATCGCGGTATAATATAATACTATGGTATTCTATCATACTGCAGGAGCGATCAAACCGTAACAGGTTCATGGGAACTAAAAAAAATGTAAAAACAAAACTTTAAAAAGGGTTTATTAACCCCTAAACACTGTACAGTTACGTCCTGCAGTTTTGAGGTATGTATGGAGGGGGATCGCAGACGTCAAACACTACAAATATATACTATGTAAAATTCAAGAGTCCAAAAGAGGCACAGTGTCTTATTTTTGGGAGGAACTTATACTCACCTGGTCCGCGGCGTCCCGCTGCCTCACGCTGCTGGTCTGTGGTGGCAATGTGGAAGTCTGCAGTGTCCTCCCCGCTGAGATATCCTCTTCTTTCTGGCGACGGGGCTTTGAATAACCCGCCTCAAGCAAAGCGAGTGCTGTGATTGTATGGAACGCCAGCCAATCACAGCCGGTGCTCGATGAGCCAATCACAGCCATTCAGTGATGTGATTCACTGAATGGCTGTGAATGATCAAGTGCTGGAAACCATCGCAAGGGACTCAGATGCCACGGGCTAGGTAAGTATTGATGTTTTTTTTTTTCATGTACTTTAGCTAGGGCTTATTTTTTGGGGATGGCTTATATTTCGAACCTCCCCTGAAAACTGGAGTAGGGAATACTTTCGGGGAAAAACGGTAGTATTGTCTAGAAACAGTTAAGTAGGCTTATGTTTACTGCACCAAAACTACTCAAATACACTTGGAAGAGTAAAGTCTGCGCTAATGGCTACCTACCTTCTCCAACCATTGAAACACCAACAGACATTCCAAGAAATTTGCTTTTGGTCCATACATGAGTATTTACGCACACCATCTTCTCTTTGCATTCACAGTAAAAACATGATACAGGTGGGTGATGAGATACTTGTTCAGCTACAAAACGCACTTTGTAGGATTCATTCTCGGATCCCTGGGCTGTGTTCGTTTCTTTGGCTTGTACACTGGCACAGTGAGTTCTACAAGGTTTCACTTTATTCTTGGGAACATCCCAACTGCAGTGAAATGTTTCACCTATAATTGGGTTATAGGGTTTCTTGGCAACTGCTCCTTTACGACCTTCATGGAAGGCTGTCAAGTAATATTCCACAAAACTGATCATTCGTTCCTCGGGGGTTGTCCCAGCTGCAATGGACAGAAACAGATCTGGGTGTGCCATGAAGTTTGCATACATTTCCAGCAGGGATCTTTTCTCCAAAATAAAGGTTGGTAGTACTACCTGTTAAAGAAGCAAAGGAAATTAGGTGGTGTAAGAATGACACAAACATTATTATTGTGATGTAAGTTTACACTTTCACATCCAATTTTGGATTCAAAGTTTCCTAAAAGGCCTTCTCTTTTCACTGTTATACAACAGTGCCATCTGCTGGCTAAAGCCAGTGTGTGCACCAGAGAGGCTCAGACAGCAGAGTGGCTGGCAATAGATGGTAAGAATACACTGACGTCCTCTTCTGACATTGGAGCTGTACAAGCTTCAATCAGGATGTAGGAAGACGTCAGACAGTGGATTGGAAAGGGTTAAACATCTAAAATATCACATCTCAAATCTGGGAAAATTACCATATTTTTCTAATCATAAGACGCATGTTTTTTAAAGCAACATTAAATATTGTCAAAGTGTTCCTGAACCTTATAGTTCAAATGGTTGTCTACCCCCTTTCCTGTCTGTTCTGTGTCCAGCCAATCACAGAGCAGTGATAACACAGCTCCTCCCTACATAATAAATGTTAAAAAAAAAATCACCAGAGTGGCTCTTTAATTTGCAGCCAAAAAGGAAGGTCTCTGTGTTCACAGCGATTACGGGCACAAAGTTTATGGTACCTTTACCTGCTCATTTATAGAAGGAGATGGGCTGTTGTCACATTTGCTATAGTGATAGGTTTTTCCAATACATAATAGAACATCATGAACAAAACAAGCGGAGTACAGAGCAAACATAAAATGTTACTGCTAAAAAATAAAGGATAAAAAACGTAAAAACTGGAAGAGAAATCTTAACTACACCAACGCCAATTAACAGCCTAATAGAGATATAAATTAGTTTCACATCTTCAATTTAAAGTGGAGGCTGCAAGTAGCTGCATTTTATCATGTAAAATGATATAGCTACAAAAGGGAAGCGCGGTGTTAAAAAGAGCTCCAACCACTATAAAGATTGGATGAGAAATAGGAGAGAACGTCAGACATATTTTGCTTTAAAAAACTGCTAGACGAGTGGGCAATAATTTAGGAGATTTTTTTCAAAAAGAGGCAATATAAATGTTTGTGAATAATCTTCAAAGAGAGTCCTAATATGTTCTCCTATTAAGGTTTTACAGTTTTACATTTATTCAAAAATAGACAAAAATATATAAAAAACACATTTAATGATGCCTGGTGGTGTCTAAAGATGCACAATGGCTTAATATCTCTCAAAGATTCATATATCCATTTAGTATATCAAAGCTGGAAGTCTGCTAGGTAGTTAGAGTATACTAGTAGGATATTATCATGACTGCCAGGCACCATGTAAATAGTCTCCAGTCCTCCTACTCACAGCAGAAGAGAATAATGCTATTAGCAGTTTGTGGTCATTGAAATTCTATGTATGTGATCTACATATAACGCTGCAGAAACAATTGCAAAAGCAATTTATAATATATACTAGCAGTGGAGGATTAAGGAGACCAAAGGCTGTTTACACAACTTGGGACCCCCTATGTACACAGCACATCCACAGTATGTGTCAAAATACCCCAATATTTCCAATATGATTGTCCAATAGACCAATATTAACCTCTCCACTGTACGACGACTATATAGCAGTATATACTAGATCCACGGAAACACTTTACAAACTGTATACAAAGTTGTTTACGTTCCCTTTTTCTACATCCAGCCCAGATCGTCATGACGACTTCTCCTGGTCATACCTAGTCTCTGCAGAACTGGACACACACACACATCTTTAACTCCTCAATTTTCCATGGACCTAGCTTTGTTTTACAAACTTCCAAAAAATCTTCCCATCCATAGTGCCCCAAATAGGAGTAATGCCATCTGAGGGGACACACACAGTATTATTATTCCCTTTGTTGTGCTCCTCATAGGCCCCACATAGTAAGTGCCACTTTTCATGTTCCACACCCAGCACTCAATAATAATTCTCCCCTTATACCCTCGCTCTGTAATAAGACCCCAAATAGGTCCCCGCTCAGTAGTAATGCTCCACATAGGCTCTCACTCAGCAATAATGTTCCTCACAGGCTCCACTAAGTAATAATGCCCCATATAGGTCCTCACTCAGTAACAACTTATTTAGGCCCCCACTCAGTAATAATCCTCTCTCTAGTAGCAGTGCCCATTATAAGCCCCAGTCTACCCACTCAGTAGCAGTGCACCTCCACTTACTAGCAGGGTATAGTTAAAAAAAAAAAAAAAGGTTATACTCATCTATGCCTCTCCTGCCACTCTTGACTTCTCTGCAGTCCACACAGCTTGCCCGTTTACTTCCAAGTAGAGTGATCACGTGATCGGTGACCAGCGTGGATTGCAGATGCTATGAGCAGGAGTGGCGGCACAGGGGAGTATAACTTTTTTTTTCTTTTTTTACATTTCACTAATGGCGGATTATGAATAGGGGTAATTTTGGTGTCCGTGGACCGCCCCTGGAGCCTTGGGCGTCTGCCCCCATTATAATCTGCCATTGCATGTTATACAAATGCAAGCTGAAAGACTGTGCCATCCATAATGCAAGAAATACTCCAGGGGAAAACAGCCTCAGTCAATAAACTACAAAGACCAACAAAGCTGTAGTACACAGAAAAAAACTCAAATAATCTTGTTATGTTACATGAAAGAACATTATTCTGAAATTCTACTTGTAGTCAAACATATGCTTTTTGAGGCTGATTTAGCTGAAGGCATTCAAATATATACCAGAAATGATTATTTATTTCTCTATGGTTTTAACTGTTTCCTAAATATAATAGAGAAATATACATGTAAAAGTGCAACAAATCGTATTGCAATGTTTTGTTAATTTTGATGTAGGCAACAACTGTGATTTATGTTAATGTATGTAGGGCGAGAAACTCAGTGTAATCGGGAAGGTAAGGGTGTGAGAAGTAATCATAGAGGTAGTTATGGGACTGTATGATAGCAGTGAGGTATCTGGTTGGGGAAGAGCAAGGTCTGAATACAAGTAGTCGGGGGTTTCCTCATGACTCAATTGGGGGAAAGCCCTCGGGAAGCCCAGCTGCTGATGCGCCTCATGATGAAAGGAGAGGACTGCGCTGTATCAAAGCTCACATACTAGCAACATGGAATGTGTGTGGCATGAGTCTATGTGATTGGACATTGTGAAATGCGAAATGACAAGGCTTAACATTGATATTATTGAAATTAGCAAATTGCACTGGACAGGTAATGGATATTTTCAGTCCGATGACTTCCCATTGCACTATGCTGGACACGAAGATATCAAGGAATGGAGTCACCTTTATTACAAACAAGTAGACCTCAACAGCAGTAAAAAGTTTTAGAGCAATCAGTGACTGTATCATTGCTATCCGGGTACGTGGTAAACCAGTGAACATCTCAATCTTACAGATCTAACGACTAATGCTGATGAGGAAACCAATGAAGATTTTTATGCCGATGTCCAGAAAACTCTAAATGAAGTGCCAAAGGAGGACATCATTTACATTATGGGCGACTTCAATTCCAAAGTCGTCAGCCAGCCAAAAGCAATGATCACAGGAAGATTTGGGCTTGGTGAAAGAAATGAAACCGGTCATCACCTTGTAAAAGAAGATCGGTTCAGGATAACAAACTCATGGTTTATGCAACTCAAACACTGACTGTACACGTGGACATCTCCCAAATGCCGACTGTACACGTGGACATCCCCCAATGGCCTCCATCGACATCAGATGGATTACATTCTGTGTAATCATTGTTGGTGAAGTTCAGTCATTGAAATAATAACCACTCCTGGTGCCGACTGCAGCATTGATCATAAACTCCTCGCAGCTTAGATCAGGATCAAATTTCGTAGCATTAATAAAGGCGCTCCATTGAGTAAATTTGAGACATCTAAAATCCCCCAATCATACACTATTCTAGTAGCAAACAGATTCAAACTGCTTGACACATCAGAAAAGCATCCATTGGAACTATGGCACAATATACAGTCCACGGTTATGGAAACAGCCAGTAAGCATCTCACCTATAGGAAGCAGGAAAAACAATTATTGGTTGTCTGAGCAAACCCTAAGGAATAGCCGATGAAAGAAGTGCTTAATCAACTACATCAAGGCCTTTGACTGCATCGGCCATGACAAGTTAGGGCAGGCCCTACAAGAGCTGGGCGTATCAGCACATCTAGTCAAGCTGGTAAAATCACTTTATACCAATCAAAAAGCCACTGTGAGGACACAGTATCGGGACACAAATTAGTTTTGCGAAAAACTGACCTAGACTAATTGGCCACTGCAAAAAAATGGACAAATTCAAAACAAAATGGACAATGAGGCTATAGAATGCGTGCAAGACTTCATCTTCCTTGACTTCCTCCTCCAGACATACCGCTGATCCATAGACCCGAAAAGTTCCATTTTTGTTATATCACTGCACAGAACAAAATCCCCAAATTTCTGTGGTTTATTTATAAGGTTTTGAGCACATTGGAGCAGACATTTCTCGTGCTTTTGGGTGAGTAGAGGTGTACATGTTGGAATTTAAGCATAAAGACCTTCACCGTTTAGTATGCACCCTACTGCGTACATAGAAATTTCAGTGTCTGCTACCACCAAATCTTGCTGTAGGTCTTTTGCAGCCACTGGAGGGCTTTTAATCACCTGCCTACTCAGGAATCTGGTGATAGCCAGTGATAGCTTCATCTTTTTGCTTTGACCAAGTAGTGTTATTAGTGTTCCTTTAACTTTGAACATATGAACTATACTTCTAGATACTTTCAATGCCTTTGCTATCTTTTTTTTATCCTCTTCCTTGTTTGCACAAGGAAATGATCTCTTAATTTTTGGACCATTGTCTTGAATTGACCAAATTTCTAACATGCAATCAACCTTCACAGTCAACAAAGCTCTAGACCCTCCAGGTATTTGATGTGTTTTATTTCCAGCACACCTGATGTAACTAATGAAGCTACTAATTAGTTGCATCAGGTGTTCTTGAGACACCACCTATTTTGCAAATGTGAACTCTTGAGGGATTGTGTTCAGGACTGTAGTAGTCATTAAAATGGACATTTTTTCAATTTTGTGAAACCATTGGTGTTGAATTTGGTGAAACTAATATTAGCAGTGTTGAGTTATTTAAATTGTTCTTGTTTGACTGTCTTTCGCAAACAGCTGAACATTTGTAAATTTTGCAAATAACCCTAATTTGCAACGATAGTTGAATGATTTTGATTGCAAATGTAATTTTAAATATTGACAAATTCCTGGGGACCAAGAACAATAGCCTATGATCAACCTGTGGAAAGAGCAGAAAAACTTTCTGCTTTACTGCGAGTTCCAGGAGTGCCAGAAAATAGAGAAATGTATTGCTATTAAATCAAAGCTTAAAACAAGTCTTAGTTTTCTGCTCTACACTGATTTGTGTAGCAGTAATTAGGGGACCTACTGTGCTGTATGTCGAGGGACCATTTGCTATAAAACCTGCATATTCTGTAAAAATGCTAAATGTTCTTTTGTAATTTGTACAGGTGAACATAAACTATTTTCCATGATTATGCTGATCACTGGTGGCTGCTGTTTCACTGTGAAGATTTTGTGCTGGACTTTTACAATTGACCATTGGAAGCTACTCCTGTACTTTGCCTTCTCAGGATGGGCAATAGTCTTGCCAATGGATCCATCTTGCTTTGCATTTCGATCTGTTTAAACTTCAATATTATATAGTGGTGCTTGAAAGTTTATGAACTCTTCAGAATTTTTCATATTTCTGCATATATTTTATGTAAAGCTACAGAGAGTGGACCAAAATATAGAAATACCATAAAAATGAAAGCCCTAAAATCGGTCTCTACAGGTCTTATTGAAATATGATTTATCCTATGTAACTTAAGTGAAGGTACTATCACAGATGCTGCCAGACAGTAGTGAACATCTGTCCAAGCAACAAGGTTACATTGGTCAGGGGTTTGAGCCACTCAGCTGTTACTGGCTCCCAAAACCACCCAGAGCAGGGCAAGATGTGAAGTAAACACAAATTTGGTGGGAAAGCTCTCAGCTAAGCAGGGGTCAAAAGGGCAGTTCGGTGCTAATGGTTAAAATCCCATGCATTTCGTATCATGTTTCCATATTTTTGTCCACCCCCTATATATTCGACTTTAACACAAGTCCTAAAAGTAGATAAAGCAAACCAAATCAAGCAATTGAGTCACAAATATGAGACTTGCCCATTTACATAGTGAGGAAAATGATGCAATATTACATGTCTATGAGTGGCAAAAGTATGTGAACCTTTGCTTTCAGTATCCGGTGTGATGCCCTTGTGCAGCAATAACTGCATCTAAATGTTTCTGGTAATTATTGATTAGTCCTGCATACAGTAGTAACGTGGAGGAATTTGAACCCATTCCTCCATACAAAACAACTTTAACTGTTATGTTGATGGGTTTCCTCTCACAAACTGCTCATTTCTGGTCTTTCCACAACATTTCTATAGGATTAAGGTCAGGACTTTGACTTGGCTATTCCAAAACTTTAACCATTCTTTGTATGATGACTTATGTGCTTTGGGTCACTGTCTTGCTACATAACCCACGCTCTTCAGATTCAGCTCACAGACAGATGTCCTGACATTCCTTTTGAATTTGCGGAAATAATTCAAAATTCCTTTTTCCATCAATGATGGCAAGCCATTCTGGCCCACATGCAGCGAAGCAGGGCTAAACCCTGATACTACCACCATATGTTTAATAGATAGTACAAGGTTTTTATGCTGGAATGCAGTGCTTATATTTCTCCAAATATAACCATTCTATTTAAGCCCAAATGCTCTATTTCGGTCTCATCCATCGAAAACATTGCTCCAGCAGTCTTCTGGTTTGTCCATGTCATCTTTAGCAAACTGCAGATGGGCAGCAATATTCTTTTTGGAGAACAGAGGCTTTCTCCTTGCAATCCTGCCATGCACACTATTGTTGTTCAGTGTCCTCCTGATGGTGGACTGAAAAACATTAGCATTAGTTAATGTGAGAAAGGCCTTTAATTGCTTAGAGGTTACCTAGGGTTCCTTTAAGAGCTGGTGGTCTATTATACATCTTGTTCTTGGTGTGATTTTTTTGTAGGTTGACCACCCCAGGTTAGTAATAATGATCATCTTGAATTACCTCCCTTCGTACCGAATCTGTCTGATTGTGTATTGGTAGAGTCCAAGTGGAGATGGCCTTGTAACCTTTTCCAGCCTGATGAGCATCAACAAATCCTCTGAAGTCCACAGAAATCTCTTAGGTTTTTGCCAAGATACACTTCCACAACAATGTTGTGAAGATCAGACTTTGATAGAGCCTATTTTATTTGAATAAAACAGGTTGCCCAATCACCTCTTATCGTCATCCCATTGATTGAAAACCCCTAATATCTTCAAATTATCTGTTTATCCTAAAGGTTTACATAGTTTTGCCACTCACAGGACATGTGAGATTGGGTCATTTTTCACAATAAATGAATGACCACGTCTAATGTTTTTGTCTCATTTGTTTGATTTGGTTCTTTTTACCTTCTTTAACCCCTTAGTAAGGACGTGACGATCTTTGGTGGATTTTCACCTCCATTTTTCAAAAGCCATAACTTTTTTCTTTTCCCGTCAACACGGCCGTATAAGGGCTTGTTTTTTGCATGGCGAACTGTAGTTTTTACTGGTGCCATTTGATGCATAGGCTATATTGTAAAACTTTTATAAATTTTTTTTATGATAGCAGGGAGAAAAAAACGCATCAATTCTGCCATAGATTTTTGGGTCTCTTTTTACAGCATTAACTATGCAGCATAAATGACACAATACATTTTTTTTTTTTTGCGTGTCAGTGCGCTTATGATACTAAGTCTTTGATTTTTTTAGGCTTTTCCGCAATAAAACCACCCTTTTTTAAAAAAAAAAATTTCTAAATCGCTGCATTCAAAGTCCTATAACTTTATTTTTCCATAGACGGAGCTCTGTGAGGGCTGATTTTCTGAGAGATGAGCTGTAGTTTTTATTGATACCATTTTCGTTTTCGCCCCATAGTTTTATTGCTAGAGATCTCTGATCACCTCTAGTTTAATTATGACCACTGTACACGTAAAAAAACTACATGAATTTTGTGGTGTGTCACTATTGTCACTTGCTCGAGTCTCATGCTCCTGAGAGCCGTCTCTGCCAGACTCTTGTTCCCTTAGTTCTACCTTGACTTCATCCTTCATGCTTTTCTTCTAAGGACATTTATCCAGTCCTTCACTTTCCTCTTTTCTCCCAAGCTATTGAATTTCAACGATATTTGACTATTATGGTAGCAATTTTAGATTCCAGGAAAAATAGATGATGACGAAAACCACCGAATCAGTAACACATGAGGATTAATACCAGCTCTATGCAGATACAAGGTCCAAGATAGCACACTAATCAGATTTGTTATTGAGGACTATAGGGAAGCTGAGCGAGAACTGGCAGCCACGTTGGATGTCACCATGTGAGCATGGAGCTAGAAGGTATGGGAAAAAACTACTATGGGCCAGTGTGTGCATGAGACCTTAAGAGAATCCTCATATAAAGAGTCAATAGGATGTTCTAAAATCTGCGCTACTGGCATGTGGGTAGAACTAGTATTTACCTCGCTTACTAAAATGTGTGAAATATGTGCATCACAAATCCAAGGGAGTCGAGAGAAAAAAAATCTTGACTGGAAAATGAAAAGGTTGCACGGTGTTATTTAGGTTTAATATGCTTGCCGTAGTTTCCATGGCAATCTGCCCATTATTGCCGCCACTATACACAGTTTATAAAAGGTTATCAGTATAAAACAACTTATAACCCCTGTTTACAGAATAATGCAAACCTCCTGCCTACTGTGAAATCCTATTACCTCTGTTTTGGAGGACTTTATAGAATATCACAGGGGAGGTAAACTCATTTTCACCGAGGGCCACATCAGCCTTATGGTTGCCATCAAAGTGCCGGCTGTAATCATATAATAAGGGCTCGTTCACATGTGTATTTAGGCAGTGTATTAGGCGTGCTATTTTTGCACACGTAATACACAGTGAATAGAAACCATTGATTTCAATGGGTTTGTTCACATGAGCGTATTTTTTCACGCAATGTGTGATTACATGAAAAAATAAGCGGCATGACTTATTTTCGTGCATATTACACAATGCAATAGGCCATTGAAGTAAATAGGCAGGCGCAAATATGCAAGCAACCTACGTATTTGCGCACCATGTCAATGAGCCTGTCTGCGCTCTTTTTTTACATATGCAGTGTATTTGTGCACATATAGACATATAGAGAGGCCGAAAAATGCAGGCATATGCGAATTTTGGTCACACACAGACGCAGCATTATTTGCACAACTGAAATGTGCTTACGCTCATGTGTATGACCCCTAATAGTGACCCTCATAGTGGCCGCAGTAGTAACATTGACCCCCATAGTGGCCACAGTAGTAATAGTGACCCCTATAGTGGCTCTAATAGTAAGTGTCCCCCAAAATGGCCCAAGCAGTAACAGTGATCCCCATTGTAGCCCCAGTAATAGTGGCCCCATTAGTAAGTGTCCCCTATATTGGCCCCAGTATTAACAGTGACCCCCATAGTAGTCCCAGTAGTAATAGCAACCCTCCTATTGGCCTCTGGCCGGGCAGGTCCCCACAGGTACTCCACTCACCCGGCCTGCAGCTCTGGTTCGGCAACGGCAGTGCAGTTTGTGACCGCTGACCTCTCACCTCGTTGGCTCCACTTTATACGGTATGGCATACACAGACAATGGGGAGGAGAGGTCAGCGGTCACAGACTCTACACTACCGCTGCCGAACAGGAGTTGCAAGCTGGGTGAGTGTAATTCCCGTTAGGTTTGATGCACGGTCGGCGGTAAACATATAATGAGGTGGTGGAATGAATTCTTCCCGTGCGGCTTGTATTTGATGTATGGCACATCATTAGCATGTAAAAGATCATACTGCTTGTGAGCATGTTTAGCTGCTTACAGGCCATGAAGACAAAGGAGCAACCAACCTTAGATGTCAGAAGGAAAGCCCACCACTGAGTAGGAGTATGCACAAATGGGGTATTCCAGTAGTTGCGTATGACAGCATATCACTATTTTTTTCTGCACAGCCCTGCAGCCTACAGCCATCCTAGCAATATGACGTGCCTTGCTAAATTAGACATAAAAGTCTTACACAAAAAAGTCATATAATTTAAAGGACTACACTGACCTCCATGTCAGAAGCGACGTGGCAATAATACTTTGTATTTCTACACGACTCTATATTGAAGAAATGGCTGAACACAGATGAGTGCGACAGACACAGATCTTTTCACTAGTTGCAACAGTTTGAAAGTCATTAACGCCAAACAATGTGTGTCTGCGCCATCAGTAGGAGCAGAGTCCAATAACGAGGCAGAGATCAATTGGTGATTTGCCATTTGTGATGTCGGCTGACGACAACCTCAACAGACCAAGGCTGTATAACTGGTCATTCAGAAAACGGTCATCCAAAAGCTCTAGAGAATGGCCTGCCACCATTAATGTTTCTCCATACCATGATATACTGTCTAGTAGGTCGGAAATAACAGAAGGGCAGTCCGGACGGACCATGTGGTCTTTTTCTGCCGTTAGTCAACTGCTGGAGACCACGTTTTAGCAGGACATTCTTACAAACGAGTTTCTGCTCGAAGCATCATACCTGCTTCCAGTAATGGGGTCTTTTTTTTTGTAACATACTCTAATTTGTTCTGTTTTTTAGTGCAAGTTTTTTATGGATTTCTTTAAATAAAGCAATGGGCCATGACTGAACTGAGACTTTGAGGAAAACAAAACTAGATGTTTTTTCTATGACAGAAAAGAAGCAATTACTGGTGAACTTCTCAAATACTGAAAAACGTATTAGTTCTGTAACTGATTTTTACTAACCTGTTGCAGACTGTTATTTGCTTAACCCCTTCGTGATTGGCCCATTTTTTACTGTTATAACCAAGCCGTTTTTTTTTTTCATCACCACATTCCAAGAACCATAACATTTTACATTTTTTTCATTGATACAGGCCTCATGCCTCATGCACACAAGGCAAATTGAGCAGCGGATTCCGTGCTTGTCAGCAGGCGCGGGCGATCGGCTGTTTAATGTGCCCATTGATGTGTGTGGAGATTCCACGCACACCAGCAGATTTTATTTGCGGCCGCTCCGTGCCGAAGTTAAATCTCAGTATGCTCTACGATTATGCGGATACCAAATTTATATACTACACTGGCTGATGTACCCAGCGTCGCCCGAGTTAATTTGCTACAGGTGTTCATGTGTTGTTCACACGGAAAGTTTTATGAAGTCAGGGATTACTTGAGAGTAACTGAAGAACAAAAAATATGTATACACATCGAGAAACGTTCGATTCTCCTCAGGCTGCATGTACCGATGTTCCTCTGCAGAATGTGCCACCCCTCCTACTCTAGTCATTTAAGGCCTAAAGATTGCTTGCGCCAAATGTCACGCTTGTACGACACTGGGAAGTTACATTGCATAGGGGTGCACTTAATTTTGCAATTAGCATTGAATAAATCAAGTTGTGGCCCCATTACTTTTCCTATTTATGACCTAAAGAATGGTCATGCCAAATTTCATGTTTGTAGGACACCGGGAAGTTACATTACATAAGGGTGCCAATTCTTTTGCACTTAGCATTGACTAATCAAGTTGTGACCCCCATTACTTTTCCTATTTATGACTTGAAGAATGGTTGTGCCAAATTTCATGTTTGCACAACACCGGGAAGTTAAAGAATTAGCTTTGGTGCATTACATAGGGGTGCCAATACTTTTGCAATTAGCATTGAATAATGAAGTTGTGATCCCTTTACTTTTCCTATTTACAACCTACAGAATGGTTGTGCTAAATTTCATGTTTGTACGATACCAGGAAGTTAATCAATTAGATTAGGTACATTACACAGGGGCGCCAATACTTTTGCACTTAGCAATGAATTTTCGAGTTGTGACCCCTGTACTTTCTCTATTTAGGACCTAAAGAATGTGTGTGCCAAATGCCATATTTGTACGACATTGGGAAGTTAGAGAATTAGATTAGGTACATTACATAGGGGTGCTGAGATATATATATATATATATTATATATATAGATTTCTACAATAAAAAAGTTAAAATAATAAATAGTTGGAGTTGCATTGCTACATTTTTATTTTTCTCTCAAGGTAGTCGTGTGTGGGCTTGTTTTTGTGGGATGAGTAGTATGTTTCCATTGGCACTATTTTGGGGTAAATGTGACTTCCTGATCACTTCTTATTGTGTTTTCTTCAGAAGGAGATGAATGAAAAGCAGCAATTCTAGCATTGTTTTTCCTCTTACGGCATCGACTGTGCAGTATAAATATTGCTTTTGTATTGTCATATTCCACAGGCCATAAAATGTTTACTTTTTTCACCAAATCAGCTGTGCGAGATGTAATTTTCATTGGTAGTCTTTTGGGGTACATGTGAATTTTGTTATTGCTTTTTATTCTGTTTTCTGGGAGATAAAGAAATAAATAGAAGCAATTCTATAAATTTTTTTTTAAAATCCGTTCACCTTACGGGATAATGCACACAATATTTTTTTACAGCACATTCATTATGATACCCAATATGATTTGTACTTTTAGATTTTTCTATTAAAAGTTGCTGACCGGGAATAACATGTCTTATCTACTTTTTTTCATTAAACTTTATTTTCACTTTAATACCCTTTTTTTGGACACTCAAGAGGACTTGAAGATGCGATCATTGAATGAATAGTATGCTACACTGCACTACTTATGTAGTGCAGTCTAATATATTTTCGACAGTTCTGCTAGACCCTGCCCTCCTAGGGGCTAATAAGATGGCATGCATGGAAGTTTTGAAAGCCTTAATCAGGCCTCCAGCTGCCATGGGAACCAATCAGCACCTTGTGATTTCATAATCTGCCAATGGGTGACAGGAGGAACCCTCTCCCTGTTAACCGCTTATATGCTGTGGTTGCCCTTGATCATAGCACGTAAAAGGGTTAATTGGCCGGGATAGGAGGTTTCTGCAGCCCCAGCCCTTACTGGCACAACAGTCCCGTATTGGACTTACACTAGGCCACCATGTTTTTACGATGGCCTAGTCTAAGATCCCTTAGTGACCATTATAAAAACACGTACATCTGGTCAGTAAGGATATATTCATGTCACAGAATTTCCCACGTGGAATCGGCTTGTAAAACCTCAGCAGAAAGCCACGGCCGTTCTGCTATTCTTCATGCGGCTCAGTGCGTATTTGCGTTAGTAATTTGGCACACAGATTTTGCCCACTGAAAAGGCTAAATCCACATGAAGATCCATATATCTCTGCCACTTTGTTACAAAGTGATTTTATGTGGAAAATCCCATGGTGCAATCTGCCGTGTGAACATATCCTAAGGGGTGAAATGTAACGTTGGGATACTATCTGCAGGATTTAATGACATGCTCGGTGACTTAAACTCTTTCATCGGTCTTTTTTATTCTTCAGTATTTGATACATTTTGATAATAGAAAAAGAATATTTTCCAACAGATATTTTGGGACGATTGCAATCTACTAATTTTAACATTAACCCTTCATGACGCGACCCGTTTTTTTTTTCCATTTCCGCCCCCCCCTCCCTCTTAAAAAATCATAACTCCTTTATTTATCTATTGACATCGCTGTATGAGGGCTTGTTTTTTGGGGGGACGAGTTGTATTTTTCAATGGTGCTATTTAATGTACCATATAATGTACTGAAAGACTTTTTAAAAATTCTAAGTGGAGTAAAATGAAAAAAACCCGACATTCCGCAAGCTTTAAGTGCGTCTTGTTTCTACGGCTCACAAACTGCAACAAAAACGACATGATAACTCTATTCTATGGGTCGGTACGATTGCAATGATACCAAACTTGGTATACTTTTTTTTTACTATACTCCTTTTTTTTCCCAAAGACATTTAATTTTTTTCAATTATTTTTTGCGGTCATCTTGTGTGTGCAATAACGTTTTTATTTTTCCGTCGACGTAGTTTAATGATGGCTCATTTTTTGCGGGATGGCCTGAAGTTTCCGTTAGTACTAACTCGGAATTCGTACGACTTTTTGATCGCTTTTTATTGCGTTTTTTGCGTCCAACGGGGACGGCTTGATAGGGAGTCTCTCAAGGCAGCCCTGGGGCCTTTCAGAAGGCCCCCGGCAGCCATGACACCTGCATGGCTCCCCCAATCTTACCGCGCGGGGGGGCGTACGAGACCCACAAACAGCGTTCGGGGGCTTTAAATGCTGCTGCATTGACAGCGGCATTTAAAGGGTTAATAGCCGCGAAAGCCTGATCGTGGCTATTGCCTGCGGATGTCAGCTGTACTAAACAGCTGACACCCAAGCTGTATACAGAGAGGTCGCCCAGCGACCTCTCTGCATACATACCCCGACGCTCCAGGACGTAAATTTATGTCTTGGAGCGGGAAGGGGTTAAGTTTAATTTATATTTTTTTATATTAAATATTGTGAGTTAATTGAACTAATTATTAAGCCTTATAAAATGATTTTTTGGTAAAACGTAACTTTTCTAAGTTTATTTATAACAAAAAAAACAATATTAAAAGTTTTCAAGGAGCTGTCAGCTTTGGATAATGCATTTGTTAGAAGTGTATTGTGACCAGAAGGTACTTCCAGAATGCCCCGCTGCTATGACACTTAGCAAAGTGTTCATTTCCTGCAGCTCCTTGACAGGGAAAATGAAGCGTTACATTGCTTGTCTATGTAATAACACATATAGACAAAATGGATCCTCCAAACTGAGAGAGACTATTAGTATCTGCTCAATGCTAAAGATAATAGAGAAGGTCCTGAATGGGCTGACAATTCCCTGATAGGAATGGGGTTCCCTGGCTAAACTGTCACCAGAGCATCTGGCACAAAAATAAGCAGAGCCTAAGGCCGCCTGCACACGGACGGGTCGGATTCCTCATGCAGGATCCTGCAGCAGAATCCGACCCTGTGCCGGGCCTATGACCCCCGTGTACCTGTCCGCAGTCTTCTAATCTGTGCTGCGGATGTGCCAGCTGTCACAGTACAGATTATGCCGCGCTGTCACTAGGCAATGACAAAGATCCTGTGACCTTTCCACAATGATTGCTTTAGGGCCGCGGATCGGACAGCTTTCATTGACTTAAAATCTACAGGCTCTCAGCTATGTTTAGTATCCAGGAGCAGGGAGATTTTAAATTACCCCAGCAATCCACGGCTTTTGCGCACGCGTCCACCAGTGTGGCCACGGGCATGTGCGCAGAATCCAGGGCCTTAGGTACATAATTTCATCTCCTCTCTCACGGATATGATTTATGAGGGGGGGGGGGGATGAAACAAACCTTTTTTTGTTCCGATCTATGAGGGGAGTTGAAACTTTAACTTCGTATTCATTTTAATGCAATCCTGAGACAGGGGAGGCTTCCTGTGGCCCTCCATGACAGCTCCAGGTTGCAGGCAACCTTCGCTAACCATCAGCATGGAGCTGTCACGTCCACAGCCTGCAGGGCTTTAAACCCCACAGGAAGTGTGTTTTTACGGCCCTGGGGGTTAAAGCCCAGCAAACCAGGACATTAAAAAATCTGTGAGGTGGTCACTAAGGGGTTAATCAGAAGTTCCAAAACAATGAATAAATATCAAAAGTAAAAAAAAAAATTGGGTTTTGATTAAGTATTATCTGATATGTAGGTCAGTGGTAACTGGGCGGCCAGAATGAGATGCCTGATGGATTCTCAGGTGGGAAGAGAACAGCATGGTTATGGATCCTATCCAAATACAGGGCATGTCTATCAAATCCCATTCTTTAAACAAGGACTGCTGACCTAAAATACCGAGCCCAGATGAAACACACTATACAAAATTAGAGAGACCATCATTACAAAACGCATTAATGCCACTGGTATCGCCAACCCCCTTTATGTGTTTTTAGCAATTATGTTTTTGCTTCTTTTATAGTCTAAGCATAGAGGAAAATAAATAACGGAACGGCGTTTACACATAATTCCATTTCCCGGGTGAGATCCTTGAAAACGGATTTTGTTCAAGTGAAATACTGGAAGATGAATTGCCTTTCTATGAAATTGGCCGGTACACGTGTTTACATGTTGGGACGGAAATTAAACGGAGAGATCAACCATAGCAAAAGCCAACATGGAATGACATATTGTCTGCACGGAGCCCCACAATAGGACAGAGAATATTAAGAGCAGGGCTAGAGAATATAGAAATTGCGCAGATTTATCTCAGCAGCGGGATAAAATAATAAATGTTATATTTTTAATTCATAAGGAAATACATAAGACTAAACGAGAGTGCTTCCAAAATGAAAAAGGAAATATCGCACAAATTGGAATAGCCGGAATGTGCTGCTAATCAGCTTAATATGCGGTGAGGAAATAAAACAATATATTTAATTATCACAATATTTTCTCAATATCTGCTTACAACTTTCCCGAATCCCTTCATTTATTATTTCCTTGTATTAAAAGCGCAATCATTACTTTTCCCTGTTGGGTTACATTGCAGCATGTATCCATTTGTAAGTTGCTAGCGGAGCAATTAAAGTTTGTCTGGTGCTAGAACAACAGTTGCCATAGTAACCATCTACCTGCATAGCCGCGGGATGTGAACAACTAAAACCAACCGCTATGTGTCTTGCTTTAGTACAGCAGTACAAACCACACACGGGCAAATATATCAATACTTAGAGGAGGAGCGATAACAGAGAAAAAACTTTTCCGGAAGACACTGGCCTGCACTTCAACCTCATATCAAGTCTGGGACCCTATAAGGCGGGAGTTGCAGTTTCGCTAAGGGATCCTATCATGCACCAATAGACACTCAAAGTGCTGCCATATAGTGCACATTCACAGGCTTCCTGTGTTAGTGATTGGGGTAAAAGGCTTTAAGGCTGGTTTTACGCGGCCGAGAATTTTGCACGAGTTTTGTGTGTTGTGAGAGTCAAAAAACTCGCAGGAACATGAACTCTATTCTTTTGAGCATGAGCAATGTTTTATCTTACTGTGATGTGGCGAGGAAAAAAAATATCGCTGCATGTCCTTTTTTTACGCTTTTCTCAGAACACCTCCCCCCGTTGATTTCAATAGGACTTTAAATACATTGCATGGCGCTCATCGCACGTGAAACTTGCACAAGAGGCTCGGAATTTCACAGCTGGCCCGCCGCACGGACTGCTTGCCAGGAATTTACATACAGCACGAGAAACAATAAAACGCTTTTAAAGATTTGCTTTTCCCTGGAATCACTAACACAGGAAGGTTGTGAATGTGCACTGCTTTGTCATTTTACAGATGTAGGTGCTTTCATAGTCACAAGTGACAGGTTCCCTTTAAAAAGTAACTAAACTTTCAGATGACTTGATAATAATAATAATAATAATAATTTTTAGCAGCTTTTTCCTGTAGCCCACCATCAAAAGCAGCAGCAGCCTGCAGGGCATTATATAGCGGTACGGAGAAGAGTGGATGTAATTCCAGCAGCGGGGTTAAGTAAAACACTTACTAGAAGCTGCAGCCACATCTGTCTGTATCTAATTGCCCGTCTCTCCCTCCTTCCCTCTCGTGTCTCTGTACAGATTTTATCAGTATATTCAAAGTGAGAGATCAGTGCAGGAAGCAGGGAAAGAAGTGACTGATAAAGTGGAGAAATCGGCAATACGATATATTACAAACTTTCTTATTTTCACTTGTACTGTTGATTTATGACATAAATTAAAGTTTAGTCAGTCTTTAAATGTATTTAAGAAATCTGACAATAGTGTTTATGGGAACTACCTGAATTCATACATCAGGTGAAAGTTTGTTGTGGCAGTTTAAATCTTTTCAATTCCATTTCATTGCATTCCACTAAGAGAAGACGCTTCAAAGGGTATTTGGGATCCTCTCCATCACCGTCCATAGAGTTATCCTGTATCCGAACAGTCTAGTACTCACTCTTTGAGGCTGCATTATTTAGACATCTTGATGATGACTTAGGCCCCCTGTCCACGGACGTAATTTCACTGGCGGTAAATCATAGCGATTCTCCGCTAGCTGCCGGCAATTCGCAGCATGTCAGCCTATCTGGCCACCTGCACACGGGCGGGTCGGATCCCCTGCGAGAAATCTTGCGGCGGGACCCGACCCGTGCCCTGCTGGGACCAGTGCGGGACTCACCTTCTCCCACAGCTGCAGCACTGTGATGTGCCGGCTGCCGGCGCATGCTCAGAGCAGAGCGGGCCGTGACATTTCTGTGCGGGCCTCTGTGGGACCCACACAGAAATAGAGCATGCCGCGATTTGTTTTCCGCGTGTATTTTCACGCGAACAAATTGCGGCCGTCTGCATAGGATTGCGCTTTACAATGCAATCCTATGCAGGCAGGCAGGGGCGGAAATTCTGTGGGAAATCCCGCTGCAGAATTTCTGCCCGTGTGCAGGGGGCCTTCATCAGATAGGCTGACAGGCAGAGATCCGTCTGCGGCTCCTGCTCCCGGGCGGCAGGCTCCCGCGGCGGAACGCCCGTGGATAGGGGGCTTTAAATTGAGATGATCAGTAAATGTATTTAATATATAGACCCTCAGATTTAACAACGAAGAGCTAAACAAGAGACAATCGGCTACTCAAACTTGCAGAACTAAAGTTTTTATGAATATTTTGAGAGTTCTCAAATAATAAGTGGAGCTCAACATGATAGACTCTTATGAGGCTGCATCATCTGAGCTACAGTTTGCAACTTCTGTGGATGGATAAACGGTGCAGGCAATCTTCTATTTCCTAATATGCCCGTTTTCATGTATTAAAGTGCTAGATATATGAAGTAATGTACCACTTCCTGAGCTGTAGAGATATGGGGTTTCGGTTATTGTCCGTAACAGTCAGAAATAAATCAGGTTAGTTAAACCTGCTTCCTCATTTTCAGTTGCCATGATTGACAAGGTTTTTATATAAGATTTGGTTAATCCTGTTACTTGGGAAATAATAATATCTAATTACTCAGTTTCAGTTGAAGGAGGAAATCTAACTGTTGAATGGAAGCAATAAAGCAGAATTCTCTTTGCGTACCTTGGTAAGATCCATCCCAAGCTTGAGCTGCGAGATAAGGTGGAGGATTACACTGCGCTGATCATCCATGACTCCTAAATCTTTTTCCTCATTATCTTCTGTGTCCGTCAGCTCATCTTCAGCCTCCGGAGGACCAGCCTACAAAAATCAGCACACTGCTCCATTATCTCTTTGAAATGTCATTTTCTGTTTTTTTGTCTAGCTCTTTTTATAAGCCAAGTCATATGCGCTATCGCACAATCCCACGCACTAAGAAAGAAACGCGACAATAAGCAACAATTGAATGACAGGATGAGACGAGTGTGTGTAAATATATGAAGCACTACATACATATGACAGGATCGGGTCAAGGAGTAGGCACACATGGCTTTTTTTTTTTTTTTTAAATACAGTTTTTCAATTTTTTTGCCACAGTTTCATGAGTCGTGCGTGGCAGACCAGTGCTTTAATGTCTACTTATACAACAAAGTTCAACCAGTTTTCTGTGCCACTTGTAAATTAGCTTTTTCTGTTTATCAAAAAGTATTTTATTAGATTTCTTAACATGAAATAAGAGACCATGTAAATTACATATTGCAAAATTGGCCCAGTGTGTAGAATACACAATTTATAGTCTTCAGTATAGACAATCAAGTAAGTCAACATGTGGTTCACATTCCAACATATAATGGGACCTGGGTAGGGTGTTGACTGGCTACCTTGCACACGTCCAAGTGGGTGGGAGAGTATACCTTCACTTGGTATGCTTATAATGGGATGTGTTGGTCCCATCAGTTATCTTGTGCAGATCGGGGGCTAGCATGGGCAAAGCTTACCGGGACAATAGTATTGAAGAGAGGAGAGAAAAGGAAAAAGGACCAAGTAATACGGACCCTAACAATGGGTTACTCGGTCATGGGTGTCCACCTGTAAATTTACTTTTAATAAGTTGGCTGTTTTTGAATCGACGCCAGAATTCACATTGAACTTCAGCAATGGATTCCCACTTGGCAAACTCCAGCACACAATACTATTCCTCCCCTGGTGTTGGCATTTGCCCATAAACTGTTAACACTAAGAAGCAGCGCTGCGATGTAGCAGAAAATGGAACTTACCAGTATCTGTACCCGTCTCTTGTAGTTTGTAATTAAATCCCTAAAGATGCTTTTTTTTGAATAACCTGTATATACTGTATTTTCTGACCACACTATCGCTTTTTACTGCGTATCACACGTGTGTTTTTTGCTCCCGTAATATGCAGTAACTAAATTTACATTACCGGTAATGATACCGACACACGCTGGTGTGAGAGCGGCTTAACACGCAGTTTTAGCATGATAAAAACTTACCGAAAAGTGTCCACGACTTATCGTCCAGAGGAACGTCTTATAGTCAGGCGCACCTTATAGTCCAGAAAATACAGTATAAAACATTTATATAAGAGTGGCTGATGTAATAACATGAAAATGTCCAGCGAGGAAATATTATATACATTCAGTCATGAGAAACACTAAGTACACTCTTTAAATTCTACAGTTTTACGTATCATGTCATAATAAAAAAAAAAAAAATAACTGGTTCTAGGGGCTCCCACACACTTGCAGCTTTTTTTAACGCTGCGTTTTTTTAAAACGCGAATGTGACTTTCTAATGTTAAAAGCGTATGGCAAGTCTGTGCTTTGCGATTTTTGTGTAATGAGTTTTTAAAATTTGCGTTAAAAAAAAGCCAACGGCCAGGTCAGATTCTGACTACGAAATCTCACAGCGGAATCAGACCCGGAGCCCCACAGAAACCCTGTGCTAACCTCTCTGGATCCGCTGCGAGCATCTAGGCAGGCACGCATGCGCAGTGCAGGGCATAATGCGCTGGCGCTGGGCTGTGACGCAGACTCTCGCGATACTTCCACAGTGCTCACAGCGCGGAATAACACAGGACGGATGGCTTCTATTGACTGCAATGGAAGCAGTCCGTACGATTCTCCGCACAGAATAGAACATGCTGCAATTCTCCCCCGCAAGCAGAAAAAATAAAAAATAAAAAAATAAATCGCAGTTGATTTCCGCTCGTGGGCAGGGGAGAATCTTTTTTACCCAGTATGTCTATGGATGGTCATTGGTGTGGAATTCACAGCGGGCGTCTGGCCGTAAATCCCGCAGCAATAATCCGTCCATGGGAATTAGCCCTTAGAAGATGTTAAAATTAGGCAATTACAACCTGAATGCTCCAGACCAGCAATTTGCCAAAAACTTCTCACTTGATAGAGGCAGTCACCTGGCTGCTACTTACCCTCTTCATTTTTCAGACACTGCTTCCGCGTTTGGCCTAGTGTTTATTAAATACAGTATATAATGACATGTTGTGATTTGTCATGTTTTGTTCATCTCATGCTGCAGTTGTCTAATTTTAAGACTTTTTAAGGGTTATTTCCTTTCTTATTTCTTAGAAGCCTAAGACAGCACTCTTGGGTAGACTACATTTGCCATGTTGTTCTCCGATGCAAGTATATAAAGGTTTCTGAAGTCACCTCTAGAGAAGGCAACATATATAGCATGGTTGTTCCAAGTTGAAATCAGAAGACTGGCCTCGGACAGGAAACTATAGTCTCTTAAAATGCAATGGTGAATGTTTGCCATTGTGTATTAGAGGGATCTGAGGAATAAAGACATCTACATTCTGAGAACTGCCAGTCAGTATTGTAGCCTCAAATCACATGAGGCATGCATGCAGAGTCGGGTTCCACTGCAAAGTCACGGAGCATCTATTTTCCCATTTTTAGTGAATATGTTGAGAATGGTAGGCTTCTTTCTGGTTGAACAGAGCACTCAGTGTGCAGGAGCGCTCATGTCTCATTAATCCTGAGGAAGGCAGCTGCACCACATGAACTTTCCTTCCACATGGTGGCTGCAGATCGCGTGTATGAGGGCCATCACTTGGGCATCGCTGGTATATGAAAAATGTTATATAGTCCAGTGATTTCTATTCGGATATAAAACAGTCCAGGCAAAGCTGAATTATCCAAAATGCACTTCAATCTTTCATACAGATCTGAACATAAAAGCACTAAAGCATAAAAGTTAGCTCTTGTTTTGAAATCAATGTGGTTTCTAACAGGAAGAGTTAATCCACCCGTAGTCCAACCTTTTTATATAGCAATGGGGTTCCATTAAGTGTCTCCAGTGTCCACCTTGTGAGAGATCCTGCAGTGTGTTGTGATTGCCATGTACAATGAAAACCATGAAGCAGATGCAAACAGAAACTTCTTCTTAAAGGCATCAGGACTGCATAAAAATCCAACAAAATGGATAAGGAGAAAGAGAGGAAAAAAGATTTCTCTGCACTTGTAAGGATTTAAATTTTTCTACAGAAGACATATGAGTGATTTGAGCAAATAAAGTCCAATAGGATTCTCCAAAGTATGTAAGATTTTTTGATTTAATCCTTTAAGACATCAGTCAATAAGGGCTCGGTCATATGAGCGTATTTTTTTTTGCGCACCTACGTGCACAAAAAAAATGCCAAATGTATGTGACCGAAGCTCCGTGCAGTGACAGAGGACCGCAATGTTCTCCCATTGCTTTCAATGGGGCCGGCGCTGCATTGAAAGCAATAAGATGCAGGCAACCCCCGCAGGAATTTTTGGGGAAGGGCTTGAGATATAAGCCCTTCTCTGAAAATAAGCCTTAGCTGCTGTAGAAAATAAAAAAAATATATACAATACATAGCAGCGCTGTCGGGGCTCCGGCGTGTCTTCTCCCTGGCTCCCCAGCACTCTTCTGTAGCATTTCTTCTGCCCGGGCATTTAAAAATCCCCACCCCCTGAAAGCGCTGCCTCTGAATGGCTGAGCGCTATGACAAATCAGAAGCAGCGCTCAGCTGTCATTCCCTGAATGGCTGAGCGCTGCCTCTGATTGGTCACATGACTCAGCCAATCAGAAGCTGGGCTCAGTCATTCATTGAATTCAATGAATGGCAGCACTCAGCCATTCTCTCTTTCTCCTATTTGCATTTATCCACATTCTGACTGTGGGGTTTTTGGTTTCTCCAGCTGCACTCCAACATGTAGATGTCCTGTGGGATGTAAGGTCTTGACTACAAAGCTGATAGGGATTTCAGGTGCTGGCGACTTAGTTCTTTACCAGGGGCTCCCCTGCTTGCGCCAGGTAAATCTATTTCCTTGTGCATAAGGACTTATATGCACATATTTTTTCTAATATACATCCAAAGGAAGGCGCTTGTCCTATCTGTGCATTAAACAATATGGATTAGCAAAGGAAATGCATGACTATGAAATATCACGCACAGTGCTAATTTCTTCTCCTCGCTTCTAGTCAAAGTCTAATCGTGTAACCAAGCAGTGAACACTAACAGCATAACAACTTATAATTTCCTCAAGTGCACAAATGGAGTGTGTGTGTCAAATCATGAGACATTGTTTTTCACATAATAGTCTCCTATTCCGATTTTTGCTTACATACTGCGCTCTACATCACCCAAGAACACTGCATGAGCCTAGTTGGCCCGGTCTTATGTCTGACTCAAAGCACATTTTCTACAATTATAACTGCTTGATACATTGTATCCTACCCTGAACTTTTCAAGAAAGCAATTAAGTGTCTTTCACTGCATCACAGGAGAATTTCTGTTTTAATATACAATAAGCCTCGTCCTCCAAATAGTCAGCATACTTCAAAGTAAAAAAAAGACGATTCCAGCAAATAGACTGAAAATCCCAAATGTCTGGGAGAAAAGAAAGACGATCTAGTACACAATGTGTTCTAGTAGAGAGCGGATTGTATGGAGGGTGGCCTACATGTATTGTATTGGTGACGGGAAAGATTTTAGACACGAGGATGTAGTGGGAGCACTCGATACAATCTGAACACGTAAACAGAACAGAAGTGTCTCTTGTGGTTTCATTAGAGTTATGGAAACTTTATGACTAGCAACATATGAATTGTATATCCACGGGCCAACTGCTTGTTCTTAGCTTATGAAAGAAATACTCCTTGTGCGAAAGGAAGGTCAGCGGGCATCAACAGCCGATCATCAAATGTGCCAACATCATGTTAGGTGTTATACTCTAAAAACAAATGAAAACACTGCTAGTTTTATTGAAATCTAACAGAAGCTTCAAGTACAGAAAACCTGCCCTGGTGCATTCTCAAGCTTCCCAGGAATCCATGTGTCTACATACAGATTGTAATGGTACGGCACTCATGGCAAAGATTAAATTGCATGCTGCGGGGATCCATATGTTGATTCCTACAAAGGCAAGCGCCTCTGGAAATATAAGCATGATGGGCTTTAGCAGGGCAAGGGACTATCTGAACAAAGAACGCAAAAGGTATGTTCAAGTTCACACGAGTCATTGTGGTATTTTACTGCAGCAGCCACATAATATATGCTGATGAAGAATGCTTTAAAAATCCATCCTATAATGCATCCCCCAATCTAGACGAGCTGTTTGGTTGTTTGATCGAGTGACAGTCGTCATCGTTAGCTCATGCACCTGTTTAGACAGGCAGATGTACTGTTGGCTCATTCAGTTTTTCACATTCGCTGTGTAAGTGAATGAGAAGGACTGAATGAGCGCCGTTTAAACCAAGTGGTAAGTGAACGAGCCAACGATGGGGTTTATACCTGTATAAAACGAATGACGAGCGAAAAGCGAACAGTTATCATTCGGACATTGGCTCGCACTCAGACTGAATGATTATCGTTCACCTTCCCATCTTTTAATGTTATAACTAGAGATGAGCGAGCATGCTCGGTTAAGGCAGTTACTCGAGCGAGCATAACTCTTCTCCAGATTCGGGGGGGGGGGCGGAGGGAGAGAGCTGCGGGAGGAGTGAGAGAGAAATTCTCTCCCCCCCCCCCCCCCCCGCTAACCCCCGCCGCCCCCCCAAATCTGCTCGGACCAGTATGCAGTTACTCGAGAAGAGCGATGCTCGCTCTACTGTACATACACCTAAAGCCAGAGGACCTTAGCTATGTGTGGTTTTTTTAAGCTGTCATATATAATGGTTGCTAAAAATCACTATTATTCACAACATCATAAGATTAATTGCTTTTCCTGAGTACTAAAGTATTGGATATAAAATAATATAATATAAAATATAATTTGGTACCACTTTGGACTACATAAAACTTTTTGTTGACCTTTTATTAAATACTTTTGGGGAGACTGGGTGACGAACAACTCTAGCATTGTGTATGTTTCTTCTGTCAGCATTCACCTCACAGGATGCATAATGTGATATTTGTAAATGTCGGTGCTATACAGACACGGCAATATCAGTTATTTGTGTCATTTTTTTACTGGAAGACTGGGATTTTTGAAGGAGAAAACTGTGCATGATTGGGTGTGTCTGGGTGTGGTCACGGGTGGGACTGGGTGTGGTTAGGGGTGGGACTGGGTGTGGTCAGGGTTGGGACTGGGTGTGGTCAGGGGTGGGACTGGGTGTGGTCAGTTGCTACCATTAAAGTTGCCTCTTACCTAATCTGTCAGTTATCGAGGGTGGAGATAGCCCTTGGCACATGACAAGGTTATTGGGGGAAGGAAACATATAGAATGGTTGCTGAGTGACAAGAGGGCAACTGGTAATGTTATTTGAGCAGGCTGGCATCTGATTATGCAGCAGAGGGAGCACTTGATAACATTACTGGGAGGAAGGGGGCATCTGGCTGTTAATGTGTCTGGGGTGTGTGCATGCAATAATCCTCTTAATAGGAGAGTAAGGGGAGCTTTACTGTAGGAGGGAACGCAGTAGGTGGTTATTATACCGCGTTGGGGGTATGATGGATGTAGTTATTTAGTCTGGAGCCCCACAGCTTCTAGTTAGCTATTTGCTGTCTGACAGCTACAGTACACAGCTCAGTATTGCTATATATTGTCCTCTGTGGTACTGATAATTAAGAGTGTGTTCTAGAAGAGAGGCAAAAGCGGAAGATATCCTGCTCCACTATGTGTGCAGTATGTGAAAGGTATTGTAGCAGCCGGTCTCCACCCACCAACTCACAGAGAACTGACAGATGCAGCCTACAGTTGTGAAAGCTGGTGAAAAAACAAAGATGCAACTCATGTATTTGTACATATATGGCAGACTATTCTGAAAAGTCAGATGCAAGTGCAGCTTGGCCTTTATTGCTACCTGCCCACCTAGTACAAACCACTGGCAGTAAGTGCAGATAACTCCTACAGCAGGGATTAAATGAACAAGGTGATCCATTAGTACTTGAACACATTAATTAGAATTGTGATCCAGCGACGTGGCTAGTGAGCCTTACTTCTAACAGATCGAGCGCGTGAGCAGATACTGCAGCTACTGTTCGCAGGACGGATTTCCCAGCCAGGTGCAGTATTTTTACTTCACAGCGACTGAGTGATTCGTGGGTGGACAGCTGCTTGAATAAAGCGGCTGATTCTTTTCAAGACTTAATGTAGACCTGCAAACTAAGAATTACCTGATCTACTTTTACAGCAAATTACACATCTGTCAACCATTGGCTGAAACTTGATATTTTTAAAATCGGCTTCTTAGATATCTTTGTAAAGAACATGATTTCGCCTTTGGCTACTAATCTCATTTAAACCATCCTTATTCTAGTAAATGAATACAAAAATTGAATGAGTTGGGATGGTGCCATCGCTTTTGCAGTTCATAGCAAAATACCTTTTATTGAGTCCAGACTCAGCTATTATAATGGGCCGTAGGGTAGAACAGTTGATGGATTGTATCATACTTAGAAATTCCTGCAAATAAGAATAAAATGCAAATAGAACAATAACTCTCCAACTTCCGATGATGATCTCTCACTGGAAGTCTGTAAGGTCGGACATCTCACACCGTTCACAACACAAAACGCTGTATGCAGATGAACTACGGGACGGTTCTGCACAGCGCCCCCATGTATGTGTGGAGTCTATGGGAAACTGAAACCTAGAAAGGTAACACATCTCTGTCAATCAGTAAAGATAATTACTTTTCCCAACTAGAGGGACAGCTGATTATCCAACAGACAGGACAGAATAACAGATACAGGTTGGGGACACCAAGGAAATAGTAACCATAATCTGATAAATTTCCACTTGTATTTCAATAAAGTGTTTTGTTGGGGGTGAAGGGGGCACAAAAATACTAAACTTGAAGAAGGCTAATTTCCATTAGCTTAGAGATGCCTTTACACTTATTGACTGGGACAATGTCCTCAAAAATAAGAGACCAGACAATAAATGGGTCATTTTTAATACCTCACTGTCAGCGCTACATACCTTACTGGAATAAAAGGGTTAGGAATGGAAAAATCAGTGTGGCTAAAGATGTAAACGGGACAATAAACAACAAAAGTAGAACATTTAGCCTGGGTTCTCACATGCCGGATTCCCGGCTAAAATCTCGCGGGTTGGCCGCAGCGAAAAAAACCATGAGATTTCCGCCAAGAGAGGCGCTGCTTCAAAACCCGCGGCACTTACCTGCAGGTTTTGAAGTGGCCTGGCCGCTTGCTCTTTCGCTGCGGCCGGCACTCCCATAGAGGAGAGCGCGGCCACAGCGGAAGAAAAAAAAAATGAACATGCAGCGGCTGGCGAATCCGCGCCGCGGCGCCGAGTTTCCCGCGGCAGATTTGCCGTCCCATGTGGACGAGATTTCTGAGAAATCTCGTCCACATGGCTGGCCAATCCCGGGATTAGCGGCCGCAGGCGGATTTGCCGCAGCGAAATTCCAGACGGAATTTCCGTGGCAAATCCGCCCCATGTGAACCCAGCCTTAGACTATTAAAACACAAGAAGGCAGTGAATAAGCATTAAAAACCTATAAGGAAAAAATGAATAATGTAAAAGCAAATAAAAGCAGCAAAGTTAGAGACAGAGACTCCTTGCCAAAGAGCGTAAAACTAACCATAAACTATTGTTCAATTATTACATATAAATAGTAATAAGGATTAAAACTGAAAGTGTTGTCCCTTTAAAAATAATGAGCGAAGAATTGTAGAGAGCAAGGAAAAGAAAATAAATTAAATAGGATTTTTTTCCAGTTTATTCACTCAAAAAATAAAATGTGAGGTGAAATGCAGAGTCATAAAGCAAACTCTCAATTAAATGTCACCTGTCTAACCCAGGAGGAAGTGTGGAGCCATCTTAAACAGATTAAAATCACCGCTTGCTGTTAGCATCCACCCTTGGGTGCTAAAGGAATTGAAGAACATGATAGACCGTTGTTTCTTATATTTAAGAACTCTATAGTGACGGTGTCTGTTCCACTGAATTATTGCATGCCACATGTGGTGCCAGTAATCGAAAAGAGGTCAAAAAGGGATTTTGAAAACTATAGGCCAGTAAATCTAACTTCAATTGTGGAACTGTAATTATATATCTAGCATTCTTACTCAATCTCTTGTAATGTGTATCATTTTTGATTTTCTAAGTGCCTATAAAGGTGTCTGAAATGAGGATATTTATGTACTTTGCACTCAGAGAGTTCAGATAGTGTTGCTGGGTATGATGAGTGTGCAAGGATGTGGAGTTCTAATTCGTTCCAAAGATGCTTGATGGGCTTGAGATCCAGAGTTTTGGCTGGCCAATTAGGTTTGCAGACTTTCTGCTGCTCAAACTGAACCTCAACACTGTGCTGTATGACATGTTGGTAGAGACACAGGACCTGTATGAACATATTGCCACAGGGTAGATAATGCCACATTGTCCAGAATGTATCTATACCTATTGGCATTGAAGGTGCACTTTACTATTACCAATAGTCCTTCCCAGCAGAAACACCCCAACACCATAACACAACCTCCTCCGAACGTCATTGTTGGGACAATGAACTTGCGTAGAACTTTCTTTTCAGGCAACTGTCACACTCAAGTGCAGCCATCCAATCGGAAGATGGTGTTGAGCACTTGCTTCCACTCATTTACAGTGCAGAGGGGCGGAGAGGAGGCAGAGAGGGGGCGGGAGCTCAGTTCCTGCTCCTGGCTCTTCCATCCTCCCTCCCCCCCCCCTGCAGATGAGGACGTATATCGGCTCGGCGTGAAAACCGAGCCGATATACGTTCGTGTGAATGCAGCAGCCTTACTCCCCACCTCTACACGAGCCAAGCTAAACAACCAATCACCGTGAATCAGGCAAACCAAATAACCAATCACCGTGAATCAGGCAACTGAAATAACCAATCTCCGGGAATGAGTAAATCCAAACAACCAATCAAGCTGCGAATGGTGTGCCTTTGGGGAGTAATATAGATATATACGTGGGGGTCCCAATGCTTGCACAAAACTGAATCTTTATGTACATAAAACAAGAAAACCCCTAAAAAGGTGGAATCACTGGCTTATAAAAATATTAAAAACTACCAGAAAAACAGCATTTGTCATTTTAGCTTAAAGAATGGTTTGTTTTTTTCTACAGACCTGGATTTGGAATGCTAACCATACCTGTACAGCATTTACGAGAAGCTTTTGTCTTAATGCTCTCTGCTTCTCTGGTTGTGTCTGATTACATTTTCTTCATTTCATAGTGTCTTAAAAGCCTCTAGGTTGCTATAATGTCTGCAGCTGCATTGATCTAAATGGCTAAAACACTCTGCTTAAATCAGTACTTTTACTTCATTCTCAATATAAAATAAACCATATGCCAATAGTCTGGTAGGAATTATCGCTGATTTAAAGGATGCGCGTAAAATACAAGTAATTGACTTTGTCAGGTTATTACTATTGCCATTATTAACATATTAGGAAATGTATATTTTTAGATAAAGAGCTATTAGTCCAGCCTAAATATTAAAGCGCCATTCCGACAAAAACACATTTTTCCATCCCTGCACCTTCACCTGATTGCCTGCCACACTCTGGAGGTCTCCAATGTATATTGCAGTCACTTATATGCAGTGCAGCCTTCTTCCTGATGCTCATTGGGCATCATCTTGAGGTTGACATTTCTCCCTGCTTTCTCTTTCACTATCTATGCTATCAATCCCATGATGCATCAGCAAAACATTACATGAGCAGCTGGAGGCTGTACCATCTCTGCATGAATGGAGGACAGTTCCATTACCATTTGTGTTCTATATTCAGCTATAAAAAAAACTAAAAGTTTACAGTCAGGGGGCTGAACTATAATATTCATTATAACTGTATAAGGCCAGGAATGGGTCGGATTCCACATGCAGGAGCCCGCAGTGAAATCCGGCCTTGTACCTGGCCGGCAGCCGGGTGTTCCTGTTTAAATCTGTATTGCGGATGGTCAAGGCTAGCCGCCGGTCATGTGGAGTACAGATTTTTTTTTTCAAATGCCCGCAATCTATCCGCAATGTCAATTGTGGATGGGCCGCGGGTTGGATGGCTTTCACTGACTTCAATGGGGACTTCAATGGAAGCCGTCCATGCGGAATCCACATGAAAATAGTACATGCCTCAATTATTCTTCCACTAACGGAAGTTGCAATTTGTTTCCACAAGTGTATAGGAAAAAGGGATTTTACATAGCATGTTCCAAACGGTATTTGCTGCGGATCTGTGGTGCGAGGAACTAGTTACATAATGAATGAAAAAATAAAATCACCGCACTGGCTCTTTCATGGTAATGTTTGCAAAATCTTTGGAGACTTTCCAAAAGATCTTGCTACAGTATCAGCAGGTAATCCTCATTTCCGGGTTTGAGTATACATGAATATCTATATTTGCATTTTGAACCAGTGGCTTTTAATGGCACAGAGACCTTCTTTAGTTACAGAAGAAGGTCTCTGTTTTCAGGGGTGACCGTGGAGCCAGCATGCTGGCCTGGCACTTGTTTTGGCTGCCAGAGCATGACAGGGTGCTGCGAAAGGAGGCTCAGCGTGCCCTGGATTTACATTACATGCATCAGTCAATTTTGGTTGAAAGTGTGTTTTTTGGGACATAGACTGAAATTTATATAATCACACAGACGCTGTCAATTTTTCTGTGCCAGTGTGCTGTTTTTGGCCTGTTTTAACTGACCATCATACATATACCTATATTAGTCATTTGCTATGCGAGTTGCACTGTTTTTGGCGCATTTCTCATTGAAAAACAAAATTCTGTTTCATATTCATAATATTTTAATTAATAATGAAAATACGTAGAAGTAGTAATCAGACACAATTATCAGCACAATAGGAGATTATGAAACGGCCTTAAACAACAACAAAAAAAATCTGTCTTTATTGACTATAGCAGCAACCAATCACAGCGCAGCTTTCATACTTCACAGTGCTCTTGAAAAATGAAAGCTGTTCTCTTATTGGTTGCTATGGGGAACAAAGTATTTTTTCATAAATCTGCTTCAATGTTTTCAAAGTTTGAATAAAAGTACAACAATTTTGGAAGTTGGGAAAATTACTAATGAGCATAAGGCTTATTCGGACGGGCACATGTGTGTGCTGTCCGTGTATTTCATGCTGCAGACCTTCAATAGTCAATGGAAAAAAATCAAAGAGAAGCAGGCTCAATTAAAGGGGTATTCTGGCCTTTTACAAACCTTTTGCCTATTCTCTGAATAGGTCATCGGTAGTTGATCAATGGCGATCTGTTGCTCGGGATCGCTGTCCATCAGCTGATCGTCCCGCCCATTGTCAGTGCAGTGAAGTGATCAGGGCAGGAAGTGAAAGCACTGGTTTCACTCCCATTGAAATCAATGGGAGCGTCGTGCTTCTTCTACACTAAGAGATGCATTTTTTATTCAAACTTTGAAAACATTGGAGCAGATTTATGAAACTGTCTTTGTTGCCCATAGCAACCAATCACTGAGCAGCTTTCATTTAATTTAGGGCTCAATCACACGGGCGCCCCGTGTTCCCGCACGATAAGATGGCTGCTCTGCAGGTGCGGCTGACTCCCTGCACCGGCCGGTGAAATAACACATGGCCGGCAATGGAGCCGGTCAAGCAGAGTCGTCCGCGGTGCGGCCGTCTTATTGTGCAGAAACACGGGCGGATCGGCGCCCATGTGACTGAGCCCTTTAATTGACAAATGTTCTTAAAACCCATAATGGGAGAGACAGAAAGTAACTGCTTATGCGTTTCAGGCTGAAGTGGCGATTAGTCATAGCATATGGATACATGCAAACAGATGGTTTATAAAGGAGCAACAGATAATGAGCAACAAATAGAAAAAAAGCATGTGACTGAAAACCTCATCGTTTCTGGAATAGACGCTTACACACATGTATTAATAAAGTCAAAGTATTAATTATGTAAAATTACATCTGATTTATGACTCAGGTCTGAAGGGGCACGACTAGAGATGCGCATCGCTCTTCTCGAGTAACTGCTTACTGGTCCAAGCTGGCTCGGAGGGGGAGTGGGTGCGGGGGGTGAGCTGCGGCGGTAGAGTGAGAGAGATCTCTCTCTCTCCCCCTCGCCCCCCGAGCATGCTCGGACCAGTAAGCCGTTACTCGAGAAGAGCGATGCTCGCTCGAGTAATGCTGTATCCGAGCGTGCTCGCTCATCTCTAGGCACAACGCTTGAGAATAAACATCCATTATGCTTCGGTTTAATCATTTGCGACGATGGTCTCCACGCCTTACGATACATTGACAAGAGCACGAATCTTGCACAATTGAAAGTTAGTCAACACATACAAGCCAATTTAGCTGGGAGAGTATAAAATGGTTTACTTCCGCAGTTAGGGTTTCATGGCAACTTTTCGAATAAAGCTCGCTGCAACTCCCCTGTGACCACTTCCTCATTAAAGAAACACCTGGAGGTGGAATGGGTGTTGCAACCCATGATGTAGAACAGAAGACGCTGTGGAGCTATGCATACACACACACACAGGGGCCTTTCAAAATAATGGAAAAACATAGGATTGATACTGCTCTGGGTTAAGGGTGTCAAACTCTTCTTTTTGTTATGGTTGCGTTCAAAAGGCCGATTGTAATTGTATAATAAGGGCTCGTTACCATGAGCATATTTGAGCAGCGTATTCGGCGTGCAATACGCAGCGAATAAAACCTATTGATTTCGATGGGTTTGCTCACATGACGCATTTTTCCACGGGCTGCATGATCACATGAAAAACTAAGTGCCATGACCTACTTTGGTGATTACGCACTGCAATAAGCCATAGAAGTAAATGGGGGGGGCGCAAATACTCAATGAATTCGCAGGAAACCTAAGAGTTTACTGCGTACTTGTGCACATTTCCAACGATCCGGTCGTGTTTTTTGCCTGCAATGTATTTCTGCACATAACAACACACCAAAACAGCTGAAGCTGCCGAGAGCGGTCAGGCAACATGCTGCGGGTGGGGAGAGGCCGGCGCGGCCCATGTCTTTGACTCAAGTCATAGAGGCAAACTTCAAAGTGTGTTGAATCTAAAATGTCAGTGTTTCAGAATGACACCCGTGTTCATTTCCCTCACATATATCTTTACATAATGTGGGCTTTAAACTTTAAGATTTTACATAAATACAAATCCCTCCAACTTTCTGGTTTTTACAATCCCTTCTGAACAAACTGTAACCCTGCAAGTTAACCACCCAGTCACAGCATTTATCCATCCATGTCTCAGTTATTCCCACTACGTTATAGTTTTCCTCAGACATTATTACTTCCAGTTCGTAAACTTTATTGGTCAGACCTTCAGCATTAGTCACCATGCAGTTTAGAAGTTTTGGGTTATTTTTTTTATTTTAAAGCGTACCTACACTTTGCAGGCTCTTCCTAACGTCTTCAGTTCCTGGGATGAGCTGAAAATAGCCGATGGAGAATGAGCACTGCGGACTGAAATATAGGTACTCTTTAAATGTGTCCCTATTAACTCTTCTGCCACTTCTACCTGTACTAACCCCTCCCACCATTCCACTCCCATTTTCAGTACTTATGGCCAAATCAATGTCTACTTTATCTTCTCCTCTCTCTTTGTGGTGGCCCTCGCCCCATTATCTAGTTTAAACATTCCTGCAACATTCCAGTTATCTCCGCAAGTACACATGTATCCTCCCCACTGACATGCAGCCCACCCCTACTATAGAACCTGTAGCCAACAGCAATGGTGTAGCTAAAGGCACATGGGCCCTTCTCAGTGTTCACTATGTGATCAGACATGGGGGAGGAGCTGTTCTATGGTCTGCTCATATAAACAAAGCAACAGGCAGCATGAGTGCCGAGCGCATATATCTATATTACCCCCCAAATGCATACCATTCGCAACCTGATTGGTTGTTTGGATTTACTCATTCCCGGTGATTGGTTATTTGGGTTGCCTGATGCACGGTGATTGGTTGTTTAGATTGGTTCATGTAGAAGTGGGGAGTAAGAGGCTAATATGCGCGCCGAGATGCTATCTGTGTAATAGGCTGTTACCGCAATCTTCCTGCTTGGCCGAACGGAGATCGCGCGGCGTGCAGCAATATAATTCATGAAGGGGGCCTCAGAACACCCCACCCCAGCTTAAGAGCCAGGTTGCAATTGCGACTCCTATGGCTATGCCACTGCCCAACAGCAAGGTAAACCCAATTCTCCAGTAACCCAAACCTCTCCTTCCTATACCACCCATTATTTACCTTCCTGATCTCCTGATGCCTTTCTGGTGTGCTACAGGCTGGGCCATATTTACCACTAGGCACTGGAGGTCCAGTGCCCAGTGAGGGTCCTAGTTAGGGGACAATGCCAGCAGCAACAGAAACTTTTTTTAATATATTTTTTATAACATATCCCAACAGATTTCATTGCAAAACTGGCATCTTCCCAGCAAGGGGTGAGGGGGGGGGGGGGGGGGGGGGGGAGGAGTCCGAGAACACAGACAGCATCTGCAGAGAGAAGGAAGAGGATGGACAACTAATGCTTCGGTCTCTCCTTAGTGCTGATTAATGAAGCAGCGGGCTTCTTCGTTTTGTTGTCACTCTACTAATCATAGAGCAGCATTAAGGCCGCTGGCACATAGGTGTTTTTTTTTTTTACACCGGTTAGCGGGCTTTTGTAACACCCACTAATAAAGCTGTACTGAGTCTCCATTAATTTTAATGCGGCTTCTCAGATGTGCGGATGTTCTATTTTCATGCGTTTAGCGCGGTTTTATCACTGATTGCAATGAAGGTGTATGTTAAAAACGAGGTCGACCGCAGTCAAAAACACCATTCTAAAACACTGCGTTTTTAAAACTCCTATGAGAAAGTGGCCTAAAAAAGTGCTATGTTCTTCACTGTCTTATCAATCTTGTCCTCAAGGAGGAAGGGGGCAAAGAAAGTATGGGCAGTGGACCGAAATGCTGAATCCTCAAATGGGCAGGGAAAGAGTACAAACGGTCCGCCCAAACCTTCAGGACTAAACTGATGAGCACAAGCTGAGCACAAAAATCTGACAGCAATGGGTGGCCACAAATTAGGCAGTGTTCCCAAAGCGGTTTTTACTATACTGTTAGATTCCATCTGAAGGTTCTGTTACATCAGTGGACTTAAGTATTTCTCTACTCATCCTGTTGTAGTATTCTTTTAAATGCAAATTAATCACATCATGTCTGTGCCTTGTCATAAGTATGTGTGTCTATATATGCATGCCTCTTCAGATCTATTTCATTATGCCTGAGGAAGAACTCTGCGTAGCTTTGAAAGCTCGCTGTATCATCATGAATTTTTGTTAGCCATTAACCTTTTAATGGCCAACAAAAATACATGACGTTACAGCGAGCTTTCAAACCTACACAGGGTTCTTCTACAAGATTACTTAAATAAAAAAATAAATCTTATTCCGCAGTGCTTTCAAGTAATGTATTTATCTATTACCCCCCACTAAGCTGGGTACTCATTTTACTGACCTCAGAATGATGGAAGGCTGAGTCAACCTTGAGCCGGCTACCTGAACCATGTGGGGATTGAACTAGCAACCTTCAGGTCGTGAGCGAAAGTTTAGGACTGCATTTCTGCTGACTTAACACTCTGCGCCACACAAGGCTCTGTAAGAGCTCTGAAAGAGCTCACTGTCATTAGTGAAACCCCCACCACTTTGGTGTTCGTTTTACAAGGGTTTTGTAATACCGTAGTCACCTATGCTATTCTATACTCAAAACATAACAGAAACTAACAGAACCCCTGCAAATCAGGTGACAAAGTGGGGTCCGTTTCACTAATGACAGTGAATGGCTCTTTTCCTTTTTATTTAGGGGATCCATCACAGTTCTGTTTTCGGCACGTGTGACAGAACCCCCCAGACGGAATCCCCCAGCATAGTGAAGAGAGCCACGGGAGGGCGCCCTTAGTATGCTAATGGTGTTTCAGATGAGTCTTCATTTGGTGTAACTACAGAAGCAAGTGGGCTGCATACAATATTTTTGCTGCAGTACCTTACATCACGACACTGATCAGGAAACACTACTGTGCTCATCAACGGTACTGGGGGGAGGAACAAGATAGGGCTACTATAGTGGGATGCATGATGTAGAGTTTGTCTTGCTTTATCAGGAACGTACTGGAGAGGCAAGGAGCAAATTATATCTGTGCAGCAAACTCAGCAGAGATGAGAACATGGTGGCATGAATGAATGTATTGTTTATTCTGCCTGCGACTGCAGAGGATTCTTACTGCATTCGTCTGCTCAGTGTGGAACATGAGGTTACTCTGCAGATCCCCCGTGCAGTTATATTGTCCCTCATGCCATATAATGGGTTTGTATCCAGTCACAGCTGGATGATACTTAGTAACAATATAGCGGTATTCAGTCACAGTATGGCAGAATTATTTATTTAGTTGGTATTGAGTCACGGTATGATGATCCTGTTTAGTAGCAATATGGAAGCGTTAGTAATGGTATGGTGGAATTACTAGTCACCGCTTGTTACTTATTATAGGTGTGGTGGTAGTCACTCATTATATGGCGCCGTTTACATTTATTGATCGTGCTTTCAATCATGATTATTGTTACAGTAGCATGATTCACGAAGATCAACAGTAAATTATAATGCTATTGCTGATTATTGTTGATCTTCTGCTTCATTAACATTATCGTTATGATCTAAATGAACAGACTGACCATAATTGGCCAGTGTATGGTTAGGGTGCATGCAGTGGGTGCTGCACGGCTACCATGCAATAGAGATGTGGCTTCGCTGCAGCCCAAGCTCCTACTCAATGTAACGCATAAATAATTTAAGTGATTACTAATTGCTCATTGTTAATGGTTGTGTACGTGGCTAAAAACCATATTGCCACTGTGTGGGGCATTATCCCTAAATGGGCCTTTAACGTGGCATATTCAATGTAACTGCCTACTGCAATCTGAGTTGCAAATACGTTCCTGGGTAACTGCAACTCAGGTTGCAGTAGGCAGTAACATTGAATATGCATTAGTATATTTCTGAAAATACTACTTTGGTGGTCCTTGTCCTAAGCTTACATCCTAGGTCCCTGAAATCATTTTAAGGACCTTCCATCTACCTCTAAGTTTGTTATTGGTGCCAACGTGCAGCATAACTGCTGGATCCTCACCAGCCCCTCCCAGTAATCCACCAACCCGACCCACAATGTGTCAGACTTGAGCACCAGGAAGACTGTTAGACAATCCCGATCTTTGTGGCAGATTGTCCTGACTGTCCCCTTAATAGAGTCTTCTACTACCAGGACCTGCCTAGCCTGTCCTGCGTTCCTATTCTCCTTCTTAACGGCAGCAGTCATAAGAAGCCATGTTGTGCTCCAGCAGTGCTAATCCTGTAATAGCACCCCCCTCATCTGCCAACTTTGCAAACTTGTTGGGCAGCAAACTCCTTTTCAGGTTGTCAATGGATTTCAGCATTGCAAGCAACATGCTCACATCTCTTACAGCAGTATGCACCTTCGACCGGTTGATCAAGGACTGCATACATGGCACAAGGTGTACATTGGATGGCATGGTCAATCATGGCGCACATTCTAAAAAGGGGTCGTACAGTAAAAAGTTAAATTAAAGGGGTTGTCCCGCGCCGAAACGGGTTTTTTTTTCTTCAATAGCCCCCCCCCCCGTTCGGCGCGAGACAAACCCGATGCAGGGGTTTAAAAGAAAAACCGGATAGTACTTACCCAAATCCCCGCGCTCCGGTGACTTCTTACTTACCTTGCGAAGATGGCCGCCGGGATCTTCACCCACGGTGGACCGCAGGTCTTCTCCCATGGTGCACCGTGGGCTCTGTGCGTTCCATTGCCGATTCCAGCCTCCTGATTGGCTGGAATCGGCACACGTGATGGGGCGGAGCTACGAGGAGCAGCTCTCCGGCACGAGCGGCCCCATTCAGAAGGGAGAAGACCGGACTGCGCAAGCGCGTCTAATCGGGCGATTAGACGCTGAAATTAGACGGCACCATGGAGACGGGGACGCCAGCAACGGAACAGGTAAGTGAATAACTTCTGTATGGCTCATAATTAATGCACAATGTACATTACAAAGTGCATTAATATGGCCATACAGAAGTGTATACCCCCACTTGCTTTCGCGGGACAACCCCTTTAAAGAGCTTATCTGGTTAATAAAATGCACTTTTTAGCAACTCTACTCAAGAACTCTGGGAACCCTTGCCTAGTAAGAATGGAGAGTGGCTACACAAAGCGCTCCTCTCACTGGACGAACCAGCTTCTCCATGCATTACATGGAAATCTCAATCATTTCACTAGGCATCATGTTTGTTTTTCAGTTTTCTGTTTGATGGCACTGCGGGGAATTTGTGAATCTTGGTACGTATTATGCGCCAAATGCATTTTTCCATTCATCTGAATGGGAATTCGTATTTTGCCACCACAGATTTGAAACAAAACAGTAGCGACCTGTCACTTCTTGATGTGCATTCCGCGCCCTATCCATGTTGGGTATTCCACACGTACTTTGGCCGTACATTTGATTTCTACCGCAGTTTTAAGAAGCAGAATCCATGCAGAAAACTAAAATTCAGCCATGTGAGCATACTGAACACTTTCTGCAAGGGTTTTCACCATAGAGCACAACGGATAACTAGGATACCTTGTAACTAATGAACAATCCTGCACCATTCTAGCAAAAAATAAACTGGCCAAGGAGAGAACCCCTCTAAGGGACTCGGAGCACTGGATCCCGCAGCAAATACAGCCAATAGGACTGCGATATTCTGCTCGCGGGGTGAAAATCGCGGCATGTCCTATTTCAGTGCGAGGCTCGCACGGCCGTGTCATCGCTGACATGCCGGCTCTGCACTGCGCATGTACGGCTGTGCGCCAGCTGGCACATCCACAGCGCAGAGTGAAGACGTCGGACAGGTTTGCCGGAAGTCGGAATCCGACCCGGCCGTCTGCATTTGGCTCAATTCTAAAAAAATTATAGACAACTATAAAAGTAAACAGTAAACTGTTTAATAGTGTAAATAAACCAAAACATCTGGTGCATGCTGGGAACTTTTTTGTTTTTGAGTAGTTTCCTTTGTAAATCCCCCCCACTCACGACAAGTCATTATGCATTTGACTCTTACCTTAGCTATGGATGAATGATACACCAACTACCAATGTATAAGTGGCCTCTTCTGACCATCTCCCAGGAACACCACGCTCGGCCACATCTATAAACCTCTGCATTCTGCCCGTTTAGCGGTAGTTTTTCAACTGTACGTAGTTCAGGAACACATCGCTCATGGATGAGCGCACAATAAAACCTGTGCCGTATTTTCCTGGACTAGGTTCTCTCTAGCAAATGAAACAAATCAATCACAATTATATGTTCCTTTGTACAGTACATAAAGGAGTAGACCAAGGTACTGCTTGAAATAAAGCCCCTGCTGCATGAGATGTAAGGTGATCCGTCATCCTCGGAGAAAACAATCTGGTGTAGAGATGTTGAAATGGGGTATAAATCTTCCATCGAGAGCTTTGCATTTCTATTCGCCATCAACGGCATAGATCTGCAATTTCAGTAAATTTGAAGACACAACACATCGGTTGCGGCAGGACTAGTACATGGGAGTCCCACACACAGATTTGTTGGGACCGCTATGACTTGTTCTTGATTTGTGTGGTGGTGAGACGACTACAGTCGGAGCATTCCATGTCTCTAGCACAATCAGTTTGACGTATAGCTCTATACATTATGTATCTGTAATTGGCATCTCGAACAACGAGGAGGAGTGAAGAGGGAGAGTTGGGAATAAAACTAGATTATGTAGCACATTTCTATAATTTCGTTCTAAATAAATCAAGTGAAAACACATAGGTGTCATTGTGAGGATAGGCCCCACTTACAAAAGAAAAGAACTAGGGAAGCTCTGTATTGTCAACCATGGTTATGATATACCTACAACTTCCCTCCTCCAGATCATGTATACAAATGTGGAACACTGGGCCCAGGATAGAGCCAAAATAAATCATGTCACATATCGTATCATGCGTATCGCATGAGAAAATAACCCAATGAATCAATGGGTTCTATTCACTGCGTATTATGTGCGCAAAATCTGCATGTGTAATACGCTGCAGAAATACGCCAAGAATATGCCAAAATGCCTTTTTCACTAATGAGCTGTAAATCTGTATATACATCTTTTGAAAAGCCAACTGACAGCCAGGCTCCTGCTCAGATCCTGGCAGTTTAACCCCTTACATGCTACAATCAATAGCAACTGCAGCATATAAGCAGATGCAGTGTGATTGCAAGATACCAATGGGTTCCTATGGCAGCCAGAAGCGGGGAAGGGAAAGGGAGGGACTTGTTATTTGTATAGCGCCAACTTAATCCACGGCGCTTTCAGGTAATTTTTATTTTAAGCTGTGTACTCATTTTATCGACCTCAGAAGGAGGTCAACCTTGAGCCAGCTACCTGAACTATGCAGGGATTGAACCTGCAACCTTCAGGTCGTGAGCGAGAGCTTAGGACTACATTCTGCTGCCAAAGGCCTCCATGTCTGCATGTAGCTCAACCTATTAGGCCCTGCCTCAAGCAGAGTCTAATAGGCTGCTGTCATATGCTCAGTGGATGGAGTACATAAAATAATGGATTCTACTATGTCAGCAATCGAATGACCAAATCTTAAAGTCCCCTTCAGGGACTTATAGAAAATAGTGCAAAAAAAAGTCAAAGTTTAATTTACGGAAGAAAAATACACACTTTTCCTCAAAAATTAAAATTTAAAAAGCGACACATAATAGGTATTCCGATGTTCGTAGCGACCGCATGGTGAATACAAGATGGTTTTAAAGACGTAATGCCAAAATTGCTATTTTTCTTTTGTTCACCTGCCAAAAACAATTAAAAGCAATCCAAACGTCACATGTACCTCAAATAGGACCAATAAAACTACAATTCTTCCCGAACAAAGCAAGCGATTACAGAGGTCAGTTGCTGGAAAGGTGAAAAGCGTATGGATCTTAAAATGCGACAGATTCACTTGTTTTTCTTTAAAAACTTGTCTTCTTTGTGCTAAACCAGGAAAAAAATTAAAATATCAATATAAACTTGGTATCACAGTGAGGGTTCATTCATATGAGTGTAAGCATTTTAACGTTTGCTTGCCAGCACTGTAAAACCACGCGAATGGGCATTTTTTCGCGATCCCGGGCAGCGTTTTCTCGCCCATTCACATGACAGTGTAATTTTTAGCAGAAAAAATACCTTGCACCCCGGAAAACTCTCGCTCTGCAAAAATCCTGGGGATGCCTTCCAGCGCCTATATAGAGGCAGCAATAAGCAAAAATGCCTCCCTCTCCCTTTTTTTCCCTGCTCCCATAGGAGTCTATGGAAGCAGCCGCCATATATTGGCCAAAAGATAGTTCCGGAACACCGGATGTATTTCGGTCGCTTATGTTCTATTTTCAGTGGGTCGACATTTCCACGTGCCGTATATTCGCCCGTGTGAAAGAATGCATTAGAAACTAGAGATGAGCGAGCATACTCGCTAAGGGCAATTACTCGATCAAGCATTGTCCTTAGCGAGTATTTCCCCGCTCGGAAGAAAAGGTTCGGCTGCCGACGCGGGTGACAGGTGAGTTGCGGCAGTGAGCAGGGGGGAGCTCTGTTCCCCCCCGCTCTACCCCGCCGCTCCTCGACCAGTTACCGGCAGCCGAATCTTTTCTTCCGAGCAGGCGGGTACTCGCTAAGGACAATGCTCGATCGAGTAATTGCCCTTAGCGAGTATGCTCGCTCATCTCTGTTAGAAACCAATGCCTCAGATGGTCGCGTATATACGGCCGGGCGTAAAAACGTGGCGTATATGAGCTCATGTGAATAAGTGCTCTTCAAGATAAGAAAATTATCTTGTTATTTTTACTAACTAATGAACGCTGTAACCACAAAAACCTAAAATAATGGTAGAATTTCTAGACAAACTTCCATCTCCCCTCCCGTCATATAAATAAACTGTAATATAAGCTATACAACACATTATATGGAACCCAGAGTGGGGCCATTACAAAATACAACTTGCCCTCAAAAAACAAGCCCTTATACGTCTATGTCAACGAGTTATGGCTCTGGCAATGAGAGGATGGAAATCGCTTGGTCCTTAAAGGGGTTGTCCCGCGAAACAAAGTTGGGGTATACACTTCTGTATGGCCATATTAATGCACTTTGTAATGTACATCGTGCATTAATTATGAGCCATACAGAAGTTATTCACTTACCTGTTCCGTTGCTAGCGTCCCCGTCTCCATGGTGCCGTCTAATTTTCAGCGTCTAATCGCCCGATTAGACGCGCTTGCACAGTCCGGTCTTCTCCGTGTTGAATGGGGCTGCTTGTGCTGGAGAGCTGGTCCTCGTAGCTCCGCCCCGTCACGTGTGCCGATTCCAGCCAATCAGGAGGCTGGAATCGGCAATGGACTGCACAGAAGACCTGCGGTCCACCGAGGGTGAAGATCCCGGCGGCCATCTTCACAAGGTAGGTAAGAAGTCACCGGAGCGCGGGGATTCGGGTAAGTACTATCCGTTTTTTTTTTTTCAACACATGCATCGGGTTTGTCTCGCGCCGAACGGGGGGCTATTGAAAAAAAAAAAACCCCGTTTCGGCGCGGGACAACCCCTTCAAGGCACAAATAGACACTCAGGAGTTAAATCTTCCCATCTCTGGTTTTCATAGCGAAGGTGGGAAACTGCTGGCATTGCTACATGGCCGGAGCCTACAACAAGAGCCGAGCACTGGGCCTGGGGGGATTTGCTGCGGATTTTCAATACAGCATTTACAATGGATGAGATTTTCAAGATCGTGTCCACATGCTGCAGAAATTGACACATAGCAGAACTATAATCCGCAGCATGTCGATTTTATCATAGTTTACGCTGCAGAATCCACTTCTTCGCAATGAGGGGCTGAATTACGCGCCCCGATTCTGCACCCCATGGTGGGGGTTTTGATGCAGACTTTGAGCTGCATAATGTCCGCTACATGTCTGTGTACATAGCCTTAAGGGGTGTTCACAGGTATTGGATTCTGAGGCAGATCCCCAAATCGGCTACTTATGAACACGTCCCAAGGGTCTTTCTTATCCTACAAAGCCGTATGTTCAATCTATGTCTATCTGGAAGACATTACTTGCAGCAAGATCTTATCGCATCAAGGAGAGTTCTAAACTTCTTGGAAAAGCATTAAAAACTTTTTTCATTGCAGAAGCAAAGAGATGATCTTGAACTCTACTTTATAGCTCCACAGAGGCTACTTGCTGCAGTCCACAGTAATCCTACAGATTTCGCCAGCAATCGCAGAGAGCGTGTTTTCTCTGCTCTCACTTGCAATCAGAGCTGTTACTGGGCTCTTCCTGCTCCAAGTGCCGCTAAACAATTTGGAGATGTATAATTACAGAGAAGTAATTGCATTTTCCTACTGTACATTGAAATGCATTGAGGGAAAGCATGGTACGCCTAACAGCTTGAGAAAGCTGGGCAATTATTCTCTTACAATTACATAGCGGTTATGTCTCACTGTACCGTGCGCTTTACTCCATGGCTATGCAAACTCAAACTGTTAGTGATCAGACAAGTGTGACTCTGCAACCTTTCTCCAATTGCACATCTCAGTTTTAATTAGGGTTCCACTAAGTTTCTGGGTTTGAAACAAAAAAAATACGTGTAGAGTTTGGCAAATAAATTTGATGCTTGTCTGAGCAACTCATCGGCAGGGCGGAGACAGAAAGTTATAATAACACAAGCGGGAAGAGTCTACAGTGAGGCCGCCTGCACACAGCAGAGGAAACCGAATGAGCCGCGGGTCGGACGGCTTCTATTGACTTCAATACGGACACCGCAAGAAAATGGAGCATGCTGCGATTTTTCATTCGCGAGTGGAAACTGCAATTGGTTTTTTGCTCGTGTGCAGGAAGAATCACTTTACCATTGCATGCTATGGGCGGTATTTGCTGTGAAATCAGGAGGCGGTCGCCCGCTCCAGATTCTGCAATTCACATCCGCCGCTGTGTTAACCCTAAAGGCTGTATTCACACAGGCAAGCGCGATATAATCTTGTAAACTTGTGATTCCGGATGTGAGCATGATGCGTTCTTGCACTTGCAATTTTCACGCATGTGAAAAGATTGAAAGTGCTTCCTATAGATATCAATGGTTATAATCGCATTATACTCGCATGGAAGATCCCGTAGGAAATAGTGCATGATTCCTTAAGAGGAATCGCCCAAAAACAGGACATACAGCAATTGTTCAGACTTGTAGCATCGCTGCAGGCAAAAAAAAAAACGCTTGCGAGAATAAAAACATTAAAATATTAATAATCTTTATGTATATAGCGCCAACATATACCATAGTGCTTACAAAAACAGGGGGATACAGAGCGGCAAAAATACAAAAACCACGGTTACGTGTAGTAATCAATTGATGGAGACAGAAGGGGTGAGGGTCCTGCTCCAACGAGCTTACATACTACAGATAATAGGGTGATACAGAAGGTAAAGGGGCTGAAGATGTGCACAGTACGGTGGAGAGTGAGGGATGCTATACACATAGACAAGGGTCAGACCATATAGTGGTGGAATCAGTATGACTGCAGGGGGCGGTTGATTACAGCTAGCAGGGATTACAATCGGTGGGACAAGGAGCATGTTATCAGGCGGAGTACAGAGAGGTTTGGTTTAGAAGATGCAGTATGCTTCCCTGAAGAGGTGCATTTTTAGAGTACGTCTGAAACTTTGTGTGTCGGGGACTGCCCGGATAGTTTTGGTTAGCGCATTCCAGAGGACCGGTGCTGCTCTGGAGAAGTCTTGAAGGTGGGAATGAGAAGTTTGAATTAAAGGGGTGCTCAGTCTGATTTCGTTAGCAGAGCGGAGGGCCTGAGCACTGGATTGAGAGGAGGGAGGCAATGTAGGGGGCGGTGTTGTGGAGGGCTTTGTGGATGAAGGTAATGAGTTTAAATTGAATTCTGTATTTGACGGGCAATCAGTGCAGTGACTGGCACAGGGCAGAGGCGTCCGAGTAGCGGCTGGACAGGAAGGTGAGCCTGGCTGCTGCATTCAGGATAAATTGGAGAGGGGAGTGTCTGGCGCGGGGGAGGATGATCAGCAACGAGTTGCAGTAATCGAGCCGGGAGTGGATGAGGGCAACAGTGAGCGTTTTTAGCATGTCCACATTGAGAAAAAGGGTGGATTCTAGCGATGTTTTAGAGGTGCAGGTGACATTAAAATCAATATGTTAATACATGCAAGTTCCAAACATAATGCTATTGTATGGAACTTGAGCGTGAAACTCGATCCTTGTGTGAATGTACCCTAAATAAGTCACTTTCAGATGAACAGACGTAACCCTGACAAGTCTACAGAAACCAGACACTAATAAAGACCATATATCTCACTTTCCAACCGCATAAGATGCTTAAATCGACGTAGACAACAAAAAGTTTTAATGCTCTATCACATTGGCACATCACGTCTTGGATTGGTCGGTCCAGTGGTTCTTGCTATTAAATGCCAAAATCACTTTAAACTCAGATAAATAGTTTGTATTTTACTTTAATAGGATCGTACAATTTGCTGTACCAGTGAATATGAACGACTGAACAATCAGCGAACGAGCCAACGATAATGCAAACACAAACAGCTGGTGAACCGCTCACATGTCTGCATTGTGCAGTGCGAACACAACATCCCTGCCTGCCATCTACAGTCTTAGACTTAAAGTGAATAAATCACCAATTTCTTTCATTAATTAAAACCAGACAGAATAACATTTTCTATTTTTCTAATCAGTTCTTTTTTTCCAAGTGTAGAATTTTGTTATTCTGTTGCTTACACATGTTGATGGGGGCGGCCGTATTGTCTGAACTACATTTAACTGCATTTAGAGAGATGCTTTACAGCAGCCTCATGGGCCGTTCACACAATGGACAGGAGGGGTCCCATTGCCTTGTACGATAAATTGGTCTAGACATGCTCAGTTAATGCTTACCCCACGCCCCCCTGCCACTCACAAGCAGGGCTCTGCCCCGGCTCCCTGACAGCAACGTGCCTAAGCCTCGGTGAGTGAAGCCGCTGTCCCCCACCACCATCCGGCACTTATAAACTAACATTGTGCGAAGGGAAATGCCAGGGGTGCGAGGATCATCGGGAGTGCAGCCGCACAGGGCACTACAGCGCCCATGGCAAAGTTAACCCTGCACGGTCCGGCAGTAGCCGACACGCAAACATGGCACAACAGCAGCCACAGGACACTTTCAACGGCATCCTCCAGGGACAGAGGGCTGAAGATGCAATTGCAATTCGGGAAAACAGTCCTCAGACTACACTGGGTCGACAGCTACATCCTGGCACATGGCTGCGAGCCAGCGGAGGCAGATAGCAGGACAAGTGGACTGTATCCGGGCGCTGCTAAAGGACCTTCAAGCGCCTTGACGAATTCAGCCAATTGGGAGCTAGCAAACCCCTAGCTTCCTGGTGGCGTCAAGGTACACTAATACCGCGTGCACCTAGCATGTGATGCGCTGCTGCTGTCAGCCCCATTGGAAACAACGGGTTGTGCGATGGGGGACTAAGCACAAGATTGAACATGCCGCGATTTGTTTCCTGCATAGCATCGAGGTGCCATGCGGGAAAACATCGCTTATGTGTATGACTCCAGTCAAAAGAATGGGGTTCATATTTGTCTCGAAACACACAAATCTCGCACGGTTTTCTTACCCTTGTGAAGCTGGCCTTAGGGAAACAGCGGATATGTAGATATGCCATAATATAAATGTCTGAGATGGGAAAACCCCTCTACTGTGAACAATGCCGTCAACATATATACAATAGTGAAGCTTGAAAGGACCAAGATTAGACCATTTCGTACTTCAGTAATGATTTTCTCTTTTCTCTCCAAAGACCTGAAGATTGCTGAATACAGCACACATTTAATCTAGCCGCAGTGTAAAGGAATGTAATTTTCTACATATAGCAATCATTTTGTACACATAAGAAGTCTAATCATCATTATAGATTCAAGTGCACAGATACTAAAACGAGAGAATTAGAATCTTTCCCCAGAGAGAATGGGCGATGTTATTTCCCTTGTTACAAACTTCTCTATTCTATTACTTGTTCTACAATTCAATGGCTGCAGAAGAATGACACGCAGAAGCCCATGTATTTATACCTGTAATGCAGCTCTTCCTTTAGATGACATTGTACACTATATCTATGGGAATATTCACAATTAAGTCCGAAAAATCAAAAATTTCAAAGGAAATCCAAGTCAAAAATATGTTCATCTCCGAACTTTTAATGTAGTTTTTCAAACTTTGTATTAGGCGTGGATTTTTAGCCCCCGTTAGTTCAGTGAATAACCCAGCCATGTAGCAGCTACACGCCGGTCCCAAGCCTGGATAAATGGGGAGGGGTGAAGAGAGCAATGGCCAACTACTCCACTATTCTTGCCAAGATACTTTATGGATCACAGCTAGTGATGAACGAGCATACTCGCTAAGGGCAATTGCTCGAGCGAGCATTGCCCTTAGCGAGTACCTGCCCGCTCGAGAGAAAAGGTTAGGGTGCCGGCGGCGGGCAGGGAGCTGCGGGGGAGAGCGGGGAGGAACAGAGGGGAGATCTCTCTCCCCCCTGCTGACTGCCGCTACTCCCCGCACCGGCACCCGAACCTTTTCTCTTGAGCGGGCAGGTACTCGCTAAGGGCAATGCTCACTCGAACAATTGCCCTTAGCGAGTATGCTCGCTCATCTCTAATCACAGCCAAACACTTTTTTTTAAATATGACGAGGAAAGGTGGGCTCCCTAGACCAAAAAGCACCCAACAAGCGACCAAAGAAGGACAAGGGCAAAGTTCGAGCGGCTCAGGCATTTCTGATACAGGCTTGACAAATCCACAAAGATTCTGGTCTGTTGATGCTGCCTCGTGTGAAATAAATCATCCCGGGAGCCCTTACGGTACCATGTTTGAAAAAGTTCACAGTACTGGAACTTGTAAGGTCCGCAGCATGAATATAGGCAAACTGGAAATCGCAAGAACTGCAATGGAATGGCTCCACATCGATATTCTTGGCATCGGCCAGTTACACTGGACAGGCAGTGGCTATTTTAACAGCAACAATTGCACTGTTTGCTACTCTGGGAATGGCAACACCAGTCACAATGGAGTAGCCCTCATCACCAACAAGAAAACTGCTAAAGCCGCTAAATGTTTCAACGCCATATATGACAGAATCATATTCCTACTCCTCCATGGGAAGCCTCGCTCACTCACAATATTGCAGATTTATGCACCCACCACTGATGCAAAAGAGGAGGATGTTGAAAAAGTTTAAGCGGATCTTCATGAAGCAATTAATCAAGTCCCCACCAAAGACATTTTTATTACTGGGAACTTCAATACAACGTAGGCACGGGAGAAGAATCACCAGTCGAAGGCAAGATCAGAAGAATGGAAGGAGGCTGGTTTTTGTTTGGTTCAGTGCTGTCAAGAAAATAAATTATTTATTGCAAACACGTGGTTTGAGCAGCCAAAACGCCGTTTCTATACATGGACACCTCTGAATGTACAGCATCGCAACCAGATTGACTAGTTCCTCTCCCATCAATGTTAGAAGAGCTCGGTACAAGCAGACAAAACGCTACCTGGTGCAGATTGCGGTACCGACCAGCAGCTACTCGTTGCGAAATTCCAACTCCACTTCAACAACACAAAAAGATCACCTGCAAGGAAACGCTCTGACACCAGCAACATCCCAGCAGAATATGCGGTAGAGATAAAAAACAGATTCGAGTCACTAAGCACAACTGGAAAAACTCAAGATGAATTATGGAGAGAAATGAAATCCACCATAACAGACACTGCGGAACAATTCATGCAGAAAACCAACAAAAAGGCCAAAATGACTCTCAGATGCAATGATCAAAATAGCCAATGAGAGCCAAAGACAAAGCCATTGGCAATAGCATTGATTTCAGATTACTAAAAGCTGAATTTCAGAGAGAAGTAAGACGAGATAAGGAGCGTTAGCGAAATGAGCAGTGTGCAAAACAGGAAGATGCAAGCAAGGTCACACCTGTGAGCTTTTAACCCATGTGAAACAGGCACGGGTACCATTTGTACCCTACAAAGCATCAACTGTCATAGATCGAAATGGCAAAGTACTTCGTAGTTGAACTCAAATTAAACGAAGGTGGCAAGAATACACAGCAAAGCTATACGCAGACCAAGTCAACCAACGAGTCAAGAGGTTCCAACAGAGCAAGAGCCAGATTTTCTAGAGGAGGAGGTTGCCTGGGCTCTGAAATAACTTTCAAACAGGAAAGTCCCAGGCACTGACCGCATACCAGCTGAGTTACTCAAAACCCCCATGTTAACAATTAGAGATGAGCGAGCACACTCGCTAAGGCAAACTACTCGAGCGAGTAGTGCATTATTTGAGTACCTGCCCGCTTGTCTCTAAAGATTCGGCTGCTGGCGCAGGTGAGAGGTGAGTTGCGGTGGTGAGCAGGGGGAGTGGGGGGAGAGAGGGAGAGAGAGATCTCCCCTCCGTTCCTCCCCGCTCTACCCCGCTGCTCCCCGCCCCCCGACAGGAGCCGAATGTTTACAAGACGGCAGGTATTCGAATAAGGCACTACTCGCTCGAGTAGTTTGCCTTAGCGAGTATGCTCACTCATCTCTATTAACAATGCTTTGTCAACAGATATGGAAGACCAAATCATGGCCCAAAGTGCTCCACTTCCAAAAAAAGAGGATATGCAAGAATACTGCAACTATCAGACCGTCGCACTCTTATCGCATGCAAGCAAAATCCAGCTCAAAATTATTCAAAAACGCATGAACTCAATTGGTACGAGGGAGCTCCCTGGCGTCCAAGCTGGATTTTGCATGGGACGTGGAACCAAAGATCAAATTGCAAACCTGTGGTGGATCATGCGGAAGATGCAAGAATACCACAAAGACGTGTACATGTGCTCCATAGACTACAGCAGAGCATTCAAATGCATTGAACACAACACTTTAGGAGAACCAAGAAGCCATAGTACGGACACACTGGTTCGAGATTGAGAAAGGCGCCTGACAAGGCTGCATTCCATCACCGACCCTGCTCAATCTGTACGCCGAAACAATCATGAGACGATGCAACCTGGACAAATCAACCACTGGAGTGAAAAATCTGCAACGCCGGTTCCACCTTTATAAAGGTTCTTTTTATTCTGCAATTTTTATACACTTTAATATAATTTTTTTAACCACACTCAGAGGCTCCTAACACTTTTCTTTTGTGTCAACGGTGTGAGGTGGTTTTCTTGTGGGACGAGTTGTACCTTTTAATGGTATCACTTACTGATCGGTATGACTTTTTGATTGCTTTCTCTTCTGTTTTTGTAAGATTAAAATAGCCATTTTTGAAACGGCTTTCAAACGGTCTTGCCCACCCAGCCAACCCCCACCCCTTTCCTCCCACACCTCGGTTATTTCTTTCTCATTTTGTGTCCTCCGTTTTACAATCTACAATTGTTATGCACAAGCTTGCTGATGTGAGAATTATGGTGTGCTGTTACACCCGGACCCACCCTTCCCTTTTTCCATAGCCATTTTCACCATGTTTTTTGTATTTGTTTTTCACAGCTTGCAGCATGCGGCTTAAATAATGTACTTTTTTTTTCTTTTTTCGGGATTATGAACGTGGTAATACTAAATATGCTGTCTTTTTTTTCGCAAGTGTTTTGTTACATACTAAGGGGGGAAAGGTGGGGTCTGACATTTTTATTTTATTTGTATTCTCTACCATTTTTTTCCACTTTTTAAGTTTTTACCTTTGCCCCATCAGACGACTTAAATTTCACCCTTTTGGTCTGTCCTTATAATAAATGGCTATATTGAAGTATAGCAATGTATTATAAAGCCTCATAGGCCACCGTAGCTGGCAGACCCAGAGGTAATCTTCAAGCCTCCGGGTGCCATAGCAACGCATTGGGACTGTGGGGGGGGGGGGGTCTGATGGGTGAGAGAGGGAGCCCCATTCCCCCTATCAGTCCTTTTACATGCCACGATCACATTGGGTTAAACAGCGGGGATCGTAGATTTCTCTGGTCCCTGCTGTTAGTGCAAGTGCCATGCTGTCAGACAGTGTAGCACCCGCTCCCCCTAGCACGAGACCCGTGCCAGACCTCTCATGCAGCAGTATAAAAGGCGCATGCAGCAGAATAAGGCTCCTTAACGACCGTTGTAAAAAGGCATATGGGCGATCATTGAGGGGTTAAATAAAATGCTATATATATTATATATATGTATAGTATTTCATTAAATAGGTTGTCAGAGTTAAATCATTTAACTGTAATTAGTCTCCCCATGTGCAAAAACAACAGAGCCTATACTCACCTCTCCTGGTTTCCCCTATGTCCCATGCCACAGCAGCCCGGCGATTGAGTCCTGAGCTTTGTGACCGCCTGCAGCAGCCTGTGACATCTCGTCCATAGGCTGCTGCTGCCTGTAAACACGGTCACTGAGGAGACCGACCGCTGCAGAACAGGACACAGCAGGGAGCCAGGAGAGGAGAGCATAGGGTCTCTTGTTATTTTTACATATGGAGTGACTATTCACATATACCTTTTTTTGAGGATAAAGCGTCCACCATCATTAAGTAGCATATAAAGGGAAGGGTGGGTGGTGGTGGGGTTGGACAACAGAAATAAGGGTTGAACATGTTGAAATAACACGTCATGTTGTTATACGTGACCTGCAGGCTCGGCGCAAGCGGCATAACCCCCATCAATAAGGCAAAAACAGTGTATGCAACTATAAAGAATTCATAGCGACGTATTCTATCCAGGGTGCCCAATTGGAAAATGTGGAAGTCTTGGTAATATATCTATAAGAATAAATTTCTTCTAAGTGGTAAGTAAGATTGATAGAATTAATAACTTCAGAAAGAGAAGGTACACCTGAGGACTCCCATGTTTTAGCAGTCGCCAGACATGACGCAAAGAAAATATGAGAGATAATAACCAAATAAAAAGATAGTAATTATATATATATAGACCCAGTGCCAGGACCACATAATGACGTGTTACAGTATAAACACAATTGGAGATTATATTCCAAAAACAACAACCAACAAGGCAAGACCACCACATGTGAAAACAAGTGCCCTTGAGACCACAACCTCTCCAACACATTTCAGAAATAGAGTTGTTCATTTTAGCAAGTCGAACAAGAGTTGGGTACCGAAGCATAAATATTTCCTGCGAAGACTCCACATGTTTAATTCCATGGGAAACCTTTTTAGTCGAGGAGAGAGCGGATGTCCAAATCTTCCTATTGTTTAAAATCTAGCTCCCACAGTAGCATATGTGAAGACTGGCTTTGAGAAGCTGAAAAAAGAATCATCAAAGAATATAGAAATACCTTTGGACACACGAGTAGACAAGGAGGAAAAAAAAGTAAAAGCAGTCCTGGAGAAAACAGGCTTGTGGCCATCAAGAGAATTTAGAACGTATTGTAGCCCTAGGTAGGCAACTGAGAGGATTCACATAATGTAGAAAAATGCAGCAAGGAGTAATTTTCATATAGATCTTTTTTTTTATGTCCGGAGTTTCCCAGGTGCAAAATTCAAAGACTGCAAGGATGGAAGAAAGAAAACAGAGGAAGGCCCGAGACCAGAACCAAAGAGGATCAGGGGGATGATGAAGAAACAAAATTGCCGCCAAACTGAAACAAAAATTCGCAAACTCGGTAGAGTGTGAGTTGGTAAAAGTGGGAGGCTTGACCCCAAGAAGAGAAATTTGTGGAACCCCGAGGAGGTCCACCAGTGTTTGATCAAAAATGGATGCAGAAATATAACGCTTAATGTCAGGGGCTTTCATACCATCTAATTAATCGGGCTTAGCTAGGGTGGAAAATGTAATTCTAGCATGGAAACAGTCCCAGATAAAACTATTAAAGGGGTTGTCCCGCGGCAGCAAGTGGGGTTATACACTTCTGTATGGCCATAATAATGCACTTTGTAATATACATTGTGCATTAATTATGAGCCATACAGAAGTTATAAAAAGTTTTTTACTTACCTGCTCCGTTGCTAGCGTCCTCGTTCCCATGGAGCCGACTAATTTTCGCCCTCCGATGGCCAAATTAGCCGCGCTTGCGCAGTCCGGGTCTTCTGCAGTCTTCTATGGAGCCGCTCGTGCCAGAGAGCGGCTCCGTGTAGCTCCGCCCCGTCACGTGCCGATTCCAGCCAATCAGGAGGCTGGAATCGGCAATGGACCGCACAGAAGAGCTGCGGTCCACGGAGACAGAGGATCCCGGCAGCCATCTTCAGCGGTAAGTATTGAAGTCACCGGAGCGCGGGGATTAAGGTAAGCGCTCCGGTAAACTTTCTTTACTTCCCTGCATCGGGGTTGTCTCGCGCCGAACGGGGGGGGGGTTGAAAAAAAAAAAACCCGTTTCGGCGCGGGACAACCCCTTTAAGAATGGCCTGAAGCTTACCAAAAAAGGAATTTGGAACAGGAAGTGCTACAGTTCTGAACATATGAAGGATACATGCTGCCAATTACGATATTTCCCCCAAATCAGAAAATATAGATTGGGCTCATTCTAGGGAAGCGAGGGGGTATGAAAGAGCCAAAATGACGTAATCTGAGACCTATTTTATGATCCTGCTGTCCTAATTTAATTCCCTTAATATCTTTATTAATTCTGATCTAGCTCTCTAAGGGTTCCATAAGGAGAGCAATAATCCGTGGCGAGAGGTGGCAGCTCTGTCTAGTTTCACTAGAAATGAAAGAGAAATACACCCAGATGAGAAGACCCAAGCAGATGGGGTTGTATACAACGACAAAATCGCAGACCTAATAGGCCCTGAAAAACTGACTTTTTCTAAAGTATCTTCTAAATATCCCCAGTGGATCAGGATAAACACCTTCTCCGAATTCAGGCCCAAATTAAAGAGGGTACACAACCAAGCTTTGCGGACTTAATGTGATTCAAGAACCGGCAAATTCTATTAGAGGCCTGTCTCTGTGGCATGTATCCCACTTGATCCGCAGTAACGAACATTCGCTTAGATTTAAATTTTAATATTTCAGTGTTCAATAAGGAAATCGGATGAAAATTAGCTGGAGAAGTAGCATCCTTGCCAGGTTTAGGTAAACTACCTATAAGAGCCTCCAACATTTCCAAAGGAAAAGCACCATTATCCATTCCTGCATTGAACACCGATACCAGATAAGTAGCCATTAGAAAAAACATCTAGGCATGGGGATTTAAGGGGTTTTTGCGTTTTAATGGCCTCCAGCACGTCAGACATGGAGATCGGTGCAGAAAACGAAGACTAATTGGTTAGGTGATAAGCGAGGAAGATTTGTAAAAAGTTCAAACTTTCCTCTGGTTGGGGTTGATATTTATATCTTGTTTTAAGTTACAAAGGGAAGAGTAATACAAGGCAAATGCATTAGCAATTTCTTGGGGGTGAGTGATTTTTGCCCTTCAGAGTCTAGAAGAAATCTAATTCTTTCCATAGATTTAAGACTTTTCAGTTGTTTAGCTAACAGCGCTGAAGTACGATTATCATGGGCATAAAATTGCATGTTCATTTTCTGAAAAGTAATGTCATGCTGTACAACCAGAAGGCTTTGTAGCTTGGTATGCAATATGAATAGGTCTTCAGTTCTATTGTGCGTAGGGTTAGTCTTGTTTAGAGAATCAGTAGTGTTAATTTGGGATATCAGGAGAGTTAACTCCTCTTCCCTCCTCTTGCTCTAGCACAATATTTTATGAAGAGGCCTCATATATAGGCTTTGTGGGCATTCCACACTGAGAAAACACTAGGAACTGCAGAGTCATTAGTAGCAACAAAAAACATTTTTAAACTAATTTTCAGGCTAGATTCATATTCTGGGTGTGAAAGAATATATTCATTGAGTTTCAAAGGAAAAAATGGAAACCGGACCAGGTAATGGTCCTGTTCTCAGTCTATATAACCTCCCTCAATGCCTCAGCGCCCAAAAGGAACATATTAATTCTTGAGTAGGAGGAGTAAGACAAATAAAGAGAGGTGTAGTCCCTCTCAGAACCATTAAGACAGCACCTAGCATCGTGCCGTTCCGCTTTGTAAAAGCGGGATAATAGAGGAAGGTGGTCTTGATCCAGGGGAGGAGTCCAGGGATGGATCCATAACTCAATTAAAATCACCTCCAATTGGTGCCTTTTTGGATTTTAAAATGATCCAAGGATTCAAAGTACAAATTTTGTAGGGGAAAATGATACTTACTAATTGCAATTAATACTCCTCTCTTCCCATCAGTGTTCGAGGCTTTAAAAAAAAAAGGGTGTCTACTGGCAAAGATGGTTTTCTTACGCTGATGCTAACAATGAAAGTCAACGCCTTCGGCCGCCTAAATATTGGAGTATTATATACATGTTCCTAAGAAGCCTCCTCCAACTTAGACCCAAGGACGATAGCATCAGAGTATTCCTGAGTTAATGAGTTGCTTATTCTTTTTCTTGGTTATCAGATTCTAATTATGTCAATTTTGTATGCCGGCCCTGTCCCTTTCGCTAGTTGATCTGCCATCAAGACCATCTGTCACTGAAAATTGTACCCTGCATTTGTTGTCTAATTGTTCATGTGAAAAATAAAACTAATAAAATTTGATTTAAAAAAAAAAAAAAAAAGGGTGGAAATTTTGGATACAATTTTGGATGTTTAACCCTCCAAGGGACTTGCACCATTGTAAACTGTATTTAAATGAGCTGCTAAAGCCCTTAACATTTAACGAGCAGATAGTCATAGGCATAATATACCAGTAAACAGAGATGCTGTACTGCCCTCATGGTAAATCCAAGGTGGCGGACAAAGATCAGGAAAGCAAAGCCTCAATAAAATAACAAAATAAAACAAAAAAACAAAGAAGAAAACTGAGAAGCAGTATGATGGTGTTCACCTGGTGCAACCGGCACAAAAGGTGAATGAAAATTGTGGGGTATTAACGTAACTAATTATCTTGAATAGCTCCAAAATGAAAAAAATATTTCTTCAGAATATTGGTTAATCAGGAATAATGACTATTTCTTGCCAGCATAGGGCAAATCTTGAGTAATCCGAGGTGGGGACTTAGTTCTTGACGGGAGTACTACTTGGAGGATAGGGATATTCCATGTCTTCAGAAGAGACAGATCTTCTGCTTCAGATACTGCAACATAAGATGCTTCATTTTTAGAAACAACAAGCTTGGTAGGAAAGCCCCATTTGCACTTTATATTAGCAACAAGAAGAGCAGAAGTGACTGAGAATTGTCTGCAGAGTTACAAGGTCGCTGGAGAAACGTCAGGTTGTTGTTGAATGGGGCTGGTAAGGATCCTCTTTGCCTCCCCTCAAACAAAAGCCTCCCCTTAGCTTGATAAAAATGGATCCAAGCCAGGACATTCCTCGGAAAAAGCCTCCAGGACACAACGAGCCTTAAGAATCCTATATGTTCTGTTAATGGTGTACTCCAGTGGGGATTAAGATGGAAACAAAGTTTGAAGTAGCCTAAATTGATATTGAGAAAGGTCAGCTGGATACACAAATTCTGGAATACCTTGAAATTTGATGTTGTTTCTTCCCGATCTGTCCTCAAGATCTGCAACTTTTTCGAGCAGAGAGACCTCTTCTTCCAGGCCATTGTGATAGTCTACTAACTCGTTATATCCAAATTCTCTCATTTTTTGTTCAACATGAGCAATAAGTGTGGTAATATTGGACAGTAATTAACTAGAAATTTTCTGCAATTCTTAGGACTTATCCTTCTGTGGTGACAAGAGCAACTCCTTCAGAATGGTAGTAAAGGGCTGCCTGTACCTGGATAATATTGAAGATTGCAAGATGAATCTTCCATGTTTAAATACTCAGTAGTTACAGTTTGGGATCCTTTCAAAGAGGAGGGCCCTTTATGAGTTGGAAGAGGTTTGTACAGAGGCAGGGGCACGTCTTTTATTAAGTTCTCTGGAGATACAACTGTGGTCTGCTCCAGGTCAAGAGGAGCTGGGGGACAACTGTCATGAATGAGAACCATGTTACAGGGGTTTAGATGTAGCCAAGTCAGGTTCCAGGTTGTGATCATAGGTCTCCGTTTCTCCGTTAGCACTTTGGGAACCAGAAAGGAAAAAAAATCTGTAAGCTTCCTTGGGGCTGTAGGTTTAATGCATTTTCGGCTCTTTAGCTGGTAATAATAAGCTCTGCGTGAAATGACTATTTCTGCTGTTGAAAAGGAAAGGTTGTAATATCAAGTAGGCTACTCGTGTAGTTTGCAGGCTAATGGCTCAAAGATGACTGCAGGATATAGCGTTAAAAAAAACTGATTTGAATGATCGTGACATGAGCCAATCAGGAGCTATTTATGATCAGGAATGCAGGTTTTCAGTTAACCATGACTATAATATCGAGGTAGACAATAGGCCATAATGTGCAGTCATCCACTAAGCAAGGACTAAAGCCTAATGCCAATATGAATAAGAAACACCAAACTGCTTTAGAAAGGGTCAAATATCCAAGCAAGGGACGCAGGTTTGTCTAGAACGGAGATGGCGAATGGCCCCTTTAAATCCAAGCAGGAGAAGGTCTTGTCAAAATTTACCCACACAGCAACAACCTGGACTACACACAGCATAAGGTCCCAAATGCCCAAAATGGTGCCAGGGTCTATACCAAAAGACAGAAAGGGCCTTTTAGATATTTAGCAGAATAATTATGATCCTCAGGACAACGGGGGAAGATGCCACATAGTCTCCATTCTCAGACCCGCTCACGGGTCCAGCAGGGGCAGCGCAGACCTTTTTCTTCTGTCTCCCACAGGAGATTAGATGGCCATGGGATGCAGCCGCATCAAGATGCTGCAATCGCCCACTTCTACAAGGAAAGCCTGGTGCAGGAATAGCTGCAGGTACAGCACCCCGCAGCTTAACTAGGGGGCAGTCAGCACTCCAGGCAGCTGAGCAGTTTGCGGTGAGGCATGGATAATCTCACCTGTAGACTCCTACACCCCCATGGAAGTTATAAGACAACACTCACAGTCATGGGCCAGACCAGGTCGCAGTCCTTCCAATATGGATAGGCAAGTACTACAGCAAGACACCAGTGGGGAGCCTCCTTAGCGGTTCAGAAGGGTAAAGGGGAACAGGGAAAGCCAGTAGTAGGGAAGTCAATAATAGGGATAAATTACTTTAGGAAATTGTGGAACAAAGGAGCCATCTCCCGCTGCCTGCTATTTTTTTTCCTATAATGAAACGTTGTAATTATGGTGAGGGCTGCTGTAAGCCAACAATTTTACTGGAAGAGTCCAGCTCTAAAACGCTTAGCCTAGTGGGAGGTAAAATAAATTTTTTTCTACAGGAATACAGATATTGTTATTTAGTACTATATCTAGTAACATAGTTGAAAAGGTTGATGGACATCGGTCCAAATCAAACCTATATACTAGCTAACAGAAAACATTTTTTTGGTTCCCGGTTTTGTACCAAATATATTTTAGCTGGTTCTATATCCTATGCCACATATCACTGCATGCAGATTATACACAAACGTTTCATTTCGCACAGTGCATGCATAGGTTTGTTTTTGCAAGTCTTGAGCTGCCTGGAAATTTCTCTTATACTTTTGTTGTTTTCAGGAGATAATCTGAAAAACAAAGCATCTACATTGGTTTTCCCATGGACTTAAGAGGTTGCAAGTATATACTTGCTATGGAAGCCATGGGAAAACCAATGCAGATCTGTCAGAAGAGAATATATAAAATAATGTGTCCGCACTCCAAAGAGGAGATAGATATAGTAATATAAAATCTAGTGATATAAAATACAGGGTGGTACTGATATTTAAATCTTCATTAAATTATACAAATAATCAAAAAAATATAATTCGCACTCACCTGGTATGGAGCCTGTCATATGCTGACCAGGCGCCACACCTAGGGTCCAGGATTGTGGTCCGTAATCCTCAAATGATCCCGCTGAGTTGGTGGTAGTAAGGAGAGCAGCATAGGGAGAAATCCGGGATTTGTCAGCCTCGGTATAGGTAATGCAGTAAGTCAATAAGACCAAATAAGATCCTTGTGCTACTTCTAGTGAATGAGGATATATAGGAAAGAACTTACTTCACCTCCCAGTGACTAGAAGTAGAGCTATGATCTTTTTATTTGCCCTTATTGACTATTACTGCAGATCTGTCAAAGGCATTCATCACAGCCATCCAGTAAAACAAAATGGATTATACCTACCCGATAATCAGGTTTCCAGTAGTCTCCACGACAGCACCAATTGAGATTGCCTCCTCCTGATAGGACAGGAACACACTGAGAGGTTAAAAGCTCCCCCCCTTCCCCACTTTCCTCAGTGGATTCTAACGAATTGGCGGGGTAGGAGGTCAACTTAAAAATGTATTTTTTTTTCTTTCTTTTAACCGGGGTTTTTTTTAAATAAAATTATATATGTTTTTTTTTTTTTTTTATATTATATAGTTTCTTTTCTATCAATTTAGGGGGGGAAGGTACGGGTGCTGTCGTGGAGACTACTGGAAACCTGATTATCAGGTAGGTATAATCCATTTTTTCCCCAGTCGTCTCCACGACAGCACCAATTGAGACGTACCAACTAAAGTTTCCCTAGGGTGGGATTGCTGCCGAGAGGACTTTGCAGCCGAAGGCCCTGTCCTCGTCCTGCTGCACTTTTACCCTATAGTGTTTAACAAACATGTGGGGTTTCTTCCAGACTGCGGCTTTGCATATCTGCTCGACCGAAGCTGAGCTATGTTCGGCCCATGAGGATGCTACTGCCCTTGTAGAATGGGCTTTAAGAGCTAAAGGGATTTCCTTCCCGAGGGCTTTATAGGACTCTATGATGGCCAGGCGGATCCACCTGGCTATGGAGCTTTTTGCTGCTTTGCTCCCTTTATTTGGGCCACTGAACTGGACGAACAAGTTGTCGTCCCGCCTCCAGTGGCTTGTCGCCTCTATGTAGCCTAGGACTGCTCTCCTACCGTCCAGGCAGCTTAGGGTTTTTTCTTCCTCGTTTTTAGGTTTACTAAAAAATGAGGGGATTATTATGTCTTGGGACCTATGAAAATGTGATACTACTTTTGGCATAAACGCCGGGTCCGTTTTAAATACTAATTTGGTGTCCGAGATTTTCAGGAACAGGTGGCGAATGGACAAGGCCTGCAGCTCGCTAACCCGTCTTGCGGAGGTGATGGCTACTAAGAAAATGGTCTTGATAGTAAGCATTTTTATGGGTAGTGCTTCGATCGGCTCGAATGGTACCGTTGTCATGGCCCTTAGGGCCCAATTAAGGTTCCAGTCTGGAAAAAGATTTATGGGCCTAGGCCGTAATCTAGTTGCTGCTGCTAGGAACCTGTTGACCCATCTGTTGTCTGCGAACTTTGTGCCACATATGGCGCTAAGGGCTGCGACCTGGACCTTCAGGGTGCTTGGAGAGAGGCCCATCTCTAGGCCCTCCTGCAAGAACTCTAAGATTAGAGGGATGTCCGAGATGGAATCCCCGCGATCCCTTCCCTGTCTCCATGAGGAAAACCTTCTCCAAACTTTCTGGTAGATAAGGTGGGTAGTCTTTTTTCTGCTGGACGTTAACGTTTCTACTACTCTCTCTGAGAATCCCTTCTCTTTTAGTGAGGATTCCTCAAGAGCCATGCTGTTAAGTGGAGCTTGTCTAGGCTCGGATGGCTCAGTGGCCCCTGCGATAGAAGATCTGTCCAGGTAGGGAAGATGACTGGGTCCTGGACGCTCAATGTTGCTACAAGACCGAACCAGCTTCTTTTGGGCCAGAAGGGGGTCACCAGGATTAGTGTGCATACCTGGGTTCTGAAATGTTGTAAGACTCTGGGGATCAACGGTATAGGAGGAAAGGCGTACACCAGCCCCTCTCCCCAGTCTTGACCTAGGGCGTCTACTGCTGTCGGACGATCTCCTGGCCGCAGGGAGAAGAAATTGCTTACTTTGGCATTTTCCCTGGTTGCGAACAGGTCCAATTGTGGGGTCCCCCACTGGTTGATCAGGATTCTGAATGCTTTCAGGGAGAGAGACCATTCTGCTGGGTCTATTTGCCTCCTGCTGAGAAAGCCTGCTTTTTGGTTTAGCGTCCCCTTCAAATGGGTTGCCGTGATCGAGAGGATCCGGCCCTCTGCCCAGTGGAAAATTTTCTGTGCCATGTTTTGCAGAGCGGGAGATCTTATGCCCCCTTGGTGTCGTATATGCGCGACCGCGGTGATATTGTCTGACAGTATCTTTATATGCTGGTCCCGTAGCGAGTTCCCTAACTGCTGTAGGACCTGCCATACGGCCTGTAGTTCCCTGTAATTTGAGGACTGTTCTTTTGTCCTTTGAGGCCATAGGCCCTGAAAGAACTGGTTCCCCACATGCGCTCCCCATCCCCAGGCGCTTGCATCCGTTGTGATGCGAGTGGCTGGGTTTTGTAGCCAATGAACCCCTCTCCGCAGGTTCTCTGGGGATGTCCACCAATGCAGGGATGTTTTCACCGTGCTTGGGATGTACATTCTTGTCCCTAGAGAGGACTGCTTTTTTGTCCCACGTGGATAGGACTGAGGCTTGCAGGGCTCTGGTGTGAGCCTGGGCCCATGCCACTCCTGGAATGCGTGAAGTCAAGTTTCCCAGGAGAGACATGGCTTCCCGAATTGTGCATAATCGTCTCCGTAAAAAGGTTTTGACCAGCCGTCGGATTTTTTGTATTTTCTCCTCGGGTAGGCAGGAGCATTGCGATTCTGATTCGAGCGCTATACCCAGAAACGTCTTCTGTTTGTCGGGATCTAGGCTGGATTTTTCCCAGTTTATGATCCATCCTAAGGATTGGAGAAGTTCTAGCACTATCCTCAGGTGTTTCGTTAGGAGTTCTCTGGACTCTGCTATTATTAAAATATCGTCCAGGTAGGGTACTATTAGGACCGACCTCACCGGTGAAGATTCTGGGTGCTGAGGAGATCCCGAAGGGCAGGCATCTGAATTGATGGTGCTCTATTCCTTTGCCCATATCCACTGCGAACCTTAGGTATTTCCGGGACCCCTCGTGGATCGGTACGTGGAAATAAGCATCCTTTAGATTGATGGAAGCCATGTAGGCTCCTTTGGGAATCAACTTTATCGTTGAGGAGATGGACTCCATCTTGAATTTTCTGTATCTGATGCAGGTGTTCAGAGGTTTCAGGTTCACTATCATCCGCTGTTTCCCACAGGGTTTCCTTACTAGGAAGAGCCTGGAATAACGGCCCTGGGTTTCCTCGTTTTGCGGTACGGGGGATATTGCATTTAGTTGTTGCAGGTCCCCAACGCTTTGCTTTAGTAGGTGTAACTGTTGTTTGGAGCCTCCCGTGATAATGAATTTTCTTCTGGGGAGGGACACCAGCTCTATCCGGTATCCCTGCTGTAAGATCTTTGGGATCCATGGGCCTTCGGAAATCGCGGCCCCTTGATCCACAAAGCCCCCCAGCCTTGCCCCTACGGGGATGGCGTCAGGGTCTCTGCTTTGGCTCCCCCTGGTGGGGGTTAAAGAGGATGTTCCTTTCTCTGCCCCCCTTGGGGTAACGCCAGCGGCCTGTCTTGCCCTTGCCTCGGTAGGCCTCTGGCTGTTGCCTTGGGGCCCGGAAGAAGGTCTTCCCTCTCTGTGGCTTTTCTTCCGGGAATCCCTTCTTTTTGTCGGCCGCCTTCTCTAGAATCTTGTCAAGGTCCGGTCCGAACAAAAACTGTCCGTAGAACGGGAGGGCGCATAGCTTATTTTTTGAGGCTAGGTTGCCTGACCACGATTTCAGCCATAACACTCTTCTGGCTGAGTTAGACCGGGCTGTAGCTATCGCCGAGAGTTTGACAGTTTCGGTCGTGGCGTCCGCTAGGAAATGTGTTGCCATACGCAGGATCGGAAGGGAATTTAGGATCTGTTCCCTCGGCGTCTTATTGGTTAGGTGTAGCTGTAGCTGTTCTAGCCATACCCCCAGAGTTCGCGCCACACAAGTGGCTGCGATCCCTGGCCTAAGTATGTTTGCCGCTGCCTCCCATGATTTCTTTAGAAGGCCCTCAGCTTTGCGATCCATGGGATCTTTTAACTGTGCGGCGTCCTCCACTCTTTTTGGATTATTTTGGTGATATTCTTGTGGACAGGGAAGGTATGCTTGCGCCTCTCCCCTAGTCCCCCAAATATCTCATCTTGTAGGGTACGTGGTTCTCTGGGCTCTTCCATTTTTAGTGTAGCCCTGACTGACTTAATCAATTCCATTAAGTCGTCCTGATGGAATAAGTATTTTTTGTAGTCCTCCTAAACTGAGGACTCCTCGGCCGCCTGTTCCTCTTGCTCCGACCAGATAGAACTCTCGGAGTCGGAAGGCTCGTCGGGAACATACGCCCTTTTCTGGCGTTTCGCTGGCGGCGTCCGCTGTGACGTTAGGGCTGATCTAACCTCTTCTTTCACCAGCTTCCTAACGTCCTCCCGATTCCTCTTTAACTAGCCTAGCTACGCATGCCTTGCATAGAGGCCTCTGGTACGTAGCTGGCAGTTTTATCCCACATTTTCTGAGTTTTGTTCTGGGGAGGGGGGGGGGGGGGGGTGTCTTTTTTATCCCCCCTGACAAATAAAGCATTTTTGCAAGTAAATATGCAAATTTTCCATATACAATACACTGGATATTTGCATTGTATTTTTTGCCGCACTGGCTACTTACGGCCGCTGAGGCTGAGGTTTCAGCTGTCTCTGGGGCTGGAGCACTCATTACTATACCGGTGCTGCAGACACCCTGCGACCTGTAGTGCTGGTTTGTTCTGGCTTCTCTCAGGTTCCTATTTTTTTAAAATTTTCGCGCTCCTGCGCTAAGCCCCGCCCCCTCCGCTCCTGATGCAGACGATGACGTCATCGCGCTGGACACGTGACGCGGCGCCCCGCCCCCCACCGTCGAAGGGCTTCCTTGAGCACCGCGCTCTAACTTCTGCAGGGAGGACGAGGGGGACTGAGGCTCCGGCTTTGTACCCCACATGGGCCGCCGCGGGAGGAACCTGGCCCGGGGGTTACCACCCCATGTGGCGTCCCGGGAGTCGTCTGGCTTGGAAGGGAGGACAGGCTGAGCCACTGCCCTCCGATCCGCCTGTAAGTAATTCTGGCTGGCTTCTCCACCAGCTCCTCTCAGAGATCCTGCCTCCTGGCAGGACAGGAAGACACTGAGGAAAGTGGGGAAGGGGGGGAGCTTTTAACCTCTCAGTGTGTTCCTGTCCTATCAGGAGGAGGCAATCTCAATTGGTGCTGTCGTGGAGACGACTGGGGAAAATGTGTATAATGGAAAATGTAAACTTAGTTACGCAAAAGCTGGTCAGGTTAAGGCCCATTTACACGCAAAGATCATTCAAAAGAGGTTTTGAGCAATTGTTTCGGATAAACTGCTAATGGACACTAATGTCCATTAGCAGCTTATCACCTTCATTTGCATGTAAATGAGCCTCCATGAGCTGTATGCGGAGAACAGCAGGTGGCCTGCTTTCTGCATTCTGCCCATTTGTTCTGCCATGGGGCTGCAAGCTGAATATAATGAAATCAGCAGCTACCGTGGAGAACACAGGACCATGGAAAGCAAACAGAGAATGCGGTCTGTTTTATTTTTTCTCTGGCTGAACGATGGATTTTATGCTCACCTAAAAGTCATAGTTCACCCGAAAAGTGAAACATGGCAGGATTTACACACAACGATTATCGAGCCATTCACAGAATGGCTTTTGAGTGATAATCGTTGCATGTAAATGGGCCTTTAGTTTGACGGGACCAACTCTTAAAACCCATGCTAATGCTGTTCTCAGGTTACTGCATTTTCATTGAGATAGTATCACTTAGGTGATGGTTTCATATCTGCATCGTGTCTTGCGGTTTCCTGCTCACTTCGGGGAGTAGGAAATGGGGATCCCCTGGTTGAACAGGTCTGTCTTATGACAGAAAAGAGCAGTGCAGAACAGACCGCTATAATGGGGTCTGTTCACTTTTCGCTCAGCTGCCCGGCTATTAGCTGGAAGAAAAAGTGCTGCATCTGGTATTTTGTGCCTGATCTGCAACGGGAACCTGTGACCGGAGGTTCCAACGCAACAGTGAAATCACCAGAAATTATTTTAACAGAGGTTAGACCTACAGACCTTTACTTCTTACCTTTACCTTGTATTACGCGGGCTCTGTCACCCTGTTTGATATGCGGTAACTCGCAAGCAATCAATTACATTACCGTGTTGTCTAATACTTAAGTGCAAAAAAAAGAGCGCAGCGTGTTCTACTTTCCATGTATATATGCGAGATAGAGCCCGTTGTTCTCTATGGGTGTGTATATACATACACACACCTACCGTTTTTCCCCGATAATAAGATCTACCCCGATTTTTAGGGGCGGCTTAAAATTGGCTGGCACTCGATCCAATCACAGCGCTCGCTTTGCTGGAGGCGGGGTATTCAAAACCTCGCTTACCAGAAAGACACTAATCTGTGAACGTAGAGGACACTGCAGCTTGCCGCAGCGCCGCTGTAGACCATCGCGAGGCATCAGGAAGCCGCGGACCAGGTGAGTATAAGCCACCACCCTCCCCCTTCCTCCAAAATGAAGACACTGTGCCTCTTTTGGGGCAAAATGTAATATAAGACAGTGTCTTCTTTTCAGGAAAATGATGTATACATAATTACATTGCATATGGACAGTGGGTATACGAGTCATCGCTAAACGACACCGCTGTATTTCTAAAGAATTTTGCCGCTATACACAGCGGTATACAGGGTCACGGTAAAAACGCTTTTTTAAGCTTACGGCCATGAGAGCTCAGCCTTACACAGATTATTTCTCAAAGGGCCAAAGCAGTACTTTTTGATAAAAACATTTTTTACTGTATTTTCTCTCCTCCAACCTTCGCTGACTTTGTCTTCTACATTTTTCCTCTATTACTCTTTAATGGCTTGTCACTACCTTCTTTCTATAGTAGTTTAAACGCTTTCTTTTTATCATTTATTGTACCCCTTACAGTTTTATTAAAGCACATTGGTTTTCTTCTCTTTCTTCTACGTTTATTCCCATAAGGTATATATCTTTCACAGCACCTATTTGAGACGGTTTTAAAAAAGTCCAATTCAGTTGGTGTATTTTTATTTTTGATAACATTTTCCCAGTTTATGACATTAAAGGAGATGTCCCGAGGCAGCAAGTGGGTCTATACACTTCTGTATGGCCATAATAATGCACTTTGTAATATACATTGTGCATTAATTATGAGCCATACAGAAGTTATAAAAAGTTTTATACTTACCTGCTCCGTTGCTAGCGTCCTCGTCTCCATGGTGCCAACTAATTTTCGCCCTCCGATGGCCAAATTAGCCGCGCTTGCGCAGTCCGGGTCTTCTGCTCTTCTCTATGGGGCTCCGTGTAGCTCCGTGTAGCTCCGCCCCGTCACGTGCCGATTCCAGCCAATCAGGAGGCTGGAATCGGCAATGGACCGCAGAGAAGCCCTGCGGTCCATGAAGTCAGAGGATCCCGGCGGCCATCTTCAGCAGGTGAGTATGAAGACGCCGGACCGCCGGGATTCAGGTAAGCGCTGTGCGGGTGGGTTTTTTAACCCCTGCATCGGGGTTGTCTCGCGCCGAAGGGGGGGGGGGTTTAAAAAAAAAAAAAACCCGTTTCGGCGCGGGACATCTCCTTTAAGGTTGTCTCTTAGCTGGTGAAAATTTAACTTCCTGAAGTTTAGCATTTTTTATAGCTCCTATACTAAATATCCTGATGGGGGCTGAACTAGTTATGGAGGTAATTGTCTTTTATGATTGTAAAAAAAAAAAACTTTTTTTTTTGGTTGGACCTGCAGATTTCTGCTTCCCAATTCATATCTGGGTAGTTGAAGCCCCTATAATAATTACTTCATTATGCTTTGCTGCTTTATCAATAAATGTTCATCTATTTTCATTAAAGGGGTTGTCCCGCGCCGAAACGTTTTTGTTTTTTTTTCAATAGCCCCCCCCGTTCGGCGCGAGACAAACCCGATGCAGGGATAAAAAAAAAAAAACGGGTAGTACTTACCCGAATCCCCGCGCTCCGGTGACTTCTTACTTACCTTGTGAAGATGGCCACTGGGATCTTCACCCTCGGTGGACCGCAGGTCTTCTGTGCGGTCCATTGCCGATTCCAGCCTCCTGATTGGCTGGAATTGGCACACGTGACGGGGCGGAGCTACGATGAGGTGCTCTCTGGCACGAGCGGCCCCATTCAGAAGACAGGACTGCGCAAGCGCGTCTAATCGGGCGATTAGACGCTGAAGATTAGACGGCACCATGGAGACGAGGACGCTAGCAACGGAGCAGGTAAGTGAATAACTTCTGTATGGCTCATAATTAATGCACGATGTACATTACAAAGTGCATTAATATGGCCATACAGAAGTGTATACCCCCACTTGCTTTCGCGGGACAACCCCTTTAATTTTGAAAGTTTATAACAAACCCCTACCTATATTTTATTATTTTTTCCCATCTCCTTACTTTCACCCATATAAACGTCACATTTATTTCCCCCTTATATCATCTCCTAGGATGGACTTCAGGCAGGATTTTACAAATAAGCAAACCCCTCTCTCGTTATATGACCACTTCTAAACAGCCTGTAACCCTGCTAATTACCAACTCCAAAATCCCTGCAGAATGGAGCAACGAGATGAGATTTCATCCTTATATGAGTGGCTTAAAGGGGTTGTCTATGTTCTACAGTTCTTACTGTTTTTATTTAGCCTTAGAATAGGAAATCATCCCATTTTTTAATATATGGATTTTAAACTCCACTTACACACCTTTCCTATATCAGTGCAGTGGCCTCTATTTGCACAGTACAATGACATAGTCCATGCACTAAACTGTTGAATATAATGGACGTCAGTCATGTGACCCACCGAGCAATGTCAAGTGACCTCCCCCAAAGTCCTCCAAGGTCTTTAACTAAGGGCTCCTGCACACTGGTAAGAGCGATATCAGGCCATGATTCACGGCCCGATATCACCCTCGCAATCCTTCCGAAATCCCCTGGATTCGAGGCGCTTTCACATGGAAACAGCCTCCCATCCCTGCGGGGCTGCAGGAATCCCACATGGCGAGTAGACAGAGGAAAGCAGCGATACAGGGCATCTCCTAGAGATCGCCCCATATTTGGAGAGATAGGGGGCAGAGCTAGAGGCCTCCCCTGGGGGCGAGAGAGGCGGGGCTAGAAGGGGTTCTCACAGTAATTCTTCTCTAGCCAAGAGAGGGTTGGGCTAGAAGGCGGATCCCTCTAGCCCCACCCCTTTCTTGGCTAGAGAGGAATCATTATGAAAAGCCCCTCTAGCCCCTTCTCATTCTCGCTCTCGGGAAGCCCTCTAGCCCCACCCTCTACCTCTCCAAATATGGGGAGATCCCCTATAGCTCTGCACCCTCTCTCTCCTCGCTATGGGGGATTCCTTGGCAATCTTCTCCCATTGATCTCAATGGGGCTGCCGCTGCTGCTGCCAGCCCCATTGAAAACAATTGGCGATATCACTAAAAGAAAGAACATGCTGTGACTTATTTTCTGCATAGTATCACATCGCGGTGCTATGCAGAAAAACATCGCTAATGTGAATGAGACCATTCCAAAGAATGGATTTCATATTATTGCGAGATTTGTGCATCACGCAACACACAAATTTCGCACGATTTTATGGCCAGTGTGAAGGAGCCCTTACACTGATCAGGCATCTAATAGATGAATCGTAATTTTATAGAGGAGCAGAACTCACGCAGTATTACTCCAGCTGCATCTCATCACGTCTGTCAGGGTCCGTGGAGACGCAGCCATTATATTCTTCTCTGTGAGATGTTTTTCTCTAGTTGACTTTATTGAACACCACAATAGCATCCGCTGGGGACAGTTGGGTGCAACAGTTTTTTTGCAGTTAACTTTATTAACAGCTGTTCAAGGAAACCGCATCACATATAAGCGCCAAATACTAAGTTTATGGGCTTTTAGGAGAAATGCTGAGCAGTCGGGGATATACTTTTTATACTCACCTGGCTCTCCCCTCCCTCGCTGTCTGCCCTGGAAACTGGCTCTTGGTCCGTGCACTGGACTCCTCTCTGCAGTCAGGCAAGCACTCCCGTAGTGAACTGAGTTGAGTCCAATGCACGGACCAAGTGCCAGTTTCCCAGGCTGACAGCGAGGGAGCAGTGAGCCAGGTAGGTATAAAAAGTACACCCTTGGACTGCTCAGACCCGGTCCTATAAGCTCATAATCCTAGTTTACGGTTCTTATAGGTGAGGACTGGTTCCCTCTAAAGAAAACCACCAGCAACTATCTCCAGGTGATGCAGTTATGGTAATAAAGTAAAACTGGAAAAAGGAAAAACACAACATAGAGGAAACAGGTAGAAGAATGTCAGAGCTGCTTCTCCACAGATACTGCCAGACATGAGTAGATTCTGATATAATATTGTATAATGTCTTCATCAACTACTACTACCCACCTATTAGATACCTGATCAGTGTCATTGACATTTTTAGTGGGTCACATGAATGACATCCATTGCTATAGACAGAGCAGGCCATGAACTATACCATTCTACTGTACAAATAGGGGCCACTGCACTGGTGTAGGAAAGGTATGTAGGCAGAATTTAAATTATTGGACAATTGTATTATTTATTTCCTATCCTATAACTAAACCTGTAAAATACAGTAGAAAGTGGTCAACCCCTTTGTGATTGCGTTACAAGTCCAGATATTCTGCCTGCTAGCGAGCACCGATGAGCAATACAGCATGCAGCAGAATATCCCTAGTATAGGGATAAACAATCATCAATATGATCATTCATGGCCATACAGACTGCATCTGTTGGTGGTAGCACATCTCCTGTCTTGACAGGAAGACGTGCTGCTGACGAATGCGTAAAGCCACCCTTAAAAAAGGCCTTTATTACAGGAGGCTTTACATCAATTTATAATAATTGTCTCAACGGCAAAACACTTAGACAACTATTCTAGAACTTTTAAAACGGTGATCAAAAAAACTTCCTAAAATCGAACAAAAGTCCTAAAAAATGTTGATTTTTAGATCAGAAAATTGCTGCTTGTAAATGCAATCGCTTGATGGCCTTGCAATTACAATGGATTTTGCCGTACAAAACTGTCCAGTACCCGGCACAATAGGCATAGATTCCTTCAATCAAGTAGGTCTCTGCCAAGAAAGATGAAAAGGTTCTCAGTATGTATGTCTGCATGAAAGATGGAGGATGTGGTCCCTCAGAATGACTGGAAAACAGAATGCAAAAGTGTACCGTAACTATGGAAAAAACGTCACCTCCCCGTTTCAAAATGGCTGCAACAGATCCACGAGATCATGGAGATGGAGGACCTTACAGCCTCTATGAAAGATTTGCAGGATAGGTTCTCAAAAACGTGGCACTATTGGTTGGAGTTCTTAAACTCGCAGGAATAGAAGGATCTCTATGCCTTATGAGACCTCTCGAACCAATGTGTTCCCACTCCCCTTCTTCCAACATAATACGGGGTCAGGGGTGCAGGAGAAAAATTTCCTCCCCCTGCCCCTTTTTTTTTATCCCCCTCCCCCTTTTGTCTCTCGTCCTCCTCTTCCCTTTTACCTAGCCTCCTACCTCCTTCTAAGCCTAACCCTTTTTGGGTTGGCTATGGGGAGCTTGCAGACAATTCCCATCTAAGGGAATATTTAGGTTGACCATTATGTTAGTCTACATGTTTCAAATCCATTCTAATTTCTGCAACGATGGGTTCCTGAACCTGCCCCAGTCTACTATCGTAGATAGGGACAAGCCTATGACCATACGTAACTTGCATTTTTTGTTGCAATTGGACAATGTTAAATCGTTTCTCCAACTTAAAAAATGAATAAAGAAAGAATTTTAAAAAAAGGCAAAGTCTGGACTAGCAGCCTGCACACGGCACTGGACGCACAGGCTGTTTTGTTGTTTTTTTAAATAAAGTGCCCAAGTTTTCTGAGAACTTTCCTAAACCATTAAGTAATTATTTTTGGTAGCAGAAAGATAGAGGCATCAAAACCGTCAACGTTCCATTATGTAGCATAATGCGAGATACCATGTGTGAGTCCATATGATTAAGCTGTCACATTTCATAATACAGGCATAAGTTATTCTCTTATGACCGAGAGAAGGTTAAAAACGACAAAATGTAGCAAATAATGAGTGCGGTGCATGGCATAAAAAGCCTTATGAAGTTGTCAATCCTTACAGCGCTGAAAGCCGAAAACCATTCTCTAAATCCGAGCGTTTGTGAAGGGTCCGCAGAACGACTTCCATCTAAATGATGTGATCGGAAAAGTAGCCAGAATGTTTATTCCAGAGTCTTTACTGCCGCCATCACACACATTTACAGCCCTAAGACATTTATGCCATTGTATATGTTACATTATGAGCACATCTGAAGGCTTTAGCATTTGATACAAGAGCTTGCATATTAAGAGGAGCTAGCTAATGATCTTCCAGTGAGTTATGCCACGCAATGTCAAGAAAATACCAAAGAAATTAGTTTTTTTCCCATCGTATTTCGTTTTTGATGAAAATGACTGATAACAGACAACTGTTCTAGATTTTTCTCAGCTGGCAGTTTTAAGCCTCGGGTTTATGAAAACATTCGAGGTCAAACATGTTAGAATAGTATCTTTATGTTTCTTCCTATTGCATTTGAATATTGATGACTATATGTATGCTTGCAAAGGTTTATAATGCTATTGGCTATATGAACAGAATATTTCATGGTTTATAGTGCACAGATGTGTCCACACTTGAGCCGTGTCAGACTGGGGTGCCCAGGGCTTACCAGTAAAATTACTTCTGGGGCCCCTTGTACAACTACATGCAAATATTACCCGATTGCCATTTACAAGTTCCCCGCTGCTGCTTTCTCCATATAATTCAATAGAAAAGTGGCTGCACTTGCGTGAAGCCCTAACTCTACTAAAGTACATGGAGAATGAGTATGTGCAGAGTCTGTGCACAGCACATGCTGGGGATGAGGGGCTGGGAGCCCACCCTGGCTCAGGGCCCACCAGGGAATTCACCTGTTCCCCCGTCCAAGTTATACAACTTGTCATGATACCAATTTAATACAATTTCACACCAAAGCATGCATTGATGATAATTTCTGTGCAGCACTGCAAAATATACGTGCTGTATGAATAAAGGAAATAAAGTAAGTTCTATATGTTTTGTTTTTTTTTTTAAACATGGGAGCCTATAGGTGACAGACAACTGACGAATGGCATCGGACAGAGGTATGCAGTAAAATATACACACACACTATATATATATTTTTATAATTAATCTATATATATATATATATATATATATATATATATATACACACACATACACATACATACGCATACAGTAAATGGTATGCTTAAAATAAAAATTAGGAGTCTCTAGACTGGTTTTATATTGCAATTTGTGAAACCAGTGCCGTTTCCCTCCTCCATGCTGAGAACTCTATGGGAGCAGAAACCAGGACGTAGCCTGAAGGGCAGTATAAGGGGACAGTATGCGAGATGGAGACCTCTTCAATCTCAGCGTTTCTATCCCTGTCAGTCAAACAAGAGCTTTTCTGTCCAGTGTAAAGGACTGACCAGGATGGAAATGATGCGATGTGGAGACCAAAGAGGTCTCCATCCCACATATTCGCCTCTATGGTGCCCTTCCAGGCAGAGGCATAACTTGAAGCTCCCGGGCCCCAATGCAAAACCTGTAACGGGGCTCCCAACTATAATGCTTTAGGCCTCCTTCCCACGAGCGTGACGGGCTCCGCCGCGTAATATTCCGCTGCGAAGCCCGTCACGGCGCCCCCCAGAGACCCCATACTTACCAGCGGAAGATAGCGTGAAGACGCTTCCCCGCCCACCGCCGTCGCGTCATGTGACACGCCCACCGCGTCACATGACGCGGCCGGCCGTGTCACGTGACGCGCCGGCCGCGTCATATGACGCGCGGCGGTAGGCGGGGAAGCGTTTTTTCACGCTATCTTCCGCTGGTTGCAGCGGGAGATAGCGTGAACGGACGGCTTCCATTGACTGCAATGGAAGCCGTCAGCGCGTACACCCGCAGCAAATAGAACATGCTGCGGGTGAGGACGGGAGATTTCACGGTGCGTAATTCCGCGGTGGAATTACGCATCGTGTGCATTGTGCTATTAGGTTCAATAGAACCTAATAGCAGGGTGCAACGCAGCGGATTTTTGCCGCGGATTTACGTGGCGTAAATCCGTTCGTGGGAAGGAGGCCTTACTCATAGTACTGGGTTCCCTATATGGAGGAGAGAGGCCTTATGCGCCCCCTAAGGCTCCTGGGCCCGGGTGCAACCGCATCCTCTATAGTTATGCCCCTGCTTCCAGGTTATGTCCTTGTTTCCGTCCCCATGTAGTTATCTGCAAGGAGGAAGGAACCAGCGCTGGCTTTACAAAATGCAAAGTAAAAGCAGCTTAACTAACCCCTTAACGACCGCAGATGCGTCTTTTGCCGGGCTGCGGTGTCAGGGTTTGTATGGAGCGGTATCGGACGGCGATCCATCTCCATACATCGCGGGCTCGGCTGTTTTTTTTGGGTTTTTTTTACACAGCCAACATCCGACAGCAACAGCTCCGATAAGCCGCGAGGCTCATCAGAGCGGTTAACCCCTTAAATCCCCAAGACGATGTTCGGGGGTCCTGTATGGCCCCCTGCGATGAGATGGTTTAATGGCAGCCGGGGTCAAACTATGCCCTTGGGGTGGTTTGATAGACTGCCTGTCAGATCGCAGTATGATGTAATTCTATGGCATTACATCATACTGCAGGAGCAATCAAGACATTGCAAATTGGGGACTAAGAAAAAAAGTAAAAATAAGAACAATAAAGTTTTACTAATAATTATTTTTTTAAAAAGTAATAAAAGTAAAAAAAACACAAAAAAACTTGTGCAATATTTATAATAAAATAATCTAAATCCTAAAACAAAAATAAATGTTTGGTATCGCTGCATCCGTAAAAGTCCGATCTACCAAATTAATTATTTACCCCGCACAATGAATGTCAGGAAAAAAAAAAAAAAAAAAAAAGACAGAAATGTGCTTTTTTTTGGTCAACCTGTCTACAAGAAAAAAATGCTATAAAAAGTGATCCAAAAGACCTATATATTCCAAAGTGGTACCAACGCAAACTACAGGACATCCTGCAAAAAATGAGTCCTCGCACAACTATGTCGCCGGAAATATAAAAAAGCTGCTGTGGGCAGAAGATGGCGGCAAAAAATAATTCTAAAAAAGTAAATCTTTTCTTTGAAGAATACTACAAGTAGTACAGAAAAAAAAAACTCTACAAGTTTAGTATCGTAGTAATCGTACTGACCCATAGAATAAAGTTATGACATTTTTGTTGCAGTTTGTGCGCCATAGAAAAAAGACTGACCGAAAGATGGCGAAATGTTTTTTTTTTTCCATTTGACTCCACTTAGAATTTTCTTAAGTTTTTCAGTACATTATATGGTACTTTAAGTTGTACCATTGAACAATACAACTCGTCCCAACAAAAAAAAACAAGCCTTCATACAGCGACGTCGATGGATAAATAAAGGCGTTACGATTTTTTTTAAAAGGAGGGAGGAAAAAGACAAATGGCAAATCGAAAAAAAAGCTAGGTCACTAAGGGGTTAAGCTCGGTCTAGCTTTGATCAATAGAATCATGACATACTAAGTAAGAGCTCTCACTGTGATCATAGTCTTTGCTGGATTTATTTCCACCACTTGGGCTAAATTAATCATAATCATCATGAACTTTTTTATTAGAACCTTTTTGGGATGGCCACATTTTATCTTTATTTCTTCGGTTTTCACCTCACCTTGTTATCCAAGAAACACCCCCACCTTCAATCTACCTCAGCACTGGCTTACTATTCAGGTAAGTACTTCTGAATAATTTATTAGATTTGTTCAAAATTACTATCATAAATGGTTAAAAAAAACACACCCGGAGGTTGCCGAGCGTACACTTATTTGACTTCTCTCTTTAGCTTTCACGCCTCGTAGTATCTCTATGTTTATCAAGGCCCTCTCGCTGTGATCTTATTCTGCAGGTCATAATATATTCCCCAATTGGTATCGAGCGGCTGCCTTGCGGTAGACGACAACTATTTGCTTCTGGAATTTAATTCCCTGCCAGAGGTTTCTGTAACTATTGTCCTTGTAGTGGATCACCCAATAAAGTTAAACCCGTAAAATCTTCATGGTCAGAAGAAAATGTAACCGGAAATTAGGAATTGAAATCATTGTTATTGATGCGTTTCAGAAAAGCAGAGGTAGTGCCTTCCTTTTTATTCCAGATGAACAGCGGGTCATCTATGTACAAACCACACCACGCAGTTGTGGGAAGGATTGTGAATCCTCTAAAGGCAGTTCTCCTTCCAACAAGCCAGAAAAAAAAAATTGGCCAAAGAGGAGGAGAACGTAGACCTCATCAGGGGTCCAAACCCCTGTAAGATCAAGTGTCAAAACAGAAATCGTTTTGTCCTAATAGATACACAACAGCAATCAAAAAGTCTTGAAAACTGTTAGAATGACTGTAATTAAGTGATGTTCCAGCGAACCAATAGTAAGATTATGTGGGATACCGGAATACAACTCCACGATATGGCAGGAGACCCACAAAATGTTCTTCAGAGAACTGAAAATAAAAAACCTGACTGCAACACCTCACTGCTGTCTCCGACAGCCTTTGTAGTAGAGGTTGCAAATAACTGCCCACCCAGGGACCAAATCTCTTGTTGGGAGATCCAATGCTTGAGATCCTTGGAAGAAGTGATGGTGGAAAGACACCCTTATGAATCTCGTGGAGATCCCGGAATACGGAAGTGACAGAGTGATCCATGCATATGTGCTTAGGGCTCATGTCCATGGGCAAAATAAGAATTAAAATCCGCAGCGGATTTTAACTCTTCTCCCGCCCGCGGATCCGCATCCCATAGGGATGCATTGACCACCCGCGGGGTAGATAAATACCCGCGGATGGTCAATAAAAGGGATTTTTAAAAAAATGGAGCATGAAAAAATCTGGACCATGCTCCATTTTCATGCAGGTCTCCCGCGGGGACGGCTCCCGCAGGCTTCTATTGAAGCCTATGGAAGCCGTCCGGATCCGCGGGAGACAAAATTCGGAATTTACTCACACGCTCCGTTTCTTCTCTTCGCCTCGGCGCCATCTTCTCTCCGTCGCGGCCGGTTCTTTTTTCTTCGGGACGGCGCATGCGCGGGGCACGTCACCGACATCATCATGCGCATCCGCCGAGCCGAAGAAAGTAGATCCGGCCGCGACGCAGAGAAGATGACGCCGCGGCGAAGAGAAGAAACGGAGCGGATGGGAGGTGAGTTTATTCTCATTTATTCTTATTTTCATGTCTCATGTCCGCGGGGCAGGAGGGACCCGCTGCAGATTCTTCATGGAGAATCCGTAGCGGGCCTGATTTTCCCCGTGGACATGAGGCCTTAAGCTTTCTTTCATTACGAACTCCTGAGCGGACACCCTCCTCTCATAAATGACTAGAAGAGGTTTTAAAAACTGTAGTGGGATCCCTATCCAATCTATGATAAGTGGAGACATTCAAAATTCAACGTACCAGATTAGCATAGAAATCTGCATCTAGTACAACTGCATCACCCTTGTCAGCTTTTCTTATGATAATATTGGAATTATCCTTAAGATCTTGCATTGCTTGATACTAACAAGTGTATTCTCGTAAACTGTTCTCTCCTCGATGCGTGGGCCATATTAGGCAACTACTTCAAATGCTTTTCTACCAGAGTCTGGAGTTCATCCAGTGCTTGCCTGCAGTGGATAATAGGATGGATCCTGAATGGTGCAGTCCTTCTCCATACTCTCGCTTTGTAGTTATTCCAAGTTTAAGACAGAATTCTCTGTTCTTTAAAGAGGAGTCTTGAAAAGTTTATTTTCATATTCCGTGGGACAAAAACGAACAGAAAAAGTTCCAGTATCCAGTTTATGGTAACATTTTTATTCACATGCAGGGGTGGGCTGGGCCAGGAGGTTGAAGCTCCCTCAGGCCAGACCCTCCACAGATGTTTGGCACCCCCTGCTTTTCTCTGCCTGCATCTTGTTGCAGCTGCTTCCTGCCATCTTGATTTGCACTGCACTCAGATAAAAGCAGGAGTAGCATAAGTCAGGATCTCCGGAATTACAGAAGCCCAGAGACCAGCGCAGCGCAATGACAATTCCATCCCGCCACTTGCACCTGGCCAGAAGGGGACTCTGTGCTCAGCCTGTTTAGATATGTAGGTATTTTTTTCGTCTTTGTGGGCACTATTACTATTAAAACTGCATAATTCCTTAAGAGAAATTTGAAGGTATTATAAATAGTATTAAGGCGACACCTCAGGGCATCATTACTACTAAGATGGCACTTGGAAGCACTACTACTACTAAAATTACACTTGGGGACACTTAATATTAAGAGGGCACTATAACTACTAAGGGGGGACTTGGGGGCACTTACAATGTGGCAGCACTATTACTATTAAGGGACTACTTGGGGGCACTATTACTTTGTAAGAGTTGCAACAGTGGGCATTACTACTTCATGGTGTTACAAAAGGGGTGTGAAAGCACAAAGAGGGAAGTATTACTGTGTGGGCACTAACAGAAGCAATGGTTTTGGCACTACATTATTATATTATATATTATATTATTATAGTATATATATATATATATATATATGCTATAATGTTATTTGGGAGCTGTATTTATGTTATGAGCTTTATAGTCAGAGATCATTAAATGGTACCATGAAAAAGTACAAGCTATCCCACACAAAAAAAAAACCTCACACATCAACACCGATGGGTGAAATAATTTGTACAGGGTTCGTTTGAAGTAGCGATAGACAAAAAAAACATTAAAAATAAAAGGGTGAAAAAGTTGCAAATAAAAGAAAAAAAAAAAAAGCTATAAAATTTGGTACCAACGTGATCGTACTGACCCTGAGAATTATATTAACATATTTATGACACACGGTGTACATCATTAAAAAAAAAAAAAAACCATGCCACAACTGCAGATTTTTTAAATCTTGCCTATACAAAAAAATTGGAATAAGAAGTGATTGAAAAGCTATATGTTCCCAAAAATGAGATAATTGAAGACTAGAGCTCATCGTGCAAAAACCAAGCCCTCAAAGAGGCCAGTCTATGGAAAAATATGTTATGGCCCTTGGAGTGTAGTGACACAAAAGAAAATAACGCTGACCCAGAGAATATCACATTGTTTATTCTGCATGCTGAAAAATTCTTAAGAAATTAAAGTAAGTTATACAATACATTACATGTACCCAAAGTGATACCATTGAAAAATACAGCTTCTCCTGCAAAAAGCAAGCCCGCGTATGGCCATGTCGACAGACAAATTAAGAAGTCGTGGCTCTAGGAATGCAAGGATAAAAAAAAGTTAGTTGGTCATTATGGCACAAACAGGCTTTGGTACAAAGGGGTTGAAAGCGGTTATCCAGAGAGAGAGTCCGGGTCCAGGGTTTCTAGCACATTCACTTTTGGCTTAGTCCCTTCACTGGATCATGTGGCATAGTGCCTCATCATGCTTCTCAAGTCTGGTGACATCATTGCTGAGGGCTGACTGGTTGACTTATTTCGCAGACTATGGAAGCCTTCTTTTCCGCCTCTACAATAGCCACCACATAAAAGGGCTGGCTTAGATATTAAAATGAAGTTCCTAAAGCTGGGAAGAGGGAGGAAACTATGTACCATGTGAGCTAGTGTCAAAACCAGGACAGAAGAGGAGGTGCTGGACCGCTGGACCCAGACTTCATTCGGGAAAGTATATTTCTCCAGGTAATCCCTTTAGGAGTGCGGAAAAATGTTTACTATTAAAGTGAATGGGATTAAATCAAATGATATTCACATGTAGAGGGGGAAAAAAGCTGTGGATTTTCTTCTGTAACCCCAACCTGCGGTCTTGCTGCCGATCCACTGTGGAAATTCTGCAACAAATCAGCAGCATTTCCGCAACACGTGAATGCACCCTCAGAGCTTTCCCAGGGGCTCCCTCTCTTATAGCGCAGCCACAAATATACAGTAGCATTGCTCAGGTAATCGCTCTGTGTCTGTAGTTTAAGTTTATCGCATATTCCAAGAACGCTCCATAAAATGACCCAAAGAATCCCCTAATTTGGCCCCTGTCCGGGGAATAGTAGCAGACAACACTATCGTCGGCAGAGAGTAACTATACAATGGCAGCCTGCGATGGCAGATGGCACTAAGTGACATCTGCTAAAAGTATATGTCAGACGTTTCAATGTCTCCATTAGAGATCCTCCCAACAAAGCTGGGATGCAAACTGTGATAGGAGCCTAATTGGTGATAAACATGTATCCTTCATCAAAATGTATTTTCAACGGTTTGAAATTACATATTAAGTGTGCTTCATCGTTACACAATAAACACTGGGTATTTAGACATCCAAGATAAATGCCAACGTGTTTATTTTTGCTGCAACATACTATAATTATTTAGAATTGTAGCATATTCAACTAATTCCTAAATGCAAGCTATAAAATAAAATATGACATTTTTAAGGCATAAAGAGCCATTTGCGCATCTAGTCAATAAGGTTCCAGATGTGAAGAGCCTCAGGAAAATACATTTCAATGGTTTAATTAATTTACTCTTTCTTGGTTGAAATGCTAATTAGTGAAAAAATTCTAATGGGAAGATGGAAGAATGCCTCCACAGCGCCAACTATTAGAAGGCAGCATTCCGGGAAGTCAATGTCCGGACTTTGAACAGCCTTACGACGACCACCGGAAATAAAAGCCAGAGAGTCTCATCCAGAAGGAAAAGATAACCATGTACAGACACTGATTCAGGGTTTTTGACCCTCATCAGTGTATTAGGTAGCTTTGCCGGGTGGCTGAGTGAGAGGCTTATGATGTAAGTCGGGAGGGGTACAGGTTCTCCCTAAGGAGGGCAACTAAAAGGTGTAAGGAGACTTAGAAGGCCATGCATGCTCCTCTGGGGAATATGCAAATACAAAGATGGCACAATACCTCTACAGCGCCACCTGTTGGAAGGCTGCAAGTCAATGTCCGAACGGAGAAATAAGAACAGCTTTTGTTTATGAAGTCTTGCACAATTTGCTCGCAAAGCTCAGGACCAGATGACCGTAGCAACAGAAAAGTGCTACCTGTATTTGTTCCTGTTGAAGTAAAACAAGACCATGGTCTGTATGGATAGCCATTTGGGCAGGCTAGTGACAGGGCCTTCTACAAGCTATTCCAAGCAGTGGTCTGAAGAAAGGTGCTGCCCAGCTGCGCTGTCTCCCCCACAGCAAGCTTAGAGATACTCTTGTCACAGGACCCACCTACCTGGAAGTCCCCTCAGACTCATATGCATATATCTGCTGTAGCATTTGTCCTATGTTAACCCTTTCCAATCCACTGTCTGACGTTTTCAGACATTCTGATTGAAGGCTGTACAGCTCCGATGTCGGAAGACGTCCGGCAGGGTATCCTTACTGTATATTACTGGCCGCTCTGTTGTCGGGGAACCTCTCCAGCATGTCCCAATACTGCAGTACTGGCTCTAGCCAGCAGATAGCACCATTGTATAATGGCAGAAAGAGAAAATTTCCTAGGAAACCCTGAATCCAAAATTGGATTGCAAAGGGTTAAAGTCCCAGTAAGAGATGACAGTTTCATATTGCGTTTGATGATCTGTCCAGTTGATCAAATTGATTTTTTTTAGTTACTTTCGAAATGTTAGTCAAACCAGATGATAAATTAAAAAAACAATAATAATCTTGTGGGACATAATAATGAGGGAATTTTCACACTCATTAAATTGGCAAACTATAGAAAAATAAAAAAAAAGTACCTTGTTATTTTGGTCAAGGGTTCATGTACCCTGAAATGCATGGATCTGTAATATAGTATAGAGATGTATTTATCCTCACTGTACTTCTGTACATCTCAGGCTGTATTCACATGACCAAGAGCGAATTGTGCCCAAGGTTCTCAGCCACAACTCGTATGGGACCGCCCACGGACACCCTAGCTGTGTGCTGTCTGACATGCAGGATACTGCATATTTGCATGTTCTACTCTCGTCTGAGAATTGGACAAGACTAAGACATGCAGCGATTTTTCAATCTTGGACTATCAAAATGAATTTGTTCTTTTTACACAACGTCTGTCTATCACAGACTCGGGCAGAACTCCTACAGAATAAATATAGCCTCAGAGTGCAAACAGATTTTTTGTTCTGTTGCCACAGTTATACTCCCTAAAATAATTCCTTTTAGGAAATATTCCTTTCATAAGAAAGCCTGTCAGCAATCCCAACCTGCATTTGGCTGTAAATACGTATCTTCACCCTGAAATAATCATCTTTTTTGTACAATTCTAAGTTGGCCGTTTTTCTGTCATTCCTCTTATAGAGCTAAGTTGACAATTGGGTGCTACTATTCTTAACAAAGGGGTGTGTTCCAACATAGTCTGATGCTGTAAGCCCCGAGTGGGCAGGGTCAGAATGTGTATGGACATATCCCCAACTAGTAACACCCCGTTGTCAATCTATTTCTAGAAATAACAGAGCAATGAGTTATAGGAAAGATGTTCCAGCATTCTTGTGTCACGGGTCATACTGTTACAGTAGAGATAACAGTCCCTCTTTAATATCGCAGTGTACAGTGGCTCACGCAGCTTCTACGGCCACAGCAGCTCCATGTGGCGCCATACAGCTTCATGGACACAGCTCTGCCGTGTAAGCAATGCCTTTCAGTGGTAGAATATTACAGAAGACTAATTAAAGGACAACGATCTGGTCTCTGTCTGTAAAGGACAGTAGACATGTGCAATGTTCGGAACATTACATCTGTCCCCAATACATCTAAAAATCTCCATACATAATATAATTATGTCTTAACTGTGAAATGAATAATAAAACAAAGCAATACTTTGCTAAATTAAATATAGAAAGCCATTTTCTCCCTACATTTTAATTAACAATACATGGCTTATTTAGAGATTTCAGCTTTGCCTCAAGTGTGAAACGAGGTTCTAAAGACTAATGTTAATACAATTGTGTTCTGATTACATAAAGAAAATTACAGGGCATTATTATGCATAAGAATGCTTGGGGCGATTTATTGGACAAAACGTATACATAAAAAAAATAAAAAAGTTTACTATGAAGTAGGAATATTAAAGACATATTCTTCCATCTCCGATACATATGGCATGTATTTATGTGCCATAAATGTTTGATAGATATGTTTTCCCAGGGTAGGACCTGTATCATCTCTGCTGCCTTATCATCAATAGAATTTGCATACTTGCCTATCCCGTCCATTTCTGTCCAGTGCTGCAACCCTGATTCCCACCGCACAGAACCAAGAAGAAGTCAGGGGTGGTGACATGCCGTCCATTGTGAACGTGACCGCTCAGCCAATCAGAGGCTTCAGTGGTCATAGAAGAATCACGACTGAAGCCTGTGGGTGTCATCATCATGTGACATACATCCTGTAGTGTACAACACAGGTGTAAAGTTCCGCCAGGTGATGTGCTATAGAATACTTGTCATGTCTAAGGCTGGGTCACACGGGACGTATTCCCGGCGGAAATCTCGAAGTTTGGCCGCAGCGAAAAACCATGAGATTGCTGCCGGGAAAGCGCTGCTTCAAAACCTGCGGTACTTAGCCGCGGGTTTTGAAGCGGCTTGGCTGCACGCTTTTCCGCTGTACTTAGCCGCGGGTTTTGAAGCGGCTTGGCCGCACGCTTTTCCGCTGGACATGCAGCGAATCCGTCGCAGCAGAAGCCACAGTTGTGGCGCAGATTCGCCCTCCCATATGGACGAGACTTCTGAGAAATCTCGTCCACATGGCTGGCTAACCCAGGGATTAGCAACCGCAGGCAGAATCGCCACAGTGAAATTCCAGCCGGAATTTGCGCTGCAAATCCACCCTGTGTAAACCCAGCCTAAAAGTTTCGTCACTGCTCCCCATTACCCCCAATTTGGAATATTACCACTTTGACTGTAACGGTAGTGATCAATTGAGGGGACCCGGAAAAACAAACATCCCATTTATGAGTAGTGCACTCCGGCACACTGTTCTTTCCAGACAATGAGTCTTATTAGGTGGCTAAATCGTTTGTTTTAGTTGAAATCGTCCATTTTCATCAACTTTACTCAAATGTGTATGGGCACCTTAAAGGGGTTTGACAGGACATTGAAAAAAAATTATAATGGGTCAAAATGAAGAGAAATTGAAACCTCCCCTATCCTGACCACTCCCATCACTGTGCGAGTTCTGCTCCTCAGTAACCTGCTGTTCACCCATTAGATACCTGATCAGAGTTGAACACAAAGCTCCTTTGCCAGTCAGATCTTTAGAGATACCAGATTTGGAAGAAGATGAAATGTCTTCTCTCAAGAGAAAAGTTTTCTTTATATAATTCTCAGTTCTAAATGTAAAATACGAGACAAAAAGGGATCTCAGAAGAAGAGAAGAGTAAGGGGAGCAAAGCTGGAACTTTTGTACAGTTTTGCTCCACTTAAGTCCACATATGCAGACATGTAGTATAAGCTGGGGTAGTCTGAAACCCGCCTCCTGTATCTTCAGAGGCTTGGGGTTTGGCTCTGTCCCTCCTTCATACTGCAATCCTAGCAGCCATGTACAAGCACAAAGCCAGCACAAGTTCTCCAATGTATTTACACATGATATCCTTTACAGTAATAACTGGTAAGATGCTAAATCAACACTAATAAGAAATTTACATAGATTAAGGGTGCTTTATCCAGAATTATCACTGGAAAAAGCAAATTAGGGCACCATTTGTCCCATGTACATGTGGCTGCCGACAGGCCACTGAGTGAGAAACCGCTCACTTGTAGTAGTCGCTTGGATTTTGCCAAAAGTAAAAAACAAAAATCGGCCTGTGTACCCAGGAGCCCCTCAATATGCGAATGGAGGCGGGTGGGCCGATCCCGATCCGCTCTGCCTCCATTCACTTGAACGACTATTGCTCTTGTGTAAGTAGAGAAAGCGATAGTCAGCAGTCTGTGCGGCGGCCGACGGGGGCTTATGTGTCGGGTAGTCATCCTCTATAAAGGAATCAGAAGAAAAGGATAAAATGGGACCACAGCGCGCTTCAAAAGTGAGGAAGACCCAGAGACTGAGTGCAAGAAATTTATCCAGCAATGCATTCCAGTGCCAGAATGGCACCTTCCACTAGATGCAGGAAAGCGACGTCATCTGGTCGCTCTCAGTGACCGAGCGGCGAGACACAAACTAGCTTATACACTAAAATACATCAATTGGTACATATGCAGATTATATTGGCTCCGTTCTCATGATAGTTATAAAAAGGAGAGCGTTGGAAGGGAATTAAATCCTCCGCCGCAGTAGAACAACAAAGCATCCGACATCACCAACAGCCTTCCTTCACAATGCAATGACGACAACTAGAAAAATCAGTAAACGCAAAAAAAAAAGAAAAAACAAAACAAAAGTGACAAAAAATGAAGCTCAGAAGTGATAATTGACAATCCCACAGATAGATTTTATATACCATACATTTATATTTTATTTAGTATGTAAAAGAAAAAATACAAATGCAGAACTCCTCAAAGAATAGTAGTTAATGGGTAAAATGCCATCAATAAAAACTCCCACAAGACAGCCGAAGTACATTATACACATTTATAATACATCCAATTTACACATTTACAATAGATATTTTATATATATATATATATATATATATATATATATATATACACACACATATATATATATATATATACACATACATACACACACACATTATACTGTGTATATATATATATATATATATATATATATATATATATATATATATACATACACACACATACACACACACACAGGAGTGTTAAATAGTGTCACGCAACACACCTATCATACCCCCCCCCCCCCCCCACGACCAAAAAAGAGAATTTATTTATTTTTTCAACATTTTTTGTTAATCCCCCTGCACTATGAAGTGCTGTTTCTGTTAATTCTCATGTAAGCAAACATTCAAACACATAAGTATGATGCTAGAAAGATATGCACTTGCAAGAAACAGCTAACCATTTGGAATTTCCTGGATTTCTGTATGAAGTACTAATAAGGGCCACATGCAAACGACCAGGTTGGATTCCGCATGTGGGAGCCTGCAGCAGAACCCGAGCCTGTGCCCAGAAGGTGTCCACGCATACCTGTCATTTCGTCTTCTCTTCTGCATTGTGAATGGTCCGGAAGACGAGCCGTCAGACGTGTGCGGTACAGATTTTTGTTACTTAAACTCCTCCTGTTCCCGCATCAACGCCTAACTGCGAAAGGGCCGCTGGTCGGATGGCTTCCATTGACTTCAATGGAAGCCGTAGGCAGAATCCGCGCTAGAATAGAGCATGTTGCGATTTTTTTCCACGAGCAGAAAATCGCAATTGCTGTCCGCTCGTGTGTGCGGACATGAGGATGCTTTATTAGTTTGAATTGGTGCAGAATGCTGCGGGAGACGATAGCTGATTCCGCTATTCAAACCCAGTCATGTGCAGCCGGCCAATTGTCCATAATTGTGAGTTGGATATCACACCAAGCTAATAACACAGTTATACCATTCATGTAGTTTATTGAGCACACTGAGTAAACATCTGCAGTGCAGGAATAAAAAGTGAATCCCTGAAATTAATAACCTGTAGATCTTCCTATCACCTCTGCCTAACATTTCTGATAGTTGCAAGTAAGATTTGCACAATGCTGAGGAGGAATATTGGACCCTTTATCCCTTCAGATTTATTTCAGTTGATCAATATTTCTGGGATGCCTTACATGCACAAACCTCTTGATATGGTCAAGGACAGGACTCAGACTTTGCCACTTCAAAACACAAATGATCATCTTTTTAAATCATTTTTTAGTTGATTTGCTTGCGTTTTTTGGGTCATTGTCTTATTACATCACCCAATATTGCTTCAGTTTGAGGTCGAGGGCCATTGCCCTTATATTCTTCTGTAAAATGATTTAATACATCTTAGAATTAATCGTTCTTTTGATGATCACAAAGCTTTTAGGGCCTGGGGCAGCAAAGCAGCCCCAAACCATCATGTCTCACAGTTTTGAGGAGAAAGAAAACTAGACACCAACACAACCTCATCCCAACCCAACGTTATAACATTTCTGAGGGCTTCTTAAGAGAGATTTATTAATGTGAACCATGACTCGATGCTAACAAGTTTCAAAAAGAGGTTTGTCAGTAACCAGGCTTTCCATGCCTTTATCAAATAGGCAAAGTACCTAAGCAACCCACACTCCCAAACGTATCTACTTAATTGAAACATCTTTAGCCAAATACTGTAGCTTTTAGCAGGAGCAAAGCTAGGGCCCAGGTGCAAGAACCTTCTGCTGCATTGCTGGGTCTCTTAGGTGGCTCTTCAATGCAGTGCTAAGGTCAAAAGATGTAGAGTTTTAAAAGATTGGAGACAAGCTCCAAAATGCATGCATTACCCATATGCAAAAGAAAGAAAAATGTAATATGTCATATACATACATATCTGTTAGAAAACACTTATAGCAGCTTCAACACAGCAGCTAAGTTTTAGTATACTTCTAAATAACGCGGTCCTTATACAGTGTGCCCCTCCATGCTCCTGTGTAGTTATAGGGCAGAGGTCCCCAACTCCAGTCCTCAGGGACCACCAACAGGTCATGTTTTCAGGATATCCTATAGAAAGAACACCGCTGGCAATGTCTGAGGACCGACAATAATTACATCACCTATGCAATACTAAGGAAATCCTGAAAACATGACCTGTTGGTGGTCCCTGAGGACTGGAGTTGGGGGAACACTGTTATAGGGCACCTCTGAGTGATTCCCGTACAGTTATACAGTACCCCTCACTCGTCCCCATATAGTTATAGTGCACTTCTAAGTGGCCCTCATATAGTTATCGAGTGCCCCTCAATATCCCTTGTACAGATATAGTGCTCCCCTCTGTGTTCCCTGTACAGATATAATGAACTCCACAGAAGTTCCCATATAAAAATATAGTACGCCTCTGTGGTCCCCATATAGTTATAGCTCACCCCTTCCGTGCCCCCCAAAAGTTATAGTGTGCCCCTCAGTGGTCCTCATATAAGTTATGACACACCCTTCAGAAATCACCAAATAAATTAAGTGGATTGCACAGAATTATATTTTTTGTGCTCTGCCCCTACTTCACTCAGTGATTCAGGAAGCTACTGCTGCTGTATTGGCATCCCCCACTTTCCCAACAGTTTCCTCTATTCTCTGTGTAATGTCCCATTTAAGAGTGGTCTAAAGGACTGAACGAGCGCGGACGTCAGTGCTAAGGTCGTTAGCACTCGTGCAGAGCGTTAAGACAGGCAGAGTTCACCGCTGGCTTCTGGCTCAGAGCTCCTTATTCTATGTGAAGTGATGAGCGAGGAGCGTTTACACTGAACAAGCAGTCCGCGATCCAGCAATGTATTTTTTGCTGACAGAGTCATAGATAACAAATCGTGAATGAATAGTTAACTTTTTTTGCATTTACTCTGGATGATTATTGATCAAATTTGTTTGTTTGAATTAATTTTGAGCAATAATCATCCCGTGTAAATGGCCCTTAAGATGAGCCAAGGGTTGGGATGTGGGGGTTGGGATGCTCAGACAGCAGAAGTAGCTGCTTGACTCACTATGAAGAAGGCTATGTGAGTTTACCGGCAGATTTCAGAGTTGTGGTGTAGGAACAAGATCACAGGGTCCGCAGGCTGTCATAATGGCAAAGGGGGCCTTTGGACCCTTTGGCTTATGGGACGGGTCACAACTGTGACCCCTATAGCTATGCCACTGGCTCCTATAAAAGCCATTATCAGAGTTTACTTCTTTTCCCCGTATTATGGATGTTTACTGAATGTGGTCAATAAAAGGCTTGAATGGTAGAACTGTTTATGTGTTAGTAGTTTAACCCCTTAACGACGGCCCCATCGGGAAACTACGTCCTCAGAAAGTGGGCCTTAATCCTAGAGGACGTAGTTTTATGCATCCTCTTTGGATTGATGCCCACTGGCCTGAGGACGTGACAGCTCTATGCTGTCAGTGCCCGCAGGTAGCCGACAGCATGGAGCTGTCATCCCAGGATGCGGGCAGTCCCCCCCGGCATTGCGATCGGCGCTATAAAATGAATAGCGCCGATCGCAAAAAAGTAAACAAAACAGTGTAAAAAAGTAGTAATTCAGCTGCTATGATGGATCGGATCCATCACAGCAGCTGAAAATACTCACACGGCTTGTCGGCGGTGTCCCCCGAAGATCTGGTCCTCCCGGACCCGCCGGCGGCCTTCTGCGCATGCGCGCCTGACGATGACGTCACGCGCACGCGCAGAAGCCCGGGTGTCCCCGGCAAATTTAAAATCTCCTGGCTCCCGGCTCCTGAAGGTAGCCGGGAACCAGGAGGTGTTACCGGGGACCACTGTGAGCGGTCCCCGGGCCCCCGATCACCGCTATCCATTGCGATAGCGGTGATCGCGAAAAAGTTTAAAAAGTAAAACAAAAGTAAAGTTTCACCTCCCCTCATGGATCGGATCCATGAGGGGAGGTGAAGATACTCACCCCCGGTCCTCTGCGATGTCCCGATGTCCCGGGACCCGAAATCCCCGTCTGCGCATGCGCGCCCGATGATTGACATCGGGCGCGTGCACAGAGGGGCTCGAGCCCCGGGAAATTCAAAATTGCTCTGCTCCTGGCTGCCATGTGTAGCCAAGAGCAGAGGGATGTCACTGGGGACATGATCACTGTCATCCAATGGATGACAGTGATCATGTAAAGTAAAAAAAAAAGTGCAAAAAGTAAAAAAAAATAAATAAAAAAAGGGGTAAAAGGTAAAAAAAAAAAAGTGCAAAAAGTAAAAAAAAAGTTTTAAAAAGTTTAAAAAAGCTTGCGTTTCATCTCCCCCCACGGATCATATCCGTGAGGGAGGATGAAACGACGTACCTAAGGCCTGCGGATTTATCCGCGGACCTCAACCCAGCTTCTGCGCACGCGCCCGTCACCAATGTGGCAGGCGCATGTGCAAAAGCCGTGGTTTTTTAAAATCTCCCTGCTCCTGGCTACAAAACTTAGCCGAGAGCCTGGAGATTTCACGGAGGGCCGCGGTGAGCGGTTTCTGATCACGTGTTCGCCGTTATCCAAAGAATAATGGCGATCACGTAAAAGTTAAAAAAAGGTGAAGGTTCATCTCCCCTCACTGATGCGATCGGTGAGAGGAGATAAAAATTTTTACCGGAGGCCTCCATATTTGCACCCCGACGCAATCTTCTTCCGTGAACTTTCCCGTATTCTGCGCATGCGACCGCTGGCAAAACACCGGACACATGCGCAGGAGTCGGGGAGCCCAGGAAACTTAATATCACCTTGCTCTCGGCGACCGAAGGTCGCCGAGAGCCTGGAGCAGTGACGGGTGGCCTCATTGAGCGGTCCCCGGTCACGTGAAAAAATGGTAGCGATCTACCTTTGGCCGGTCTCACATGACCGGATAGGAATTACGGATTCCGCATGCGTTTGATTAGCGGTAATACGCAGATCAATCGCATTGGATTACACAATTCCGCTCACATTAGCGGGTTGGAATTGCGTAATCCACTCGCAGAAAAGAGAACGCAGCAGGCTCTATTTTACCGCGGATATCCGCAACATAGAGCCCGTTGTGCTCCATGGTCATGGATATACCCGCAGCCCATACGCAACTACATTGTGTACGGGCTGCAGGTACCCATGTCATCGCTAAGCGACGGTGCGGGAAATACAAACAACAAAAAAAAAAGTGTACTGCGCATGACGGCCCGTGTAAGTACGCAGTTATGCGCAGTACATTACGCGGCAGTACGCAGGGTCACAGCCGGGCTCACAGCCGGGATCCACCTACGGCTGCGTGAGCCCGGCGTTATTCAGACCGCTACCTGTAATACGCAATTTACAAGAAGCCCCGGGAAGGCTCGCCTTCCTGCAGTTCCAGGAGCAGCTTGTTGAGCGCCTTCTGTGTGAGACCGCTGCACCTCATCAAGCTTACGGAGACTCACAGAGCGCCACTTTTTACACCCCATCCCCGCCACTGAGGTAAAAAAAATGACTCCCAAAAAGCAAGAGAGAAGGGGGGGGGGGGATACCCGGTTTTATTGCCCCATGTGCCCATCCCAACCAGCCTCCATAATTACCCGTCTTTGGAAATACCACACAGTTCACATTATTACTTTTATCTAAGATTTGGGGAACGCCGAAAAGGGCGTGGAGGGGGGGGGGGGAATTTTAGGGAGTCAATTTTTATTCCGTACAAATGAACAATGAACAATGGGGCCTTGAATTTATTCAGTTATGCCCTGCAATCCAACTGGTGTTCCCTCCATTACAGGCCTTGCCATGTTTCCTATAAGTAGATTAGGGCCACAATGGGTATGTTTTTGAACACGGGACAAACGGGGGTATCCATTTTGGGGTGAACATCTTCATTCCTATGTAAACTGTACAAAAAAAACAGTTTTTAAATTGACAAAATTGCCAAAAAAATGAAAATTGTAATTTTTTTCTTCTGCTTTGCTGAAATTTATTCAAATACTGTGTGGTCAAAATACGCAGTACACCCCTAGATGAATTCGTTAAGGGGTCTAGTTTTTAAAATGTGGTCATTTGTGGGGGTTCTTTATCGTTTTGGACGCTCAATGGCTCTATAAGTGGGCAATGGGGCCTGGAATTTATTCCGTTGTACCCTAAAATCCAACGGGTGCTCCTTCCATTATAGGCCTAGCCATGCGTCCTTTAAGTAGATTAGGGCCACAAGGGGTATGGTTCTGAACACGGGACAAACAGGGGTATCCATTTTGGGGTGAAAGTCTTCATCCCTATGTGTGCTGTACAAAAAAAACAGTTTTTAAATTGATACAACTGCCAAAAAAATGAAAATTGTAATTTTTTTCCTACTGCTTTGCTTAGATTTATTCAAAAATTGTAGGGTAAAAATACACAGTACACCCCTAGATAAATTCGTTAGGGGGTCTAGTTTTCAAAATGGGATCACTTGTGGGGGTTCTCTGTCGTTTTGGCCGCTCAAGGGCTCTACAAGTGTGCAATGGGGTCTAAATCACCTTCATGCTAAATTTCTGTTCTGAAAGCCACCGACTACTCCTTTCATTTTGCGCCCCGTTGTGCATCCAGACAAAAGATTAGGGCCACAATGGGTATGTCTCTGAACACAGGACAAACAGGGGTATCCACTTTGGGGTGCAAGTCTTCATTCATGTGTGTGCTGTACCAAAAAAGCAGTTTTTAAAACTACAGAATTGCCAAAAAAAACGAAAATCACAATTTTTTCCTTTTGCTTTGCTTCAATTCATTCAAAAACTGTGGGCTCAAAATGGGCAGTACACCCCTAGATAAATTCATTAAGGGGTCTAGTTTTCAAAATAGGGTCACTTGTGGGGGTTCTCTTTGATTTTGGCCGCTCAAGAGCTCTACAAAAGTGCTATGGGCCTAAAACTCCTTCAAGGAAAATCTATGTTCTTAAAGCCACCGACTACTCCTTTCGTTTTGGGCCCCATTGTGCATCCAGACATAAGATTAGGGCCACAATGGGTATGTCTCTGAACACGGGAGAAACAGGGGTATCCATTTTGGGATGAAAGGCTTCATTCATGCGTGTGCTGTACAAAAAAAGCTGTTTTTAAAATGACAGAATTGACAAAAAAATGAAAATCACAATTTTTTCCTTTTGCTTGGCTTGAATTCATTCAAAAACTGTGGGGTCAAAATGGTCAGTACACCCCTAGATAAATTCGTTAAGGGGTCTAGTTTTCAAAATGGGGTCACTTGTGGGGGTTCTCTTTGGTTTTGGCTACTCAAGAGCTCTACAAAAGTGCTATGGGGCCTAAAACGCCTTCAAGCAAAATTTATGTTCTGAAAGACACCGACTACTCCTTTCGTTTTGGCTCCCGTTATGCATCCAGACATAAGATTAGGGCCACAATGGGTATGTTTCTGAACACGGGAGAAACGGGGGTATCCATTTTGGTGTGTAAATCCTCATTTTCATGGGCTCTATAGGAAAAAAATATGTCTTTAAAATGACATATTTGCAAAAATATGAAATTTTATTTTTTGTCCCCTAAATTGAACTAATTCCTGAAAAGAACTGGTGGGGTCAAAATACTCATGACACCCCTCAGTGAATACACTAAGGGGTGTAGTTTTTAAAATGGGGTCATTTGTGGGTGTATCTATTATTCTGACACTTATGAGCCTCTGCAAACTTGGCTTGGTGCAGGAAAACAAAGTGCTCCTCAAAATGCTGAAAAGTAATGTTAAATTTGTACGTCCTCTAAATGGTTAAAAAAAAACACAAAAGTTTTTCAAGTGTGCATTCAGAATAAAGTAAACAGATGGAAATACATATCTTATCAAAAATTTGTACAGTATGTTTGGACATATTTGAGATATTACGGTTGAAAATGTGAAAAAATGACAATTTTTTCAAAATTTTTCCAATATTGGTACTTTTAATAAATATACACAAAATTATATCGGTCTATTTTTACAATCTAAATGAAGTACAACATGTGGCGAAAAAACAATGTCAGAATCACTGGGATATGTAAAGCCTTTACGGAGTTATGCCACGTTGAACGACGCATGTCAGATTTCCAAAATTTGGCTCCGTCACTAAGGCGCAAACAGGCTTCGTCACTAAGGGGTTAATTAGGCTGTGCTTGTCTGTAATGGTGACTTAGCAAATCAGATCACATTTTATTAGTAATCAATGGCGAAATCCAGGTAATTCTTAAGGATTCACTTTTTCTTGCAACTGTACTAGTCATTTCTGCAGAGCAGGAGAAGTGTTTTATGGCTCCAGGACACGAACTGAGAACAGTCATTTTACATATCCACAGGACATACATTACACGCTAATGATTGGAATACCCTTTTAAATCATAAGTTGAAATAAACCATTACTAATATCTTTTCATAGACTACTCTATATATTGTTGCATTAATCAAGCTTAAAAAATGTCCCCATAGTCACTTACAAAAGAACAGATCATTCAGTTATAGGAATACTATGTTCACTTGTCATTATTATCCACTTATAGATCATTATTTTGTTAAAATCCCGGGGATTGAGCAAAGCTCAAAGAGCAGACAAGTCAACAGTGAAGGAAGAAGAAATACTAGCCTTCTATATCACTCGGAATACTGTATGTTCCACCATAACAGGACCATAGGGGGATACACTACACCACAGCTCAATTAGGCCACACATCGAGTACTAGACATTTCCCAAACAATCCGGTGTAATTGTTCTCAGTAAGAGAAACCAAGTAATCTTGTAGATATGATACCGTTTAATGACTAACAAAAATACATGATGTTAATGCCATACAAGAATTTGGGAATACAAATTTGTAACAACTTTTGACACTTTCAACATTGGGCTGAATTCAAAAGGATTTGTGCGTGAATGGGAAGTATGAGACATCTGTAACACAGATAAGAGATCATCAGGTCAGCAGTGTTAACATTAATTCATGGACCAGAAAACCTTCACATCTATGTTTGTATTTCTGTTGCGATATTCTTTTAAGTGCAAATTAATCCCACCATGTCTGTGCCTTGCCAAGTGTGTATATATATGCATGCCTCTTCAGATCTATTTCATTATGGCTTGATGAAGGACCCTGTGAGGTCCGAAAGCTTATATCTTAGCATTAACATCATAGATTTTTGTTAGCAATTAAAAGGCATCATATCTCCAAAATTACTTGGTTTCTCTCACTGAGAACAATCACACTTTGATCTACTGGCTAACACGGTACCAAACCATTTTCTGCGTTTTACCAAAGAGTTTGCACACCCAGGAAGAAGAGTAGAAATTCCACGGCACTCTCAAATAATTTGCAATATATTTAAAGGCTTTATTTAAAATCACATGACTTCCAGGCATAGGCAATGAGGTATGACAACAAGGTCAATAAGGCTGTTAGGCAAGTACCGGATGATTCAGTCACTATCACCTTTTTCGACAGTATATCTACAATAGAAACAACCAATGTTAGTAGGGTGTACAGAACCTAAGGGGAGCCTGGCTAAGGTATTATTATCTATATACACATCCATGTAGAGATGTATACCCATGTGGGTATGATACTACGGTAGATGTATGTAAAAGCAGACTACTGTACAGAATTTTCCACATGCCTGTAAAACCGTGGCAGAAATCCTCATCTAACTTGCCACAGATCTGCATGCCTATTAACTCTGTCAATGGGCAAAATCCACAAGAGGAATCCCAATGAGTTTCCACATGTGACATTTCACTTCATCTTGACGGCGATCTGCGAGAAACACAGTGGAAATCTGCATGAGGATTTTGTCCATTGACAGAGTTAAATATGCATGTGAATCACCAGGAAAGAAATGCAGCAGGATCGTTGCAGAGTTTTGCCGCAGTTTTACAGGTGGAGTCGACGTGGAACTTCAATGGTGGATTCTGCCATGTGAACAAAGCCTTACAATACAGCTGCACTAAATAATGTACAAAGAGTACTACTGTAGTGGCCCAGAGTTAGTGGGGCCCCTCCAGAATATATTAGGTCTGTCTCGTGCTATTGTCTTGTCAGTGTCTTACGTGTGGTATGCATTTGGATTGTCTGTATTGCTCCTCTGCAGGATTGAATGGGTTATGTCTGGAAAATGAATCACTGTGTGTCATGTGACTGTGTGGTATACATATGTTTGCAAGGTGCAGTGCAGGAGAGTCTGGAGTCCCAGTAGTAGTTAGTCTGGGAGTAAGCAAGTGAGCCACACAGACATTGATCGGTCTGTGTGTAGAGAGAATGAAGGAAGCCGAGCGAATCCCTTGCGCTTTGCCTGGGCCTAGTCTACCCAGGATATGCCAGTGCTACCGCTAAGCACTGAGAGAGAGAGGAAGACTGCAGTATGGCTAAGGGAAAGCACAAGTAACGCGAGTGTTGACCGGTAGAGAGTGAGAGAGAGTCGCCGGGAGTGGGATCACACAGATAACTGGGACTGTGGATCATCCAGAATACCCAGAGAGTCCTCCCTGTCACACCACTTTATTTTGTTGTATCTGTGCCCAACCGTTGAGGTCATTTGAATATATCAAGTTACAGTAAACTGATACTACTACTCGTTTCTGGTTTTGCCCAGAACGTTTTTACTGTGTGTGGACTACTTTATTCTATCATGCAGATTCACCGCTGAGGACAGATCGGTGGCGTCAAGTGTGACAAAGACTACAGGTGACCTCCGGTTACTTTTCCCTGTGACCTACCCCAGCAGTAACTTGGTCAGGTCCCGAGCTTCTGCCAGGGGAGGAAATGGTAGAGCCCTTTGACAAGGCCTTTATCTATCAAGCTATTCCCTCGGCTGTGGGCCCACTCCTTGGATGCTGCACTACCAGAGTACATTTTAGTATAACTATACGGACTGCATTATCATAGGATATATATCCCATATTGTACAACACAGGCGTAAAGTTCCATCCAGGTGATGTGATATAGCATACTTGTTCCAATTATATTATATTGTGTTGTCATGTCTAATGAAGTTTTATCACTACTCCTTGTCATTACTCCTAATTTTCAATGTTACTACTTTATGTAAGGGTAGTGGTCAATCCAGGGAGCCCTGCAACCGCAACCAAGCATCCAATTCATATGAGTAGCGCTGCCCGACACATTGTCTGTCATCAGCTTCTTCTTAAATTTCACCGACTAACAATTGTTTAATTGAAATTGTCCATTTTCATCAACTTTTAATTTAATGGGCACCTTAAGACTCGCAATGCTCAACTCACACAGGACATCATATCCGCAACAGTTACATATTCACGTACAAAAGAACATCAGCAAATGCAAAAGGGTTAAGAGTGCTCATTTGCAGTGCATTTGCGCTATTTAAAAAGGAAAGGATCATATTACTATCAGCCAAACATTTCACAATACAAGCTATTATCTTTTGTAATCCGCGGTTCTGAATTCAGAAAGCATGGCACCAACTCTGGCAGGTCAACATTCCCTTCCATTGTTCCCAATGATAATCAACTACATCTAGAATTCATACTTTCCACAAGAGGCTGATTCATTGAGGCGCTATGGAACATAGTTATTTCACCTTCCTATCTGTTATGTTGCAACTATATTGTAATTTTATACACATTTCTCATAGTTCGAAGATAGATAGAATATATATAGTTATCGGGATAACTTAATTTACATACAGATGTTAAAAAAGGTAAAGTCCCCTGGTGCAAGCACAGAGTCATGACCGACTCCTAGGGTGACGTTTTCTTGGCAGACTCTTTTTGCGGGGTGGTTTGCCATTGCCTTCCCCAGTCTTCTTTTTTTAACCTTCCCACCCCACCAGCAAGCTGGGTACTCATTTTACCGGCCTCGAAATGATGGAAGGCTGAGTCAACCATGAGCTGGTCTGAACCAAGCAGGGATTGAACCTGCAACCTTGAGGTCATGAGCAAGCGCTTAGAACTGCATTTCAGCTGCCTTAAAACTCTGCGCCACATGGAGCTCCATCCATACAGATGCAGCAATCATTAAAATGAATTGCGCATCCTGATAACTTAATTTACAGCATTGTAGTACACTGTAGTTATCATAATGCGTTCAATAACAAGTTAACATTTGCTACATCTGTAGATCCCATATTGCCAATATTCACAAGCTTACCTCAATATCCTGATCTAGTATGTGATAGTCTTTAGGCATGCTAGGCAGCATTGGCCACGTGAGATTGGCAGTAGCAGTTGGCAGGGAGCTAAAACTTCCATTTTTGAGATTTTCTGTAGAATGTGACTTTGGTCCATGCCATCCCAGGAGGTTTTCTGAAAAACCAAAATCCATAACTAATACAAAGGTAATTCTCAGGCATACTCCTAACATCTCACATTTCCAGTGTAATATTGAGTGCTGTTTATAGTCAGAAGCGTGTGCATTTGCAGTCCTAGTTTGTTTTATGGGTGCCAATAAACTTAGAAAAAACGTGAATACCTCCAAGCTAAAATTTGATGAGCTTCCATTCAGAAATCAGTAGAAATTCCAGTTAATGGTTGACACGTAAGAAGTCTTGAACTGGAGATATACTTTTATAGGGCTAATCTCATTAAAAACAACCACTGTTCATGTATTCTATTAGGGAATATGGGCATCATATACTATAGTTGGTCCCGTCATCACGACCCATTCTATGAACCAGAATGGAGAGTCACTATGTAATGATGCACTTATGCTGCAAGGGATATGGCTGGTTAGAGAGGATTACCCAAGTGGTGATAGATTAATTAGAGAAACTGAGCCTTTTCATATATGGTTTTTAAAACAAAACCAATTATATATGTATATATAAAATTCGTTTTTCCTTAAAAGTGAACCCGTCACCACCATATCACCCCTAATACTAATTTCACAGGCTGGCTGGGCATGAAAAAAAAAATCAATCACTTCGAAAGCCCTCTCTTTTCTTAATGGGCCCATTTTCCTACGCAGTTAGGTTTCATAGTTTACTGCACCATATACAAATCAGTAGAGGAGAGTCATCTGGCTGAGAAGGGTAAACGCTGATTCACGAGCTCCTGAGCTAACCACGTCTCCTTTCTCTTGCTAGACAGCTTGTGACATTCCCCTTTACAAAGCAAATCCTGTCTTTCAAGAGAAAGGGGCCGATATTAGCTTGGCAGGTCATGAATCAGCATGACTCTTCTCGGCCAGATGACTCTTCTCTTCTTCTGATTTGTCTATGGAATTTTGCTACTTTATTGTGGAGGTAATTTGGCTCAATTAGCAGAAGAAAAAGCATTAGAAGTGACTGACTTTTCATCCCCTGCTGGCTGGTGAAGTCAGTTTTAGGGTTTATTTAGACGTGCGTATATCGGACGGGTTTTTACGCCCGGATGATATACGCTGCCCATCCCACTCATCGGCTCTCTGCTTCTCTCCCTCTCCTCCGAGCGGTTTTCAATGAGAGTGGGTGGTACGGGGGCAGAGCTAAGGTTCCGCCCCCTCCCCTTGTCCATAGCCAGCAATGGGAGTGGGCAGAACAGAGCTAAGCTTAGTTCTGCCCCCTCCCATTGCAAATGCAGGAGTGGAGGAGAGAAGCATAGAGGCGGTGAGCGAGAGGGAATGGGGGACTGCATAGATGGAAGCATATATCAGCCGGCCGATAAAGGCTCGTAGGAATAAGCTCTTAGGGTGAGATGGTGGTGGCAGGATCCCTTTAAATCTAAAACCACTCTGCTTGCTCCAAGTGTTAGAAACTCTAACCTGATAACACCGGCTTGTTGTTCTGTCCCGCTTGATAAACACTCTGCTGTAGTAAGTGGAGGCATTCCCCAAGGCAGCTGAGGGCGGCAGCAGAGGTAGCTTTCAGGAGGAGTAAATCCTGATCCAAGGCAGAGAGAGGGCCAGAGCCTGAAAGGGATTCAATTGCATGTACCAGATTCTTCTGCTGCCCCTCCACCTCAGCCATCACCTGCATCAGGAATAAAAAAAATACATTAGAATAATGTAAAAAGTTGCAAATGCACCATAAAAGAACTCAACATGCACAGTGCTCAAAAAATTAGTTCTAAGAAGGCTTCTATAAAACTAGCTGGTAGCAAAGTTTAAAATCATAGTTTTTCATATATGGTGCAAGCATGGATCAGTGGCACAACTATCTGTATTGTAACAATGTTAAAGAATTCTTCACAATTGAGCTCTATTACATTATCACTATATGACCAAACGTATGTACATACCACAGCATCACCTTCATCCACACTTAGATACTGATAACCTAAGTATAGGATAGGTCATCAACAACAGATGGGTTTGGGTTAGACTACCAGTACCCCCATGATCAGCTGTTTGACAGTACCTCTGTGCTGAGAAGAGCACAGTGGACCCCTTCTTCAGCCTTTAATGTCACGGTCATTGGTTACGTAGCCTTACCCCGTTCCACCTAAGTGAATCGGTTTGATCTGTATTACCAGACACACAGCAGCTACAAAATGTGCCAGGTAAACAATACAGAGGTCACAATGCCCAACTGAGCACCATGGTTCATTCAGACAGCTGACCTGCAGGGGTGCCAGGAGTTGGCATGCATGACCTCATATTCCTAACCTGTCTAAAACATAGGTCTTCAATATCTCAGTCCTGGATAACGCTTGTAATATAGGTAAAAAAAAGTGGAGAGGATTTTATAACACTAGATTTTGGAGCATGGCTGCAAGAATTCACAACCATTTCAAGAAAAGAACATTACTGAGGAAGGGCTTCATTAATTGTAGCCATGTAAGGGAAGACATTGTGGATGGGATGTATGTATCCCAGAGATAACTGGCTTCAGTGATGTAATTCTGGACTGGAATTTGGGAGTGTTACTCCTAGACTCCAGTCCAGGTCTCTCACCTGGACCAAGGAATCAAGGCATTATAAAAGGAGGGTGTGAGAGATGTATATACACATGTGGTCAGAGAGATCCAGAGAGAGACAGACTGAGCCAAATCTTGTGCTGTGTGGAACGCTGGGTGAGAACCACTGTTGAATTTCTATTTCTAAAAGCCTGAATGAAGAACATTTAATGACATTTCTGAGATCTGTTGCTGAAGCAAGCTGATGTTACCTTGGAAGTATAAATACATACGAGAAATTGGACTTATGCCTCTGCTGGTGTCTACCTGTTGCGTGAGCCAATAATCCCAAATCACCACATAAAGCAAAAGGTATTCATTGTGCGCAGTAGCATTAAGAATTCCTTTTACTTGGACAAAAAAGGTCTCAACCAAAGCTGTAAAAACAGCCCTAGACCAGTCATTACTCCTCTTCCACCAGAAGTGAATAGGTTGCCCAGTTTAGAACAAACAACCGCGTTTTATATACCCTGTTAGGGAGTCCTGAGTCAATAGAGGGGTTCCCCTGCTCAGGATTCTCAATCCTTGTCCAGAATGAAGAGTGGTTACAAAGAGGATCTCTCGCTCTAGAACAACTGTCCTGCATTACAGAGACAACCCACTAATTTAATAAATTAAGGTGTAATCCTTTGTTTCCCTTGTCATGGTGCGGCGGGGAAATTTAACGTTTACTACAAGCTTTTCCACAGAGTACAGCTAATTGTGAAATCCCCAAGAGGGAGACATTTTGTACTCAGCTTATTAACAAAGGACCCTTCTAACGTGGAGATTTCCAAAGTGGAGAACTCCTCTAAACAGTTGGGGATACACTTTTGTATAGGATGTGTTCATCTTGCATGCAATCCACACATTTAATGGACCATCACTTTCACGACCCCAGAAGTTGAGGGTTAGGGTGTTTGTGGACCACATAGTTTGAAAACTTGCTTTTTGCATGGTTTGTATTTCGCTTCTCAGCCATGAAGTTTAGGACATAAGGCACTTTGCAGTTTTTGCCCCAAATCCAGTTTGCAATCTGTGTTGCAAATGAAAACAAACAATAGACAAGTGTATGATCTTGTATGCTATGCCTAGGGTCGACATCTGTACCCAACGAAACTGGGCAGATGCCAGAGGGCACAGCACTCCGCGGGCCCACTGCTACCCACACCAAGGTTCAGATTTGCCCACTGGGGAGCTGGAGAATCCCAGATAAGTCCCCAAGCAAAGCCAAAACAGATACTATGTCTGTTTATGGGCAGCTCACCCATCAAACGGGGTAGAGCCAGAGAGGCGGGAACACCTGCTTTTGAGCCAGCCAGAAGGATATTCCACACTAAGTAATTTATCATAGTTCTCAAACAGTCTACAGAGCGCCTGTGTAAAGTTGGTATCTACTATTATATGGTCACTGTAATATTGATCATAGGATAGTAGTTTTTATTGAGTTACTGTGCGGTGTTAATATGTGGTCATGCTGTAGCGGTATTACTCATCCCTTGCATTGTAGTATTACCAATGTTGTCCTTGGTACACTGCATTTTGTTCAATAACAGCACAGTCATAAGATTTGTTCTTTACATAGTGCTACTCTTTGGTAACTGTAAGCACCGCTTCCATGGCAGCATTTGACGCCCCGCTCTGCCGCCACAACCCCTGACAACGCTTTCTCTTCCAGAGATCGGGCATAGAGGGACAGTACAGGATCGCAGGTACATAAAGGAAACATGCAGACAATTAACAAGGGAAAGCACAGTGTAATGTAAAGGGGTCAGTACCAAACCCTTGAAGTAAAGTGGGTCCATAAGACTATTGTCCAAGGGCCAACAATGCTGGAGACAGTCCTGTTCTTGGCAATTACACTTTGTGAGCATGACTTGCCTACCTCTTTAGAACTGAACTGTTGTTGCCCCACGTTATTTCTACTTCACAAGTCCCTCTAGTTCAGTCTATTATTCTGAAGTGTTGATCCACAGCAAAACCTACCAAGAGCTAGAAGCCAATTACATTCGCTGTACCAGTGACTATGAACCACTAAACGATCGGGGTTCACACACAAAAATGAGCAATTTTTATGCCTGTAACAAATGAAGTAGTAGCAAATGACTTCTCATTCGTCATTCAATTCTATGGCTGTGTTTACACTGAAAGATATTGTTCAAATTCGCATGATTCAATGATTTTTTGAATGATAGCTTTGTGTAAAAGGGCCCTAACATTACAGTATTTCCTTAAAGAAAGCCCCCCAGGCCCGCTTTAAAATCTAACCAAGCAGTGGAGGGGGCATGCATAATTTGAGGACAGCAGGACTCCGGGCTTTAGCGACCCGCCTTCATGACTCAAGACGGGTCAATTGGCATACAAGGCGCCATGAAATAAAAGTAGGTTTATACATTAAAGCACATTCTACTGGCATTTACACACCTATGTCAAGCGTGTTAAATGTGTTCCAATCCGCTATTGTGGTGGCTTAAGATAGAAAAAATGATGACAGAATCCCTTTAAGCAGCAAAACTGAAGTTTCTCATCATGCCATCACTATTTCCAGCCGATTATATGTATTCAGCACAAACCGAAATCAGTAAGCCGAAGACCAAATAGTCTGGCAAAAAGTATAAGGAAATTCTCAACTCAGCTACTTTTCCCAAGCACGGATGAAGGCATAGGAAATCAGGGTTACAGATTGGGACCTAAATGTATCCTAGATTGTGTGATGGGAGTGTTATCGGACCACACTGGTACTGATATGATGACCTCGTTGCCAGGTGCCAAATTGGTAAATATGTAAGCCTGTGATGATAAGATTGCTAGCAATATCCATGAATAACGTGAAGCACTTTGTGCTATACAATGACTTTTCTCATGAGAACCCAGGAGAATTCTGTTTGATTAAAGACATCATAAGTTCAGAAAGAGACAGGGTGTTATCATACAAAGGTTACTATTACAAAGATTACAAAGATTATTGATCATAAGGCTTTTTGACATCTATAAAACAGTCTCAAAGCTCTTAAGGCTCGTCTAGACCAGAAAATAGCTGCAGTCAGGGTATTCTTATCTCATTAGAAACTATTTCTGCTGGTTTTGTGTGTCTTTCAGTTAACATAGTTTAGTATTACACTAGCTTTCTGTTGACTCCCATTATTTTATAATCTTTAATTCCGGCTATACACAGCATAGGTTTTAGTTTCTATGTAAGGTTCAATAGTCCAATCAAGATAGAAATACATACACTTACTGCATTCTGAAACTAAACAGTTTATGTGCTGTGACAGGAGCAACTAAACTCACTAACTAGAATGAGTGGACTGCATAGCCTTCAAGATATCAGAAGACACTGTCTGATAAAACTGCTCTTCTGGATTAAACTAGTAATACCTCTTGTTACCAGAATTGTTCACAACATGTGTTGCAAATATGTGGCCATTTATATATCTAGCATTTGGACATTGAATTTAATTTCACCAATGACAGGAGTTAAATTTATCAATTCTGTAATTACATAATGCAAGTATAACAAAATGAAAAGTGTTTTATAGGAGCATCAGCATACAAGTTAAGGGCATGGAACAGTATGACAGAAGTACTATCATACCTAATAGGACTCCAATACGGCAGAATTTCTAGTATGTCTTGGTAAAGTGGCACTGATACATCTCAACAAGATGAAAGCTCCCATTAGTGAATCAGATAGCAATCTTTCTCCTGTTTTGTACCCATCCACTTTGATCTTATGCCCATGCAGGCAATCGCAAGAGCTGGAAATGACTATGATGAAAGGACCGTTATGATCTCCGACCTTATTATCACAAGAGCACATTAAGGAAGCAGCTTTTTGCTAGGAGCTCCTATAGAGTGGAACTTAAAAATGAGTTAGCAGTGTTTTCCTGTGCAAGGCTCCACTCGCTGCGGCCATCAGGCCTGTTCAGCTAATGAACACTTCCTGCTACTTTGCACTTTCATTTGACATATCATCGCATTTGAAGGATTATAAAACAATGCTCTGTAGCTCATGATGCTCAGGTTAGCAATTACAGTATATGCCGAGCATGGGTGCTGAATGCTACTAACATCTCACTAGTATTACTGGGTACATTGCAGCAAATTGCCGGAGGAGTAATCTGGAAAAAGAAAAGTTAGCAATGCATTTTATTCCTGGAAAGCTAAATAAACATAATGCTAAGTAATAAACTGATGTTCATTAAGACATTTCATTTAAGTAAAGATGGACATTACTGATTAAAAGCTTCCAAATATATAACAATGAACAGACAAATAGAAAGGTAGAAATCGGAAAAATTCTGAAAAAGAAAAGGCTAAAAGTAAGACTGTTACATTGACTTGTTAACACAAACATCTGTAATGTGCTTGTCTCACACAAGGGGACTCACCAGAAGTTTGGAAATTCCAGTTATATGGGAGTTGTGGAGCGGGGAAGTCAGTGGCTGCCATATAAGTGCTCATCCCCCAATACTCATTAGGGTCAATTTCAAAAGGAAACCAATTAACTTCAGTATATTCTTGGAGTGTGGGAAGAAACCAGAGGAAACCCACACAAGTACAAAGAGAACTTAGAACCTCCATGCCAATGAAGTTCTTGGTCTGACTCAAACCGAGAACCCTGGTGCTGCAAGCCAACAATGCTAACCATTTGACTAAAGTTGTCCTGTCCTCTTCTTTCCAGCAACAAAGCCATTTTCAATGTGTCATGTCCAATCAGGACGTGCTGGATTTTAAAACCTGAAAGACTCACAGGCTCTTAAACAGACTGCAACTGCACACAAAACAGTGGTAAACAATGAACAAAACAGACACCAAGAAAACACTGTCCCTATAAACCCTTTACCCAGGGAAGGGACCTACATATACGCAGATCGCCCACCCTAACAAGGGCGAACCTAACCACGTACCTAAGCCACAAGCAGACCATACGTGGGAGAGGAGAAAACCACAGAGAATAAGATATCACCAATAGTAACTTTAGTACTTAGCTTTGTGAAGAATCAGAAAAACATTAGATCCAGCACCAACCTCTGACTTCTACCACAGTCAGAGGAAAACTGAATTAAATAGCAAGTAGCTAAGTGCAAGGCCAAGTTAAATAGTCCTTCTAAATTACGCACAGGTGGAACCAAGCAAGTCTCACCTAAAACTACTCCCACAAGATCAGAAGATAGAGAACCAAATACAAGACCTGAACCAGATTACTAGAAAGGAACATATCCCAAAACCACCGCAACACCAGGTTTTGCTTTAAGAGACATTGCCCATAACAGAAGTTTGGGTGTATTCAAATGCTACAAAAATAAGTTGTATTAACCGCAAATACAAAAATGTGACTGCAATGAATGAATACATTTCAACAGAACTTTTCCCTTTAGTATAAAAAACACAAGGTGGTTGCTTGACCAGAACTCCATTTACTTCTATGAGATGGACGGAGATTGCTGAGCACATCCATCTCCTCCTGTACCACAGAAGTGAATGGAAAGATGATCCAGCCTGCACATTAGGGTGAGCTGATAGGTACATTGCTGTGGGTTCCAGAGGTCGGACCTCAGCAAAAGACACTTATCCCCCCATCTATGGATAGGGATTAAATACCTTTAATGGGAAAACACCTTTAATGCTCTATAAGACAGAATTTGAAGTTATCCTCTATCCACAGGATAGGGGATAACTTGCTGATCGGTGGGGGTTTCACTGTCGAGACCTGCACAGATCTGAAAAAAGGGAGTTCCATGTACCCTGTCCTCCTCACTGCAAGGTTACTGCCCCCCCCCCCCCCTCACAGGGAGGAGACTGAATAAAGTGCTGGTCATGTAAGCGCACCAGTGCTCTATTCATTTCCAATAGTACTTCCGAGATACGCAAGCAACACCTGCTTGGCTATTTCCATCAGTTCCATTGAAAGGAATGGGGCGCTGACCGTCCGTGTGTGGCTAGGTTTCCTTTTTCTGTATTGTCACTGAACGGGAAGAAGCAACCCCCACAGTGAACATGACAGGGAACAGGGGGGTCCCATTCTTGAGATTGACGTGATTCTCAGCAATGAGGCCCCCTGTGAATAAGGAATAACTTGAGATTCTGGTACAATCCTTTTAATATCAGCTTTATGCTGAGATATTATTTCTGGAAGCTACAGGCTTAAAAGGATAAAGCAGGATTATGACGAAGATATCACCAGAGTCCAAAACTGCTGTGAGATGTAGGGTTGTCAGAGAGCTGGGGGGTCATGTTTGGCTAGCATCACACTAACTTTTATCATATAAGATTAGGAAATGTTCGCTGAGGATGTATATGTAATGTGCTCAGATTCTATGGGTCAGACCTATGACTCTAGAATGTTTTTGGTTGGCGTGTCAGTCATACCTCTACTTTCGTTGCCTTCTTCTTTCGCCAGTTTCTAGTTTTGCCGATTCTTCAACGCAAAATTTCACCTCTACTTTCGTTGCCTGCTTCTAGTTTTGCTGCTGGCCCCCGTGACCTCACTGTCCAATCACAGCTATTAATGGATTGTTCCAATCTTAACCATTCGTGGATGAATGGCTGTGATTGGAGCATCCAGTGCTGGCTGCGATTGGCTGAGTGGGCTGTCACTCAGTGCAATCTCTTGCTGAAGGCAGGGAATTTCAATCCCTGTCACTAGTAAGATGCTCTGCCGGCTTGACAAGTGCCCAGCAGCCTACATGGAGGCCGGAGAGTGGCTGCTGGGTAATTTTTTTTAACCTTTTTTTTTTTTTATAATGGGTGTCCAATGGCAGAAGTATACAACTGTATTGGTACGCAGTTGGCTAGGTCTTGGGCACAATGTCTAAATGTGGTGTTAACCTAGTGTTACCAAATACATAGAGGTCTCCGTAGATACATACATAGCCGGTACTACATGAACCAGGTACAACAGTACACCAGGAAACAGGAAGGAAAGTGTTGTCATCAAAATTTTCAGCAGTAGGAACTTAGGATTTGGGCCTCTAACTGAAGTGCCATCTCTCAACAAAATAAGATATTGCACAAAATGAAGATTACAGGACTTTACCTCTGGCAAGAATTGTCTAAAAAAGTGCTTTGCAAATATTGTGAGCACAATTATCAACAACTGACTGAAAATAAGATCTATGAATGAGGAGCAATGGCGCATTCCAGATTGAAACACATCAACCAAGATACACCCCTAATGAACAGGACAGCAATCTACGGTAGTCGTCTTCACATGGGGTTGTAAAGTTACGTATGAATTTAGTGCCTTTTACACTGTACAGCGTAGAGGCACCACAGACATCTCTGTGATAATTCGATGCCTCCATTCAACGGGCATTGCTCAGTGAATGGAGGCAGGGTGGTCCGAGGATCATTCCGGCCCGTCTGCCTCCATTCACAGTAACCCGGCAGTCGATCATAGGTTATAGGCTTACACGGGCTGATGCAGCGGCAAACCAACAATGATTTTATGGTTTGCATGAAAGATCTGATCAGTGATTTATCGCTAATCTTTCTTTCACTGCATGCATTGACCGTGCATAATTATTGTATCAGGCAGTTAGCACAATAATTGTGCAATGTAAAAGGGCCTTAAGCTGGTTGCTGCGCCATCAATATAACACCTTTTCAATATAGAAACTGGAATTTTATCTATGGGGCTAGTATCTCTTTTTGTATACATCTTGTTGTTTGGAGGCTTGGAGATCCTAAGTTATAGCATTGTGCAGAAGAGGGAACCGGTGTCCTCACAGGTTTGTGATTCCAATGTGCATGTTACCAACCCCCTCTATTGAAAGAGCTAGTGAGGCAAAGAGAGACTAGTGCTGGTCACGGATGGCAAATCTACACACTGGCACAGGGCAGAGAGGAGGAACAATGCAGTTATGGGTATTAGCACAATATGTCAACACCGGAAGCTAGGGGTTGGCTGGGCTGAGGTAGCAGTAACGCCGCGGTCACACCCCAAAATGCCAATTGACTAAATTGCAGGCTCCTGTTTTCTGCTGCTGACACGCCGGACCGTCTCTACAAGCACATGATGCCACCCAGGCTCCTGCTCTCCACTGCTGTTCCATCTCCAGTGACGTCCGGCCACCCCAGCGCTGCTACTTGCCGGCTCATGCAGGTTCCTGCTGTCTGTTGCTGTCCCATGTTAAGTGATGGCCAGCCCCGGCCACGGCCAGCGCTGTTACTTGTCGGCTCATGCATGCTCCTGCTCTCTGGTGCTGTCCTGCCCCCTCAGCACTTTAACTTGGCGCCTCGTGCTCTCTGCTGCTGGCCCTCTCTGCCATCTCCAATGGGAGGATCGCACTCACAGCACCCAAGTTACAGCCAGCCCTGCCTCCCCTCAGCGCCTGGTGCGTTCGGATGCCTTCAGGTTTGTGCAGGATAGCGCTACTGGCTCCCTCTGACGTCTCCACCGGCAGGATCGCACTCAGAGCACTTGACTGACGGGCAGCCCCGCCCCCTCAGTGCCTGGTGCGTTCAGCCATCTTCAGGTGTGTGAAGGATAGCCAATAGTTACCTGGGGGCGCGACCTGGGCGGTAACTCTAGCTGAGCCCGGCCAACCCTTAGCTTCCGGTGGAGACATATTGCACAGTTATGAAGGTGGCATCGCTGTAGTACAAAGGGTAAAAAAAGTAACAGTGGCCGCATCCCAGTAATACAGGCCACTGAGGCAAAGGGGTATACAGAAAAATTGCAGCAGGGTCCTCCATGTGCCACATGCTGTATTCCTGCTTGCAGTCCACAGGTAGATCTCTATTCTGCTGTAAAAAGTCTTTCAAGTTAAAACATTTTTTTTAAAATAATTAACAGGCAAGATTTGAATATAGAACAGATAAATATCCCTAAACTGTCCCGTTATCACAGTCAAGCACAATAGTACAAAAATTAAGCATTTTTATGCACGCCACCTTCCAAAACATCATTATTTTGAATACTTTGGGCCTTCGTTGCTGTTCTCCAATTAAGACTAAGAAATACAGCAGCATTTCCAAAGTAGATTCTGAATTTTCCATCGTTCTGGATTGGTTTCTCTACTTAGGAAATTAATTTATATTATAATATTCTATTTTTTATTAAAGTACAGTTGCAACTTTGCATATGGCATTCTTGAGAAGTGCCACTGAATAGCCTGGCATATTTTTTATTTCTAGAACGTATTAAAAGCCCTATTTTAATGTAAATTTTAAATATGCCGTATATCTTGGCTCTGCTAGGTGTGATTAACAGGTCATATGCAGCCCACAGATTGCCAGCACCTGCTCATTTACTAGAACATGCAGGGCATTTAATTGCATATTTGCTAATTTAATTCTTTTCCATCTAATAGGAAAATATGAAATTAACATGTACAACATTTTGTATGTATGTCAATCTTTTTAATGAAATACTGTGAATTTTACTGAAGCAGAAAGGAGGTGTCCGTGCTACTTTCAACATGTTTGGGTGCCAAGTACCACATAAAAATATTAACGCTATATAGGCTGTTAACTATGCTGGAGCCATTGCTAAGAGTTAATGTAAAGTAATAATTTCCAATGATCGCACTTAAATTATCATGTCAACGTGTATTAAATTAACAGTAAATTAGTAATGGGAGGAAACATACTTGTGTATTTAATATCTGGAAGACTTTTTGGAA